>NW_025334508.1:0-355110 GCF_014858855.1 Bufo gargarizans | reverse complement strand
TTGTCATCTAACATCACAAAAAGTGTAATAGCACGATCAAAAAGTTATATGCCTCCCAAAATCCAATCAAACCACCATTCATCCCGCAAAGAATAAGCCCCTACACAGGACAATCTCCCCCCCAAAAAATATATTTGGCTCTCAGACTATGGAGACATTAAATTATATTGTGTAAAACTTAAATAAATAAATAAAATATACATATTAGGTATCACTGCGTCCGTAGAACCTGCTCTATAAAATAATTGCATGACCTAACCCCTAACAGAAAAATAATAATATAAATACAATGTCAAAAGGCATTTTTGTCACCTAACATCACAAAAAGTTAATAGCAAGCGACCAAATGTAATATTCACCCCAAGATATCTGCCAATCAAACCGACATCTCATCCCGCAAAAAATGAGCCCCTACATAAGACAGTCGCCCAAAAAATAAAAATAAAATATGGCTTTCAGAATGTGGAGACACAAAAAAATCATTTTTTTTTAAATGCTTTATTATGTAAAACTGAAACAAAACCACCTATTTGGTATTGTCACATCCATACAACCTGCTCTATAGAAATAGCACACGATCTAACCTGTCAGATCAACAACGTAAATAAAAAAAAAAACGGTCCCAAAACAGCAGGGTTTTTTTTGCAAATTTTCCATTTTAATCAATTCTTCCAGTAACAAAGCAAGGGTTAAAAGCCAAACAAAACTCAATGTTTATTGCCCTGATTCTGTAGTTTGCAGAAACGCCCCATATGTGGTCATAAACTGCTGTATGGCCAAACGGCAGGGCACAGAAGAAAGGGAAAGCCATATGGTTTTTGGAAGGCAGAATTGAAATTCTTAAATTTTAGACTTGTTCATATCTGGAAAAACAACTTAGTATTGAAACTCTATACAAGTCTATAACAGACTCAAATTGCAACACTGTTTCTGTTTAGGCTGTGCTTCCCCACACCACCCACCCACTTAAAGGTTCTAGTTCAGTTAGAAGCTGTATATAGTGAGATCACCTAGTCAGAGACCCTAGTTTGTAACATAGTTTATAAAGCTGGAAAAAGGCATCTGTTCATCTAGTTCAGCCTGTTATCCTGCAAGTTGATCCAGAAGAATGTAAAAAACCCTGTGAGGTAGAAGCCAATTTTCCTCACTTTAGGGGAAAAAATCCTTCCTGACTCCAGTCAGGCAATCAGAATAATTCCCTGGATCAACAACCCATCTCTAGTAACTATAACCTGAAATACATCCAGGCCCCTCTTGAACTCTTTAGTGAGTTCACCATCACCACCCCTCAGGCAGAGAGTTCCATAGTCTCAGTTCTCTTACAGTAAATCCTCTTCTATGTTTGTGTACAAACCTTATTTCCTCCGCAGAGGATGTCCCCTCATCACAGTCACAGTCCTGGGGACAAATAGATGATAGGAGAGATCTCTGTACTGACACTTTTTTCTAATTTTGATTGTCTTTCAGGGTACTGTAGTCTACCGATTCCAGTTATTACTTTAGTTGCCATCCTCTGAACGCTCTCCAGCTCTGCTATGTCTGCCTTGTTTACAGGAGCCCAGAACTGTACCCATACTCCATATGTGGTCTGACTAGTGATTTGTAAATGGTAGAACTATGTTCTTATCACGGGCATCTATGCCCCTTTTGATGCAACCTATTATCTTATTGGCCTTGTCAGCAGCTGCCTGACACTGGTTTCTACAGCTTAGTTTGTTGTTCACTAAAATTCCTAAGTCCTTTTCCATGTCAGTGTTACCCAGTTTTTACCATTTAGTATGTACTAGTGACATGTATTTTTCCTTCCCATGTACATAACCTTACATTTGTCAGTGTTAAACCTCATCTGCCACTTCTCTGCCCAAGGCTCCAATCTTTCCAGATCCATCTGTAGCAGTATACTGTCCTCTTCCATGTATAATGACTTTAAGCAGTTTAGTGACATCTGCAAAAATGTATATTTTATGGTCCAAGCCTTCTTCAAGATCATTAATAAATATATTGAAGAGAATAGGGCCCATACTGACATCTGTTGTACCCCACTAGTGACAGTGACCCAATCTGGTGTGTACCATTAATCACCACCTCAGTTTTTATCACGGAGCCAGTTATTACCCACATACAGACATTCTCCCAGCCCAAGCATTCTCATTTTATATACTAACCTTTAACCTGGCACGGTATCAAATACTTTGGAGACATCCATATGACTATCCATTGATTGCTGCCAGTCAAATCTCAAACTTACCTCCTAGAAACTGATTAAATTAGTTTGACATGAGCGATCCCTCATGAAGCCATGCTAATATGGTGTTATTTGCTTATTTCATTGGAGGTACTCCAAGATAACATCTCTTAGAAAACCTTCAAACAGTTTACCCACAACAAATGTTAAACTTACCAGCCTATAGTTTCCGGGTTCTGTTTTGGTCAATTTTTTTTATATTGGCACCACATTTGCTATGCGCTAATCCTGTGGAACATTCCCTGTCAGTATAGAGTCCATAAATATTAGAAATAAGGGTTTGGCTATGATATTACTTAGTTCTCTCAGGATACGGGGGTGTATGCCATTGGTCCCGGCGATTTGTCTATTTTAATCTTTTTAAGACGCCGCTATACTTCTTCCTGGGTCAGAAAGGGCACTTGTTAATGGTGAATTTACTTTTACATTTTGCATTTCATCTAACACTTTATTTTCCTCAGTGAATACAGGGAACAAAAAAATATTTAATAGCTTTTCTTTCTCCTCATCACTGTCTGCAACGCCCTCCTTATCCCTGTGTAAAGGGCTGACACCTTCAGATTTTTACCATTTATTTACTTGAAGAACATTTTAGGGCTAGTTTTACTGTCTTTGACAATAAATCTCTCGGTCCCTAGTTTGGCTGCTTTTATGTCTTTCACATATTCATTTTTTTTCCTTATAGTTTTCCAAAGCTTCCTCGCTACCCTCCTGTTTTAGTGATTTAAATGCTTTTTTTTTGTCATTCATTTCTTTTTTACAATTCTATTTAGCCACATAGTTTTTTCTTGTTCCTTACCCTTTTATTCCCAAAAGGTATGTAACTCTCTCAATTAGAGTTTAGGATGCTTTTCAAAATATCCTATTTTGTGGCTGTATTACGGGTTTTGTTCCCACTGGCATTTTTGTATGGCAAAACTGACCCATGCCCTTCATTCTCTGGGTCAGTACGATTACAATAATACCCCATATATATATAGTTTTTTTTATGTCTAAATAGTGTAAACATAAATTTTAACTTTGAAAAAAAAAAAGTTTTTTGCATCACCATATTCTGACACCCATAACTTTTTTATACTTATGTCTACTGAGCTATATAGGGGCTCATTTTTTGCAGGACAGTCTATAGTTTTTTATTGATACCATTTTGGAGTGTGTGTGACTTTTGAGAGAAGCAATAAAAAAATGGCAAATCGGTCATTTGACCCTTTTTCCATTACACCATTTACTATATTGGATTTTTTTTATATTTTAATAGTAAGGGCGTTTTCTGTCGCGCTGATACCCATGATGTTCATATTTATTGTTATTTAGGTTGTTTTTTTTATTATATGGCAAGGTGGGTTGATTAAAACCTTATGTATTTTTTTATATATTTTTTAACATAAAAAAATGGTGATAATTTTGAAGATCATTTAAATTCAGTTTTTATTTTTTTATTTTGTGCTATGAGGGATTTTAAAAATGTGTTTTGGACTGCAGATTGTTCATTTCTTGTCCTGGACTGCCATCTGGTAGCTAAAATAAGAATTGCAGCATAAACACTATAAGCCTCGTCAGCAAGGCTTACATAGTTTAGTGCAGGGGTGCACAACCTTTTTGGTTGGGGGCCACATTGTCAGACTGAAGGAATTCCAAGGGCCAAAAATAAAAGTTAAAAGGGGTATTAAAAACTGAAATACTATATTTATCGCGTATTGTACATACAGAATATATTATAAATGTCTGGTTACACCTCCAGGATTCCCATCTAATGGGAGAATACATGAAAAATATATGTGAGCAGCTACAAGACATAGACATATATGTCTGTTACCATATGGTGGGGGCCGCACAGAACGATATCGAGGGCCGCATGTGGCCTCCGGGCCGCAGGTTGTGCACCCCTGGTTTAGTGCAACTATCGCTGCCCCCATTGGCATCAGGAGGCATCGGTAGGAAGCCCGGAAGCGCGAGCTTCCTGTGTTTTTGTGTATTTAGATACTGTGATCTCACTTGATAACGGCATCTATAGCTTTTAATTACTGTGATCGGCATTATTGCAGGTCACGGTAATTAGTATCAGGCATTTGCTATATCAGTAGATACCTGCCGGTCATGGCGCCCGCTGCACATGTGAGCGGGCGCCATCTTAACACATCGCTCCAGTGCCTTACAGGTACGGCGCTGGTAGCAAAAGGGTTAAATAAACAGGTTGCCCACTCACATCTGATTGTCATTCCATTAATTTAAAACACCTGACTCTAATTTCATTTTCATATTATTTGCTAATCCTTAATATTCACATACTTTTGCCATTCACAGACATATAATATTGAATCATTTTTCTCAAGATATAAATGAAGTCTACTATTTTTTATTCATTTGTTATTTTGTGTCATTTGGTTATAGTTATCTACTTGTGTGGCAATCTGATGTAGCCTTAGCTCAAATTTATGCAGAAATATAGAAAATTCTGAAGGGTTCACAAACTTTCAAGCACCATTGTACATGTTATCTAAAATAAAGATAAATGACATCTGTTTTGGGGACTGCAAATCTTCACTGAACAAGAGTTAAAGTAATTATTCCGGGGGCGTGGCCTGACTGGAGATGTGAGCGGACGTGCGGCGCTCGACTCCCGGCTAAAAATCCTGAAATACATACTTCTCCCCGATTATCTGGGGCTATAATTGCTGGCCAGGACAGTGAAGTGCTTCCCCAAGTGCCCTGCAGTCTTACCGCACCGCCATGAGACGCCAAAAAGCCAAGGAGAAGGAGGGAAGAGACAGCGAGTGCGCCACCCCGGTGAAGCAAAATGGCGCCGGTCAGACAGTGAAGCTGTCGGATGTGGCGGCGCGACTTGAAAAGTTTGCCCACACCACAGAGAAGGTTTTTGATAGTTCCAGTATTGTGTCATTTCCATCGGTTAGAGCTGCTATACTGCAATGGGGAGATCAGATCCGTGCGGACATAGCCGGGACTGTAAGCCATGTGCTGATACTGATTGAATGTTCCCTTTTTTCGCTATTACAGTTTTGATCATATTCTTTAAGTTCAGGAAAGTATTTTCCCCCAGTTTTTCACGTGTATGTGAAATGTCAATTATTTGTTTCTTATGGGTTGGGGGGGGGGGGGGGTGAAAGGGACTGTGAGACCTTATTCGCTAGAACTCAATGGTCATATATGTGTGGCCTGAGCAAGGATGGCAGCAGACTCGTAATCTTATGGTTTAGGAATATAAATGGGTACCCTTAGAATAATCACCTGGAATGTGAAGGGGCTGAACCAATCTGCTAAACGCAATGCTGTTTTTTATGCTCTACAAACGTATCAGAATCTCACCTTACGTCTGAGAGAACGGCTTGGGTGGCACAGAAGTTCTATTCCTCCTATTCCACGCAATCAAGAGGAGTGAGTGTGTTGGTACATAGAACTCTCACCTTCATCTCAACAAATGTACATGTGGATGATGAAGGTCGTTTTGTATGTATTAATTGCTCTGTGTTACATTTTCAAATTATTATAGTAGCTGTTTATATACCTCCCCCATATTTCTGTGAAGTTCTTAAAAAGTTCTATCTTTTACCACCAAATTCCCAGATCTTCCAGTTTTAATAGTTGGTGACTTTAACATGCTCTTGGACAAATCCCTAGATAAATTCCAATCTAATGATGGGACCTCCAGCCCTCTTCTGACTCCATTAGCCAGGACGCTTGTAGAAGTAGACCTATATGATTTATGGAGGACCAGAAATCCTGGTGTGAAGCAATATTTCTGCTACTCGTCTTCACATGGTTCTCTCTCTAGAATTGATCTGGCTGTGGGGACCACGGAAATGCTGGATAAGGTCCAAGATATTAGATATTTACCCCGCAGTATTTCTGACCACTCCCCAATATTGGTGATAATGGACTTGGGGAAAGGTCTTCTAGGCTCAAGACAGACATGGTGACTGAACCCTTTTTGAATCCAGTTAGTAGATACTGGTGACGTAATATCAGCGGCTTTGACAGAATTTTTTGCCACTAATGAAGGTTCAGCCAGCCATTCTGTTGTTTGGGACACAATGAAAGCTTATACTAGAGGGCTATATATTAAAGCGATTAGCTCCCATAAAACTAAAATCAGGGCACTCACAGTGGAACTTCTAAATAGAGTCCAAACCACGGAAGCTAAATATGTTACTAACCCTTCTTTAGAAAATACTTCACATTGGACGGAAGCGCAGGATCTACTAAAAGAGCATTTAATTAGTAAGGCTGGGGACAAGCAGTTTTTCAAAACCCAACACTATTTTATGGAAGGGGAAAGTACAGGTCACTTACTAGCTACTATTGTTAAAACCCAATCAGGCCCATCTTATGTACCGGTGATTACAAATTCGCTGGGTGCTGAGGTACCGGAGATGAAAATATAACAAATGTATTCCATGCACATTATGAAGATGTCTATAGGTCCAGGCTACAGATTGATCGCAGAGAAAGGGAGCAATACTTGCTTAATATTCAGATGCCCAGTTTGTCTAATGAGGAGAGGTTACTGCTAGATGGGGATATTCAACTAGATGAGATGGAATTAGCGGCGCAAACACTCCCAAATGGAAAAGCACGTGGTGGAGATGGTTTACCTGGAGAATTCTATAAAAAACATCAAGAAGTTTTGCTACCGCATCTCCTAAAAGTGTTTAATGAATCTTACAGGACAGGTGTTTTACCAAGCTCTATAAGAGAGGCAATAGTGGTGGTGATTCCCAAACCGGATAAGGATCCCAATATGGTAGATTCTTACAGACCTATCTCGCTTTTAACGGTAGATATTAAAGTGTTGGCCAAAGTACTTGCTAATAGGCTCCTGAATGTTATATCCCAAATTATACATGAGGATCAGGGCGGGTTTATGCCGGGAAAATCTACGTAATTAAACCATAGGCGTTTATTTCTCAATATCCAGATGGGGGGAAGAAATGGGAAACAGGATTCCCTGCGGTGGTCTCTTTAGACGCTGCAGAGGCTTTTGATAGCGTCGAATCGGAGTATTTATGGGCGGTCATGTCAAAGCTTGGGTTTGGTCCTGTGTATAGTAACTGGGTGAAACTGCTTTATAGCCAACCGAGAGCAAGACTGCGAATAAATGGTAAGCTATCCCCAATGTTGACACTGGAGAGGGGTACCAGGCACCCCTCTTGTTTGCCATTGCCATAGAGCCCTTGACCTGTATTATACACTCTATGCCACTGATTCAAGGATTGGGGAGGGTAAATGTGGAGGAACGTGTCTCGCTATACTCGGATGATATGCTACTATATGTGGGCGATCTGGCTTCATCAATTGATCCCATTATATCATTGATTTCAGATTTTGGAAAGCAGTTATTCTCCCGCTGTCTCCCCTTCCGGAGTCTCTAGACTTGAATCACATTAACCTAAAGGTGGTCTCCTCTTTTAAATATCTTGGAGTTAACATCTCAGTTAAGCCCCGGTCATATATTGTGGATAACCTGTTACCGCTAATGGCTAGGTTTAAAATGAAAGTAGCTACTTGGCATAAGCTTCCATTATCGATGATAGGTAGAGGTGATCTTCTCAAAATGATTCTGATGCCACAGTTGCTTTACATTTTATATAACTCACCAGTATGGATACCCATGCAATACTATTATAGGTTACAGAGAATATTTAGATTCTTGTTGTGGAAAAATAAAAATAGTAGGATTTGATATGAAACGTTACAGCGAGATAAAGATGCGGGAGGATTGGCATTGTCTGACCCCTTCCTATACTTTCTGGCAGCTCAGTTACAGCACTTTAAAGGTTGGGGGGCCCCGGGAAGGATGGGAAGGTGTGGAGAACTGGTAAAGTGGGCGTCCGGTTTTTGTCCTCCTATATCAATCTTGGAGAAATCCTTACCTGATTCTTTTAAATCCCTCCCAACTGTGGGATTAATGAGAAAAGTCTGGGAAAAATCTAGGGAAGTCCTGGGAGTGTCCGAATTACTAGACTTGTCTCGTGTCTGGAACAATTTTCACTTAATAGAACTGTCCAAACTGCAGGGATTTTTGGAATGGGAGCGTCAGGGGCTATGGAGTATAGGGCAACTATATTCACAAGGCATTCTGAAACAATTGGCGCAATTCTGCGCTGAGTTTGGTTTAGTGTCCACGCATTTCTATAAATACCTACAACTAAGGCATGCTTTAAATTCGCAGTCCAGAGTGTTCCCTATGCAATTTGTCTCTCACCACATACTTAAAATTAGTAGAACCAGGCCCCATGAAAGGAGCTATCTCCAGCACTTATAAAGCTTTGCAGAATGAACAGTTGAAGAACTTTCCACTCAAAGTCAAATTGCAGTGGGAGAGGGATTTGGGCCCCATTTCAGACGCCCAATGTGAGGACTTTCTTGCACTGACTCCTACTCTAACCCTTTGTGAAGCAGCTAGACTATCTCAACTCTATATGTTACATAGGGTATATAGAACCCCAATTTTCTTATGGAAGGTAGGATATAGACCCGATTCCTGCTGTCCGAGATGCAGGTAAGAGGGGGCTGGGTTGTTTTATATGATGTGGAGTTGTGGTGCCCTGCAGGGATATTGGACCGGTATAGTCAATTTGATCAATAAAATATATAGTGCTAATTAAAGACTGGATCCCAGATTGTGCCTGGTATGTTGTATTCGGACAATTTGCAGCCAACTATTACAGTTGGGATCAACAGACTCTTGTATTAGGCACGTAAAACTCTTGCTGCTAAGAGGATACAGCCGCTTCCCCCGAGCATTTCTGAATTCATTGCGAGAATGAATACGATTATAAGGCTGGAGAGGGGAGTATATATGAAACGTAACTGCCTTTCAAAATTTGACAATATCTGGGGCTCTTGGATAGACAGATCTGGCGTCTGCAGCCCATGGCTGACTCTGCAAAATAGCCTAAGGATTTTCTCGGGCTAACTTTGGGGGGGGGGGGGCTGATTGAGAGTATTCTGTCTCAGCGTGCTTAGGTTTATAATATTATGGTGATATAATGGTCTGCTGCTATAATGAATAGGTCTTAACCACGCGTTCGTGTTTATTTAACCATATTAAAGGTCTCACAGTGGGAAGGGGGGAGGGGTGTTTATGGGGATTTATATACCAGTAATCTTGTATGTTGACTATTCTGCTTTGTACAATTATCCTTTTTGAACAAAATACAGGATGCAAGAAATTTGTAACATGATAAATGTTTATTTTGTACAAAAGCAATACATTTTTTTATCTGATTTAAAAAAATAAAGTAATTATTCCCCTACAACATTTATCAAAATGTGCTACAAAATTAGTTGCAGTGCAGACCTATGTGTCTCCGTGGTTACAGACTACAAATAAACACTGCGTAGACAGATCCTGCAGTCATACTCCCTGCCATCTGACCCCTTCTTCTTACTAACGTTCATTTGGCAGGTTAGCAAGAAGTAGGAGTCACATGAATGTCAATATGACTGTAGGGTCAGACTACACCAAGTTTCTTTGTAGTCTGGAACCATGGAGACACCTAGAAGCTGAGTAAGTCCAAGATAAATGGATTTGGATAAAATATTTAAAAAAAAATATGTTATTAACAGTAACTGTTAAAACAAATTCATAGTCATAACCAGGAAATAACCACAACAACAAGTTGGTTTGTATTTTGCATGGCTCTTATCAGCATCCAAATACTTGCTGAATCACACAATACTTAGTGATTTGTGCATATAAAACATGTTATCTTGCATGCAGAACTTGCAATTCATGGTTCTAAAACATAATCTGTAACAAGACCCCAGGTCTCATAGATCATTCTTAGTACTGTTCTCTCCTCATGGACAATGTCCGCACCCCCTATAGTTACAGCCCTGTATATTGGGATATTCCATTGATAAAATGACTATATTACAGTTTCAAAAATTATATACGGTAATTAAAAATAGTATATGGAAGTAATACTAATACACCTCATTTCTAGACACGAAGGGGTAAATGCACTAGGGTTTGGATGACCGGTTCCTGAGGTCACTTAGGATCTAGTCCAAGTATATGTAAGCTGGTCACTTCTTTCATATACTATATATAGTTCCTTAACCCATTCTGCAACAGGATAACAGTAATGAGCACCTCTGAAAGTGAATGACTTGAAGAGGAATTCTACCTACAAAGCATTTAAATACCATGTGATGCAATCTGGGATTTCAAGCCATTTAAAAATATTCAGTGTAATATCATGGTGCAAAAATTGTGAACAATTTTACTTTTTAGTAAGGAGTCATCTTCTATGATCTGTTTTAGAATTTATTTCTCCCCTCTTGTGTATAGTGGTGTACGGAAGTACTAAAGTCACCGTCTAGGACCGCAGTAAGCATTTTCAAAAAACCTGCATTGCTGAAAAAGATGATGTTTTAATATATTCAAATGAGCCTCTAGGTGCAATGGAGGCGTTGCTGTTGCACCTAGAGGCTCAGCTATCTTGGCAACTGCTGCCCCCTTTGCACTTTGAATGACAGGGCCTGGTGTGATGATGTTTTCACTGGCTGGCCCTGTCAATCAAATTGCAGAGGGCGCGACAGTTACAGAGAAAAAGCCCCCGTTGCTCCTAGAGGCTCATTTGCATATAATAAAACATCATTTTTCTCAGCAATGTGGGCACATATGAACATGGGACCAACACAGATGCCTTCAGCTGCCAAGAGCACGTGTAACAGGTCAGCCAGTGTCATAGGTGCAAATCTGCTGAGAGATGCCCTTTAACCCACTTCCACAGTGCAGTGCAAATAAAGTGCAAATTAACCAGATATATTATAATAAACATATAAAATTTAGTTCAACAATATAAACAGTCTAAACAATGACATACATTATAGTGCAAGTTAATCTTTTAAAGTGCAATGAAGTAGGGAGTTGATAGCTTTACATATCAGCAATATGCCATAAACTTGTATGCTCCATATACTCCTGTATGTTTGGGAGTTCTGTAATGTACATCAAAATATGCCATTACCACTGTGGGGGGGGGGGGTTGGCGAGAAAGCCCACAAACACACAAACATTTTTCGCATTTATCGCACAGCAAGTGGACCTGGGCTGAATTTAATTTCCTTTATCGCATTTGCATAGTCTGCCCCTTGTTTTCTAGTTTGGGTCAGAGTCCTGTCCAAAATGACACTGTTGGTGAGTATGTGAATTTCCCCATTGTGGAACTATTAAAGTATTATCTTATCTTATGCAGGCATTGATGATGATCTCATCAGATCTGCACAGATTTTGTGAAATTTACTGACCTTCCCAATATAGTGAACACTGTACATCAGATTTTTTTGTTGGTACTATTAAAAGGGTTTTCCGAGATTTTTATAGTGATGATCTATCCTCTGGATAGGTCCTCAGTATCTAATTGGTGGGGGTCCAATTCCCAGGATCACCGCCCATCGGCTGTTTGAGAAGGCACCAGAGCTCGCAGTAGGGCCGCGGTGGCGAACCTATGGCATGGGTGCCAGAGGCGGCACTCAGACCCCTCTCTGTGGGCACCCTCACCCTGGAAAAATGATGGTGTACTAATATGCCTTAGACCTTTCCTGCCATTCGTCAGCGCAGGCGCACTATGGACAGCGCAGGCTGCGCATTGAATGTAGGCAGGCTATTATAGCTAAATGGTAAAGTACATGGAAGATATACTAGATTGGTATTCAGGTTAAATTATCGTGTTGGCGCTTGTCACCACAAGGTGGAGGGAAACACCACACCAAACAGAGGCGGGAAAGGGGGGAGGGAATAAGGCCTGGAAACTAGGGAAAGGAGATGGACACCTCCTGGTAAAACCCTAATCAAAGTCCTGACTAACTACCAGTATGAATAGACCCCAGAGGTAGGTGAGGTCATACACAGGAATACCTAGTGTCCTAACTCACCCTATAGGACCCTGGTACTAATGTCAGGACTGAGACAACCTGTTCCTCCAAAAGGAAGGACGAACAGGAGTCTCCTTCAGGCCTTAATACAAATGACAGGGAAATGCAACACACAAAATAACCCAAACAAAATACAAAAGGGAAAGAAAACACTTAACTTCAAGTGGCTATGGCAGCACCAGGATCTCAGCCGAGATCCACACACCAGCAATCCACAACTCCAAGAGAAGCTATAAACCGCATAGCATAGTGGGAGAAATAATAAACAGAGAAGGTTAAATGACCATAATAGCCACACCTGGGGAAGAAGGTGTGGCAAGCACCAGAAACAACACAGATATAATTTGATCCAAACGGAAAACATGTCAAATCAAACCACGTGTTGCCAGTCTCATCGATCTCCTGCCACCTGCCGCGGGAACGTCCGTGACAGCATTTTGCGATAAATAAGTGGGTTTTGCTTTGCAGTTTGGGCACTCGGCCTCTAAAAGGTTTGCCATAACTGGCCTAGGCCATGTGATGTCATGTTCATTGGTCAGCTCAACTCCATTTAAGTGAATGGGGCCGAGCTGAGATACCAAGCACATCCGCTATACAATGGACAGCGCTGTGCTTGGTCAGCTGAGAGAAGTCTGCACTACTACTGCGAGCGCTGATGCTTTCTCGAACAGCTGACCCCCACCGATCAGATACTGATGACCAATCCAGAGGATAGGTCATCAGTATAAAAGTCTCAGAAAACTCCTTTAACATCAGTACCAAACACTACATTACCTCACGTTAGAAATAAATCACATAAATGCTTTTATAAAAATCATGTGTCTTAATTCTTGCTGTTTTTCGGATCTCAAGGACAAAAATTCCTTTCTACTGATTAATTTGGGACTATTTTAAGTTGAGTAATGAATTTGACCATTCAGCTTGGCCTCTACCGTTTCATCTAGTAAGGAAATTCCAGTCTGGATCTGCTATATCAGATATCCTGCACCTCAGCTGACCGAAAACCCCTGTTCCTGTTGTGGCCATATGAGCAGAGCTGAACCCAGCCTCATACGTCCCCTTCCCTCCCTATGTGTGATTTTAGAGGGGTTTCCCACTAGGGGGAGCTAGATTAAATTATAGTAACTTCAGAGACAAGAGTGGTCGTTGGGAATTTGCCCTGCAAAAGCAAAGCAGATGGTTGATGTAATGACCCACTAATCGGATCCTTTCCCCAAAAAAATAATCCTTTTTTTTAGCACCGTTATGCTCCTTTCGTATCTGTTATGCTCGTTTTGCATTCGTTTTAGCCATTTCTGTCTGAGATTCGTTATTTCAGATGGTAGAAAAAGTCCTGCACGAAGGATGCAAAAAGAACAAAATGAATGTTCAAAATAAAGGATCCATTTTTATTTATTTATTCATTTTTCTGTTCTTCTAACAGATCAAAAGAACGGAAAACAAAACGGCGATGTGTATCTACCGTTACACAAAACACTAGGTACAAGGGCAACATTAAAGGGCACTATAGAAGTGAATGGCTACAGGCCTTTGATTTTATACCAAGGGGGTCATTTACTAAGTTGTGCCATATATCTGTTGCAGATTGCAGGCCAGTCTCAGTTACCTTTTCGACCCCTGTTTTAGGTGTAAAAAATTGTCAAAATTTAAGCCAGCAAGGAAGCTGGCTTACATTAAGACCGGCGGTGGATGTGCCGACGTTATGTAGAGGCCACCTCCAGCGCAAAGGGTTATTAAGAGTGACGTCTAAATAAAAGACCCTCATATTATAAAAAAAAATTCTGTTACCTTCCATATAAATTTGCAATGGAAATCCGCTGCATATCTGTCCCATGTGGACATAGCCTTAAAATCCCTCTCTACAATTGTTGTCTTTTACGGGGTTCCTTTGTCTTGCTAGCATGAGAAACCACTTTCTCTCTGCCTGAAGCTGTGGTATTGCTTCTCGGGGGCTTCATCGCGGCTCATGAAATCTATGGATCCTTCTTTCTGCATGGGTTCCACAGGACATTTGATATGAACGCCCCTAGAACCCTACCTTTTCGTTCAGTTGAAAAAGAAGGCATTGCAAATAGATGAGAGTTGATTAATTAGGTTAAATCGCTTTTAGCTTTCCCCAGATGGCCCTTCGTACCAGATATAAATAGCAGAGCGGTGCAGACAGTACTGCTGAATAAGTGCAATGGGTGTGAAGCCTCCACATTCTAGAATACCCTGACCACAGCAACTACTTTATACAGCACTCATCAACATCGGGACTACATGGTTCATGAAACTTCATTTATCCAATCAGACTGATTTAGGGTCTGGAACAATGCATGATAGATAGATAGATAGATAGATAGATAGATAGATAGATAGATAGATATGAGATAGATAGATAGATAGTTAGATATGAAATAGATAGATAGATATGAGATAGATAGATTGATTGATAGATAGATAGATAGATAGATAGATAGATAGATAGATAAATATGAGATAGATAGATAGTTAGATATGAAATAGATAGATAGATAGATATGAGATAGATTGATTGATTGATAGATAGATAGATAGATAGATAGTTAGATAGATCGATAGATAGATAGATCGATAAATATGAGATAGACAGATAGATAGATAGATATGAAATAGATAGATAGATAGATAGATAGATAGATAGATAGATATGGGATAGATAGATAGTTAGATAGATATGGATAGATAGATAAATAGATAGATAGATATGGATAAATAGACAGATTAGATAGAAGATAGATAGATATAAGATACAGTAGATAGATAGATAGATAGATAGATACATATAAGATAGATATAACTAAGATACAATAGATATGGATAGATAAATAGATATGGATAGATAAATAGATATGGATAGATAGATAGATAGATACATATAAGATAAATAGATAGAAGATACAGTAGATAGATGAAAATACTTGAAAAAAGTGGATGTCTTTATTTGAGTTGCTGATACGTGGGTGAATAAAGAAATCCACTTTTTTCACATATTTTTGGAGTGCTGCCTCTTTATCCTTTTTTACATACAGAGGATCCTGGTCACCGATCCCTGGAGGGATTGCAACCAACCTACACCAGAGTGCTGCTTTTTGCTTTCTATAGATAGATAGATATAACCTGTCACAGTGAACATGCAGCTAGATCAGCAGGGATCAGGTTATAGAGCAGGAGGAGCTGATCAGATTGATGTATAGTTTTGCTGGGGAAAAAATTGGTTTAACTTGTATTTTATTAATTGACAACTCTTTCTATGATTTGGAGCTGAGTGGGCAGTCCTATCAGTGATTGACAGTTATCAGCAAGGCTGTCAATCACAGAATACAACCGCCCACTGGACTCCTAAGTCTGGAAAGAGCAGGGATATCAATAAATAAATTACAAGTTAAACGGAATCTTTACAAAACTATCTTCACAGAACTATATCATTCTGCTCAGCTCCTCCTGCTCTATAATATGATCATATTTACTAACATTTGAGTTTGTAAAATCTGGGCATATAAGCCGGCGGGTTTGCGTTAGCACCGCCAATTTCTGGCCCAGGACAGGACAAATTTGCAAAGACTGTCTCTGAAAATCAGGGACAGTCCCGGCAATTTGCCGGGACAGTTGGCAGCTATGTATGATGCGGACAAATCAGACATCATGTTCAACATGACATATTCCATTTCTATTTAAACTGAACCACCTAACCCAATTGTAAAATCTGATTCTTTATACAGTGATCGCTATTGGGACAACTATATGAAGACTATAGACACCTTTGGGGCATTTTTTCTATGGGTACTTTCACACTTACGGCAGAGTGATCCCGCAAGCAGTTCCATCGATCAAGGCAATCTGCATGCAAACGGAAAGCATTTGTAGATGGATCCGGATGCTGATCCGTCTTACAAATGCATTGCAAGAACGGATCCGTCTCTTCGTTTGTCACCCGGAGAAACGGATCCGGTTATATATTTTTTCACATGCGCACACCGGAAGGACAGATCCGGCATTGCAGTATTTTGAATGCCAGATCCGGCACGAATACATTTATATGGAAAAATATGCATTCAGGCAAGTGTTCAGTTTTTTTGGCCGGAGATAAAAATGCAGCATGCTGTACCTGCGCTCCCTGGACTTTGTGTGGCTGTCATGGCCCATAATAGGTAGGAACTAGTGTTAGGGACCACTCATGGAGGCGACCTTGACGTGGTGAGTGGCTTATTTCACTTTGGCCAAAATGTACACAAATGCCTCATTCAACATCCAGCATAGAGGCAGGGCAGAGTGCTGGTTGCAGAGTGCGATTGCGTTTGTGTTTTTGCGTTTGTATCTGTATTTCGCCATAGCAATGTGCACCTGCATATAGGGTTGTGCTGACTGAACCCCCCACATTTTTTTCTATGGAAAACCAGTAATTGGTTCCGAAGCCCAAAAATGTTATCACAAAATAAAATAAAAAGATTAGAGAAGAAATATGCAGATAACTAATATACATATAGCTGGATATAGCTGCTTGGAGCTAGAAATTATTTTCTTTGTGGAGGAGTGAAGCTTCCTCAGGTTCCAGTACAGTACACATGCAATGGGCTGCCCCCAGGGGTGATTGAGTCCCAGTGTTTAGGAATGTCAAGTGGTATGTTGTGGCCCTAATAGTTTCACGGTGCTCCTACCTGGATACTGTTGTTCCTCGGGTTAGGCCCCATAGCAAAAAAGGAGTTGTAGATGGTGGAGTAAGTAGAGTCCAAACTTGGTGAAGTTTGTTTTTACGGTTTTTACTTGAATAAACTTGCAATAAACTTGTGTCATCCAAACAATACTTGATCTCTTTCTGCTGTGCTAATCTCTGGCTTCAGTCTGGTTCCTATCCGCCTTAGTTACTGTTTCTCATGACAGTGAGGTATCCTGAGACCCGTTTTGCTGAGTAGGGGTATTTGACACTGTTTTGCCTCTCTGAGGTACTAAGTCCTTATATATCAGGAGTGGGCTGCTCTATGAGCTACTTTCCCAAAGCTCCTGCAGCAAGGAGGGGAAAACTCTGCCTCACTACACCATGCTGCTTCACTTTTTTGCTCCAATTCTCAACCTTCTACAGCTACCTGCAACCCCTTGTTGGGAAACAGTACTAGCCCACTACTATCCAAAGTGTGTGTATGTGTGTGGGGGGGGGGGTTCAGGGCCGGCATTAGGGTGGGCAAACTGGGCAATTGCCCTGGACCCCCATCCTTTAAGGGGCCCCTGCTTTAGTGCTGCTGTTCAGCTGAACGTCCCTGGAAGCAGACTTTACAATGCAGTGTAAGGCCCCCTCCCTGTACACATAACACAAATCATTACCACAGTGCTTCTCTGCAAACTGACAGCTCCGGACACCAGCAACACTCTTCTACTGGAGCTGTAGGACCTGCCATGATGTCACCTGCAGGAGGCAGAGCTCAGCAGAGAAGAGGGGGATGAAGGACCTGCAATGACCTCACCATCATGTGACCAGAACAGGAGGCGGAGCTAAGCAGTAAAGTAATGAAGAAGAAGAAGACCAGTGATGCATGGGAAGAAGTATGGATTTAATGTAAGAGCCAGGGAAGTACTGGGAGTTGTAGTCCTCTCATCTTTTACCTCCTGTTATGTAATATCAGAGTACATTACAAGATGAGGTATGAGGAGAGGACTAAAACTCCTAGCATGTCCAGTTTGTTATGTAATATCAGAGTACATTACAAGAGGAGGTAAAACCAGAGATGACTACAACTCTCAGCATGTCCAGGCCATTATTATGTAATATCAGGGTATATTACAACACCGTGGATATGCTGGGAGTTGTAGTCCTCTCCTCTTATACTTACTTTTATAATGTACTCTGATATTACACAAAAACGGCTTGGACATGCTGGGAGTTGTAGTCCCATCCTCTTATACGTCCCCCTGTAATGTGCTCTGATATTAAATAATAATGGCTTAGACATGCTGGGAGTTATAGTCCTCTCCTGTTATACCTCCTGCAGTAATGTGCTCTGAATTAGGCCCAGGACGATGGATAGGCGACGGTAGTCATCCTCCTAGGGCACCACTTCGCTACCCATAAAGGGGTGCACTCATGGCTGTTCAACTTCACAAGCCTCAGGCCGCTAGGCCTCAAGCTTTTGAGGAATTAGAACTGTTCAAGAAGCCACAATGATATCAATGCAACCTCCTGCTCTGGGTCTCACATAATGATATCATCATGTGAGACCCGGAGAAGAAGTGGTGATGTCATTGGGACCTCATCCATCAGGACGCCTCAACACAAGCCACAAATAAAACTGTGATCTGCATCACAGACAACGGCGGGGGGACGGGAGGGAGGTGTTTTTTATTTATTTTTATACTAAATGTCCGCACTGCTGGGGGCACCAGGTAAGGGGGAAGGAGATCATTATATATACCTGGCACTACTGGGGAGGAATGGAGAAGCATTATATACTGCCACTACGGGGTACATTATATATATACTGGCACTATGGGGGGGAGCATTATATATTGGAACTAGTGGAGGCACTACAGAGGGACATTATGTTATATAACTACTACTAGGGTACTGTAGGTGCACCCGGCACCCCATGCCAATCAGCTATTTGAGGAGACGCTGTGCACACGTGTCATCTCCCTTCTCTCTTCTTACTCACCGCTGTATGTCTATAGGACAGCAGAAGGGCTCTTTCACACCTGCGTTATAGTCTTCCGGCATAGAGTTCCGTCGTCGGGGCTCTATGCCGGAAGAATACTGATCAGGATTTTCCTAATGCATTCTGAATGGACAGTCCGTCCTTCAGGATGCATCAGGATGTCTTCCGTTCCGGAACGGAACGTTTTTTGGCCGCAGCAAATAGCGCAGCATGCTGCGCTTTTTGCTCCGGCCAAAAATCCGGAACACTTGCCGCAAGGCTGGATCCGGAATGAATGCCCATTGAAAGGCATTGATCCGGATCCGGCCTTAAGCTAAACGTCGTTTCGGCGCATTGCCGGATGTGACGTTTAGCTTTTTCTCAATGGTTACCATGGCTGCCGGGACGCTAAAGTCCTGGCAGCCATGGTAAAGTGCAGTGGGGAGCGGGGAGCAGCATACTTACCGTCCGTGCGGCTCCCGGGGCGCTCCAGAGTGACGTCAGGGCGCCCCAAGCGCATGGATCACGTGATCGCATGTACACGTCATCCATGCGCCTGGGGCGCTCTGACGTCATTCTGGAGCGCCCCGGGAGCCGCACGGATGGTAAGTATGCCGCTCCCCCGCTCCCCACTACTACTATGGCAACCAGGACTTTAATAGCGTCCTGGGTGCCATAGTAACACTGAAAGCATTTTGAAGACGGATCCGTCTTCAAATGCTTTCAGTACACTTGCGTTTTTCCGGATCCGGCGTGTAATTCCGGCAAGTGGAGTACACGCCGGATCCGGACAACGCAAGTGTGAAAGAGGCCGTAGTGAACAGCATGCACCGTCTGCTCAAACAGCTGATCGGCGGGGATGTCATGTGTCGGACTGTGTTTTTAGCACATTATTACAAGATTTGGGGTCCCACTTCTGATTCTGGTCCCTGGGGGGGGGTTGAATGATAAGTTCCATGCTATCTAAGGGTCCATTCACACCCATTCATTTCTATGGGGCAGCACAATGTGCTGCCCGGATACGGAATTGCAGACCCGCACTTCCGGGTCCGCAATTCCGTTCCCGGAAAAAATAGAACATGTCCTATAGGTATATTCTATTAGTGCCGGCAATGTGCGGTCCGCAAAATGCGGAACGCACATTGCCGGTGTCCGTGTTTTGAGGATCCGTGGATCCGCAAAACACGTTACGGACGTCTGAATGGAGCCTAAATGTACTTTCTGCCAGATACACTGCCACCTGTTGGACAACCAGGTATAGTACTTGAACATAACAGTTTTTTCATATAACAAAATGACACTTTGCTGGTGGTGGTACACTTGGTGGTACAAACCAAATTAATTGCAGCAAACAGACTAGCAATAGGAATGTAGGAGTGTTAGTGTTCATCTGGACCACCACACACACAAGTACCAGCAAAATACAATGGAGTTGCCTTCCCTTTCTGCCCTGAGGAGCGGCTCATCCTTACACAGGTAAGGAGCAATACAGAACTTGTAGACCGCACTTTACTGTAGAGAGGCGCTTCTAGACAGCCTAGCACTGCATGCACATCAGTACTACTGGTGTTTTACCAATGAAATGTCCACGCTTGAGACTGGATCTTCAAGTGAATTCCATGTGCTACAGAACCACACTGTGACACTGTATAGTCAGTGTATTTTCTAGTTACAACGGCCCAGGAAAGACCATTGCGTGCTGAAAATATTATAACCCAAGGCTATTGTAATGGGATGTGGTTATTTTCACCTTCAACAAAACACTGTATTCCTCATGGTTGACTATAAAGTGACCTTTGCTTTGAGGTTACTAATATTACCATTCTTCCTCTGGGTACATTTTAAATAAGTGTGTCTGTGCTATAAACGAAGTACGACTGTGGCACCTCTCCAATCAGGTGCCGCTTTCCGTGTGCCCTGCCAATCGACACAACTGTTAGAATTCTAGCTGGTGGCTCCACTACTACCTCCAGCCATTCAACATACCAGAGGATTTTCTAGTGGCTTCAGGCCAAGGCTTATTACTACTCAATGAAAGCTAAAAGTCGTTAAATTATTAACCCACAATGTAAATGATTTAGTCATTAATGGTGGGCAGATCTTAGACTTACATAGGTAGATAGGAAATGTGAGTGGTTAGCTATTATAATATGAGAAGACATATGGGTCCTCATAGTTACCCTGGAGGAAGGATCTCTTACAGGTTTTTCAAGCCCGTTGCTTTTGCCCTTTAACAGGGGGATAATTGGGGGGTATTAAACTAGATCATGTGATCCAGGTGCCAAGGGAGGTTCCAACAACGCACTTTGCCTTGGCTAGTTTTTTTTTATTACAGGGCTAGTCGACTATGCTTTTCTAGTTAGAAACAGTATTTATATGCAGTTAGCAATGTACACCAGCCTAATGAATGTCAAAATCAGATGAATGGAGCTCTATGGATATGTTTGGCATACATTCTGAGAATTTTTCTTGCTGTATATGCCAAACTGAACACTGATGGAACAGAGATAAAGATATATGGCCAGCAGCACTGTCATACCCACAGCTACACAGTGCGAGTACGAAATGTTCTCCTACATTTTAAAATAATTATCTATTACTTAATAGTCCTTTAAAGAGGTAATCCCATCTCAAACAATGGGGAAATATCGCTAGGATATGCTCCTATTGTCTGATAGATGCGGGTTACACCTCTGGGACCCGCACCTGTCTCGTAAACGGAGCCTTGAAAGATCAAAGAGGGCGGAACGCTCCATTAATGTCACAACCAGACAGCTGAGAAGCTCTGACAGAGGCCTTTCAGAACCTCCTCTTTGAGTTTCTGTGTTGTGGTATTCAGCTCCTCCTCTCGTTAGTCTCTCTCAGCTGTCATGTGTTGGACTAATTGCGTCCCTTTAAATTCTTCCCCAGAAGGCTTTTCTGGGCGGCTTATATTTCTTCCTGGAGTCTTGTCACAACCAGACAGCTGAGAAGCTCTGACAGAGGCCTTTCAGAACCTCCTCCTTGACTTCTGTGTTGTGGTATTCAGCTCCTCCTCTCATTAGCGTCTCTCAGCTGTTATGTGTTGGATTAATTGTTTCCCTTTAAATTCTTCCCCAGAATGCTTTTCTGGGCGGCTTATATTTCTTCCTGGAGTATGTGTGCTTGCCCATCTGGTTCTCCTCTCCTCCACAAAGTTAAGTGTTACACTGTTATCTGTTATTTTCTGTCTGCTGGATCCCAGGTGACCCTGACTCCCTCCGTGTCTGGTGTAGGGAGCCGGTGGTCGTGTCCCCTCACTATTGTAGGGTGCTCAGGGCTTTATAGTCAAGGTTCGTGGATATGCATACCTCCACCATTCGGATCTATGCATAGGCTGAGCAGCCAGGGAAAGTGCCAGGTCTTCTACAGGGGTCTCCCTTTCGTTCCTTAGCTTTTGGATCCAGCGAGACATTTATGCATGTTGTTTTGCCTTGTTACCTGTACACATTCCGTGACATTATAAGCCGCCAAAACCGTCTTAAGCATGGATCCGGTTTCACTTTTGGCTGAACGCTTCCAGGGTCTTTCATTGGAGGTAGCTGACCTCCGTAAGACTTTTTCTCAGCTTCAAGTGACCGGTTCAGCTTGCGTTCATGGAGCTTGTTCTGAGCCTAAGATCTCGCTCCCGGATACGTTCTCCGGGGGTAGTGAGAATTTTGTGCGTTTTAGAGAGGCTTGCAAACTCCATTTTCGCCTTCTTCCCCATTCTTCTGGTGATGAGGAACGGAGGGTGGGGATCATTATATCGCTGCTCAGGGGTAACGCTCAGTCCTGGTCCTTTTCGCTGCCGGAGGGGGCACGGCCCCTCCGTTCAGTGGATGAATTCTTTTAGCCCTGGGTCAGATATATGATGATCCGGATCGTATTGCTCTGGCGGAGTCTAGACTACGTCTCCTATGCCAGGGTAAACAATCCGCAGAAATATACTGCTCAGAATTTCGGAGTTGGGCAGCTGATACTGGTTGGAATGATGCTGCACTCCGAAGTCAATTTTGCCATGGTCTTTCAGAGGGATTGAAAGATGCATTTGCCTTTCATGAAAGGCCTATTTCTTTGGACTCTGCTATGTCTCAGGCCGTTCGTATTGACAGGCGTCTTAGAGAGAGAGGAGAGATCTCTCCTTCCTGTCATACTCGGTCCCAGCACTGTGCAGCGGTCCCATTCTCTGCGCAGGGGTCTCAGTCGCTGTCAGCCCCTTCTGAGCAGGAGCCCATGCAGCTGGGGTTGATTGCTTCTGACAATAGAAGATTCAGCCCGCATGGGAGGGTTTGTTTTTGTTGTGGAGGTATTAATCATTTGGCAAATATTTGTCCCTCTAGGAGATTCAGGCAGTTCTCTGGGTATAGTAAAGAAACAAAGAGGAAAAAAATCTTTGAAAAATGTTCCGTCTGTTACTATTGGCAGGATTGAGGCGGAGATTGAAGATTTTCCGTTTGCTTGTAGTTCCCGTTTTGTCCTGCCGGCTAGGGTGGCGCTAGAGAGCAAGAACATTTTTTGAGATTTTTGTGGATAGTGGAGCAGCGGTCAATCTCATTGATAATCACTTTGCGATAACTCATGGTTTCCAGGTGTGCGCTTTGAGAAAGGATATTCCTGTATTTGCTATCGATTCCGCTCCACTTTCTCAGAAATCATTAAAGGGCATAGTTCACAATATCCGTTTAATTGTGAGTGATGCTCATGTTGAGGATGTGTCATGTTTCGTCCTTAGCGGTTTGCCCACCCCGCTGGTGTTGGGGCTGCCCTGGCTCACTAAGCATAACCCCACCATTGATGGCAAGCGAAGCAAATAAATGGTTGGAGTGACTTTTGCAGAGAGAATTGCCTCATGACATCTGTTTCTGAGGTTGCTACTAAGACTATACCATCTTTTCTCTCTGAATTTTCGGATGTCTTCTCTGAGAGTGGAGTTCAGGATTTGCCCCCGCACAGGGAGTACGATTGCCCTATTAATCTCACCCAGACGCCAAGCTGCCTAAATCTCGTTTATACAATCTTTCCCAACCTGAGAGGATCGCTATGCGTGCTTATATCTCTGAGAGTCTGAGAAAGGGACACATACGACCCTCGAAGTCACCTGTTGCCGCTGGTTTTTTCTTTGTTAAGAAAAAGATGGTTCTTTAAGACCTTGTCTGGATTTCAGGGAGCTGAACAATATCACAATTCGTGACCCTTATCCGCTTCCTCTGATCCCGGACCTATTTAACCAGGTTGTTGGGGCTAAAGTCTTTTCCAAATTAGATTTAAGAGGGGCATACAACCTGGTCAGGGTCAGAGAAGGGGACGAATGGAAGACGGCCTTCAATACCCCTGAGGGCCATTTTGAAAACTTGGTTATGCCTTTTGGTTTGATGAATGCCCCAGCCGTTTTTCAGCATTTCGTGAACAGCATTTTTTATCATTTGATGGGAAAATTTGTATTGGTGTATTTGGATGACATTTGATTTTTTCTCCCGATTTCAAAACTCATAAGGAACATTTACGTCAGGTCTTGCTCATTCTGCGGGAGAATAAATTATATGCGAAACTGGAAAAATGTGTGTTTGCGGTTCCAGAAATTCAATTTCTGGGGTTTCTTCTCTCCGCTTCTGGTTTTCGCATGGACCCCGAGAAGGTCCGCGCTGTGCTTGAGTGGGAGCTTCCTGAGAATCAAAGGCGCTGATGCGTTTTTTGGGCTTTGCCAATTATTACAGGAAGTTCATTTTGAATTATTCTTCTATTGTTAAACCACTCACTGATATGACCAGAAAGGGGGTAGATTTTTCTTCTTGGTCAGTAGAGGCGCGTAAGGCTTTTTCTGATATCAAGGAGAGTTTTGCTTCCGCTCCCATCTTGGTGCAACCTGATGTTTCTTTACCCTTCATAGTTGAGGTTGATGCTTCTGAGGTGGGTGTGGGGGCGTTCTTGTCTCAGGGTTCCTCTCCTGCCAATTG
Source organism: Bufo gargarizans (assembly GCF_014858855.1). NCBI lineage: Eukaryota > Metazoa > Chordata > Amphibia > Anura > Bufonidae > Bufo > Bufo gargarizans. The sequence goes on along the minus strand of NW_025334508.1, from coordinate 330,364 downwards.
GCGACCGTGTGCCTTTTTCTCAAGAAAACTCTCCTCCGCAGAGAGAAATTACGATGTGGGAGATAGGGAATTGTTGGCCATCAAGTTGGCTTTTGAGGAATGGCGCCATTGGCTAGAGGGAGCCAGACACCCTATTACCGTATTTACTGACCATAAAAATCTGGCCTACTTGGAGTCAGCCAAGCGTCTGAACCCGAGACAGGCCAGATGGTCGTTGTTCTTTTCTAGGTTTAATTTTGTTGTCACTTTCCGCCCTGGAGTTAAGAATGTGAAGGCAGATGCCCTGTCACGTTGTTTTCCGGGAGGCGGGAATTTTGAAGACCCGGGTCCCATTTTGGCTGAAGGTGTGGTGGTCTCTGCTCTTTTTCCTGAATTGGAGGCAGAGGTGCAGGCAGCCCAGTCAGAGGCTCCTGATCTTGTCCTCCTGGGAGGTTGTTTGTGCCTCTCGCTTTAAGACACAAGATTTTTAAAGAACACCACGATACGGTCCTTGCTGGGCACCCGGGGGTAAGAGCCACACTGGATCTCATCGCTCGGAGATTCTGGTGGCCTGCGCTTCGTAAGTCGGTTGAGGGTTTTGTGGCAGCCTGCGAGACTTGCGCTCGTGCCAAAGTCCCTCATTCACGGCCATCAGGTCCTCTCCTTCCCTTACCCATTCCTTCCCGTCCTTGGACACATCTGTCCATGGACTTCATAACGGACCTGCCTCGTTCCTCGGGGAAGACTGTGATTCTGGTGGTGGTGGACCGTTTTAGCAAAATGGTGCATTTCATCCCTTTTCCTGGTTTGCCCAATGCTAAGACGCTGGCGCAGGCATTTGTTGATCACATTGTCAAATTGCACGGTATTCCTTCAGACATAGTCTCTGATAGGGGCACGCAGTTTGTTTCCAGATTCTGGAAGGCTTTCTGTTCTCGCTTGGGGGTTCGGTTGTCATTCTCTTCTGCTTTCCACCCGCAGTCGAATGGTCAGACAGAGCGCGTCAATCAGAATCTGGAGACATATCTGCGTTGTTTTGTGGCGGAGAATCAAGAGGATTGGTGTTCTTTTTTGTCCCTTGCTGAGTTTGCTTTAAATAACCGTCGTCAGGAGTCCTCTGATAAGTCACCATTTTTTGGTGCATATGGGTTTCATCCACAGTTTGGGACTTTCTCGGGAGAGGGGTCTTCTGGTTTACCTGATGAGGACAGATTCTCCTCGTCTTTGTCATCTATTTGGCAAAAGATTCAAGATAATCTAGAGAGCATGAGTGAGAGATATAAGCGTGTGGCTGATAAGAGACGTGTGCTTGGTCCGGACCTGAATGTTGGTGATCTGGTGTGGTTGTCTACCAAGAATATCAAATTGAAGGTTCCCTCCTGGAAGTTGGGTCCTAGGTTTATTGGGCCTTACAAAATCCTGTCTGTCATCAATCCTGTTGCATACCGTCTTGATCTTCCTCAGACTTGGAAGATCCATAATGTTTCTCATAAGTCCTTATTGAAACCTTATGTTCAACCCATTGTACCCTCGCCTTTGCCTCCTCCTCCGATTATGGTTGACGGGAATCTTGAATTTCAGGTCTCTGGGATTGTGGATTCTCGTCTTGTCCACGGTTCTCTTCAGTACCTTGTTCACTGGGAGGGGTATGGTCCTGAGGAGAGGATGTGGGTCCCAGTGACGGACATTAAAGCCTCTCGTCTCATCAGGGCTTTCCATAGGTCCCATCCTGAGAAGGTGGGTTCTGAGTGTCCGGAGTCCACTCGTAGAGGGAGGGGTACTGTCACAACCAGACAGCTGAGAAGCTCTGACAGAGGCCTTTCAGAACCTCCTCTTGAGTTTCTGTGTTGTGGTATTCAGCTTCCTCCTCTCGTTAGTCTCTCTCAGCTGTCATGTGTTGGACTAATTGCTTCCCTTTAAATTCCTTCCCCAGAAGGCTTTTCTGGGCGGCTTATATTTCTTCCTGGAGTGTGTGTGCATGCCCATCTGGTTCTCCTCTCTTCTACAAAGTTAAGTGTTAAACTGTTATCTGTTATTTTCTGTTTGCTGGATCCCAGGTGACCCTGACTCCCTACGTGTCTGGTGTAGGGAGCCGGTGGTCGTGTCCCCTCACTATTGTAGGGTGCTCAGGGGTTATATAGTCAAGGTACGTGGATATGCATACCTCCACCATTCGGATCTATGCATAGGCTAAGCAGCCAGGGAAAGTGCCAGGTCTTCTACAGGGGTCTCCCTTTTGTTCCTTAGCTGTTGGATCCAGCGAGTCATTTATGCATGTTGTTTTGCCTTGTTACCTGTACACATTCCGTGACAATTAATTTACATAGGGCCTCCTAAAATAGCCGAGCGCCTATTTCCGTCTGCCCCATAGAATTGAATGGGAGCGGTGGCCACGGAAGCGTGATGTGCTCCTATTCATTTCTATGGTGCCAGTGGAAATAGCCACAGCATCTCCAGGTTCATTGGCGATAATGGGACCTGGTGAGGATCCGGCGTTAGTGACGAGATTGGCCAGACAAATACAAGTAGCTTTTTTTCTCTGGCTGAATCCCAGCACTAATGCCGAAAACAGGCCAGATCCCCGCCAGGTCCCATTGCAGTAAATGGGCCCCAGTGGGGAAAGTTAGTATCAGGATGTGATGTACTCCGGCAGGCTGTTTCTCTACCGGAACAGCCTGCCGCAACTGTTTAGGTATTTTAATATTTGCAGTGACAAAGATCAGTGGGGAATTCCCTTTGGAAAAAACAACTACAGTATCTGAAATATGAGGAAGTGCAAGTTACTCGCTGGCATTATTAAAGTAAACAGCCACATACCTATGTACAGTACCATGCAAAAGTTTTAGGCAGGTGAGGGAAAAATGCTGCATTGTAAGAATGCTTTCAAAAATAGAAGTGCTAATAATTTACCGTGCTCCCTCAAGTTACAATATCAATTGGTTCCAGGACAACCATTGTATGTTGAAACCATTATTAGTTAAATATTTGGCTCCAAAGGCCCAAAATGTCATCCAAGATAAGAGAAAATGAAGATTTAAGAAAAATAAGCAGATAACCAACACCAATAAAAAAAATCTTTACATATTACAGTCAGGAATAGCTGCTAACTAGTAACTAATACAGCTATTATACTGGAGAAGGGGCCTTGATTGGTTGGATCTGAGTCTGAGACATTGAATGTTGAGTCTGGTTAAACTTACGATGGGTCAGAAAAGACCATTGTATGTTGAAAATATTGTATCCTGAGGCCATTGTATCTTGAGGGATCACTGTATTTCTATCTATTAACAAAATGCAGAGAATATGAATGACGTGAATGAAGAACAGAAATCTAAATCAAATCAATATTTATTGTGACATCCTCAGTTTTTCTAGTTACATTTGTACACAGTTTTTGAAGGAACTCAGCAGGGAGGTTGTTCCAAAGATCTTGGAGAACTAACCATAGATCTTCTGTGGATGAAGGCTTGCTCAAATCTTTCTGTCTCGTCCTGTAATCCCAGACAGACTCAATAACGATTAGATCTGGCTCTGTGGCGGCCATGTCATCACTTCCAGAAGTCCTTGTTCTTCTTTATGCTGATGATAGTTCTTAATGACATTGTCTGTATGTTTGGGGTCGTTGTCCTGCTACAAATACATTTAAACTATTAACACTTTTATTTTTAAAAGCATTCTCACTTTTGCACAGTACTGTAGGTCGTATCAGACATATTCCTTATTTAGCTGCATATTGTATCCCTAATTGTACTGTACATAACTGCTTGTATGTATTCTGGATGACTATTATATATACTATGTTATCCCAATTCATAACAAAAAATGTGCAAAAATATTTTGCAAACAACTGAAATCTGGTGTACTGCTTAAACACCCTTTTTTATGCCTAACTCCTGCTTAGAACCCTCCCACATTATGAGCCAGCCTGTAAGAGTGGCTCCCGCGCTGGCTGACTCAAGTCATGCATGTATTACATGGGTGGCCATTAATCTGAAGGGCCTCCATGTTATAATACAGTGCCCCAGTTTGCAACTTACAATGCTGTTTTAGCATCTCTTTAGAGGCAGTTTAATCACATCTCATAGCTTCACTCGTGCAAATGTAATAAACATCTTACCTCCATGTGGTCCTTGACCTTGTGCTGATTATGATAAACAGATTATGCTGTCTGAAGTATGAGTCGCCAGTATTTAATGCCATGCATATTGTAAAAGTGGAAATGCAAACAGCACAATTGTCATCTATTCACAAAAATCAGTCTGTCCCATGTGGTCGGCTCATACAACACCAGAATAACAATGAAAAAGAGAAAATGTCCATCAGCGTTCCTGTCTCTGTTTTATTGTGCCATCACCTAAAACACCATGCGACATTTCAGCCTCAAAGAAGCCTTTTTCAAGCAAGATAAAACGTTGCATGGCGTTTTGGAAGAAGGCACAATAAAACACACACTTGGCAGTAATGGTGATGTACGTTTTTTCTTTTTCAGTATTTAAACAGGCTCTGTCACCCTGATCAACCCTACCCTACCAGGCATATAGCTTTAAAGTAGCCGACACCGCCACTTCCGGGTGCTCTGACATGACGCCGCGTGCGCACTGTACATCTTCACTCTTCAGGATGAAGACAAAGATGTGTACGCACATCGTTCCACAAAGGGAGTGTGAGCAGGCGTGGGATACAGCCCTAGACCAGAGGGGTCTAGTGCTGTCAGTCTAAAGCAATGGGGGGCATGATTGATAGCAGAGGGGCGTCATAGTCGAGCACCAGAAGCGGTGCTCGAACCTCATAAGCCCTCCCTCGGTAGCTTGAAAGTTCATATTTCTCTGGAACCGTAGTACCGACGGACATAAGAAAGGTATCGTTTTACTCAGCTGCATTAACCCTTGCCTGGTACGGTAGAGTTGATCCGGGTGACAGAGCCTCTTTAATTCTGAAGATTCTCTGTACAAGTTATTCTAATTGAGAAAGCCAGATGTTTCACTAGCCATGACTAGCTAAATATCATTAGGAATAAAGGCCAGTTGCTTTGACTGATTACTACTGTTGTACATTAAGGCCCCTTTCACACAAGCGAGTTTTCCATCCAGGTGCAATGCGTGAAGTGAACGCATAGCACCTGCACTGAATCCTGATCCATTCATTGGGTCTGTGCACATTTCTGCATTGCATGAGAATCGCAGCATGTTCTATAGTCTGCATTTTTCACTGAGCCCTGGCCCCATAGAAGTGAATGGGGATTCAGTGAAAAAACGAAATGCATCCGGATGCAATGCGTTTTTCACCAATGTTTGCTAGGAGATGTTTGTTAAGCTTCAGGTTTTTTTTTACGCTCGTGAAAAATGCATCAAAACTGCGCATCCGCGCAGAAAAAACTGAAACCCTGAATGCAATTGCAGACAAAACTACCTGAATTTGCTTGCAAAACGGTGCAAAATGGAGTTTCACTGAACGCATCCTGAGCCAATCTGTATCGTTCGTGTGAAAGAGGCCTAATACACAGGAGTGTATGCTAACTTCATCACGATCACATGCTGGCCCGCAACACAGTCGGTGGCTAGAAGCAGGGAGCCACATCTGATGTAACAGGGGCTGCCTGGAGACCCATGGCTATTAGGGGTATGCACCGCAGATCAAAGAGCCTTGCATCAGATTATTCCCCTTGAATTCAACATGCACACTTGGCAAAGGCAAACAGGCCTGTTTATAGTTAAGTAGGGTGAAATAGCTGCCATTGGGTAGCTATTACAAGGGTAAGCCCAACTTAAAATTTAGGTATCATGATTGATTATTGCTAAGGTTAGATATCCAGTACTACACCTAGGTGTATGCTCCGTCTGGACACACAGACTTACGGTAGGAAACTGTGTGCATGTTGGCAAAGTAGTTGTTCCCCAAGGGATAACCAGTACAATTCTGCATCACCAAGTGTGCCCCCTATACCACTGGCAACACTTTGCTAATCTGATTACTTTGCAAGTCATCCAGGACAGATCTAAATAAAGTGAATAAAGTGCACTGTCTGTCTTCTGAAAGGTGGTGACAGTTCCTTGATAAAGCCCCCTGTCAAAGGTGCCAAGCAAGTGGAACATCTTCAAGGGACCTCATAGACTCCATAACGCCTTCCAGAGAACGACACGCTGATCGTTCTGCTGATCTGTTCCAACTTGGCAAACGATCCTGCAAAGGTAGGAGCTTTTCTTGTGTTTGGCTCAAAGTGATTCAGCTGCATCCAGATCAATGTGAAGGTGACAAACATATGCCCAGACCAATGTGCTAATTAAATTACATCAGCTAGGAACATGTAGACTTTAGATCGGCTGCTTGTGCCACATGGATAATGATTTAAGTTCGGGACAGACATGCAGGCTGCAAAGAGTGGAATACTGGTCCTGTTAATACAGTAATGGTCTCTTATAGTTACAAGATACCCCAGTGATAAAAGGGTTAACAGGGTGCCTAGTACAGGGACACTATTCTCCCTCCTTTCGTAAAAGACCATGGGTATGTCCCTTTAAGAAATGGTTAATTATTGCGTATACCCTATGTAATCAAAGTGTACATGTATTCGCTGCAGGACCAGCGGGGACCACCAGTTGCAGCAGATAAGCAATGGTTATTATTTTTTTTTGCCTTATACCAATTCCGGCTTTTACTCAAGCTGCTGAAAATCATGGGCAACTCTCCGGTAATAATGCCATTTTACCCACAGCCAGCAGCCTGCCCCGATAAGCTAAGGATTCATACTTTCTCGCTCTACATTTCTCCAGTCCTTGGCGCTTCCTCTGATGTCTCCATGTTATGTTCCCTGCACAGTTTTTATCCCGTGCTGCATGGGCATGGTAACATGCTCCACTGCAGCCAATGAATGGCTTCAGTGGTGACATGGCCACAAGCAGCATGTCTCCGCTAAAGCCAATCATTGGCTGCAACAGAGCATGTGACCATGCCCATATAGTGCTGGAAGAATACAATGCAAGAACTGGAAGATGGAAACATCGGAAGTAGCACGGAGGACCAGTGTGGCATGGAGCAGGTGAGTAAGAAACCTTAGCTTAGTAGGGCAGGCAACTGGCAATTAATAAAATGGCATTATTATTGGGGAACCCCTTTGGCACCAGACTAGAAGTGTGTGGTGAAACCACATGAGGTGCCTGGGACACCTGTTATTGGTCTGTGAGGGAAAGCAAGCCTGAGCTTGTCCATCAAAAGAATGGCTTGGTGGCAGTTTCTAGGTAAAATTTCTCTCAGGGCGAGTGTCAAAAAATGGAGGCTGCTGTGGATGTCATTATAACTGTATAATGTCTGATAGGCCTAGTCCTGAGTTATATTACCCTGCCCTGTATAATAATGTACCCTGATACCCCTTAGTTATATTACTCCAGCGGGGTAATATAACTAAGGGGTATCAGGGGTGGGTACATTATTATACAGGGCATGGGCAGGGTAATATAACTCAGCTCAGGACTAGGCCTATCAGACATTATACAGTTATAATGAGTAATGACACCCACAGCAGCCTCCATTCTAAATAATGTCCATAGTGATCCTTATTAAACTTAATGTGCCCCACAGTGACAGTGGCCCCCATTTTCATGTCTCCCACAGTGGCCCCCCCCATTGTAATTAATTCCCCCCATTGTAATTAATGCCCCCCCCCCATTGTAATAACCCCCATCCCCCCATTGTAATTAATGCCCCCCCCAGACCATCACTCGCCTCACAGCAGGCATCAGCACTGCTCAGGGGCTCAGGGCGGGCGGTAACAGGCAGGCAGTGCAGCGCTCACTCAGTCACTGTATGTCACGCGCCTGCGCCGCCTAGTGGGAGGATCAGGCGCGTGACGTCAGTAAGTCTGACCAGGGCCGGTGCAAGGATTTTTGCCGCCCTAGGCAAGATAAAAATTGGCACCCCCGCCCCCCCCTTATCAGATCCGGAATTGCAGACCCGGATCCGCGATTCCGATCCTTAAAAAAAATAGTACATGTCCTATTCTTGTCCCCAATAACGGACAAGAATAGGCATATTCTCTTAGTGCCGGCAATGTGCGGTCCGCAAAATGTAGTATTAATAACTAAACAATTAAATAATACACATATTGCATTGTCTACTTACCACCAGGACAATTAGATGATCTGGTCTCTGGCTGCAGTCTGGCTCTTGGTCTGGCTCTGCGGACTCCCTTGTCACTCTCTTCTCCCCCCCCCTCCCTTTGTCACTCTCTTCTCCCCCCCTCCCTTGTCACTCTCTTCTCCCCCCCCCCTCCCTTGTCACTCTCTTCTCCCCCCCCTCCATTGTCACTCTCTTCTCCCCCCCCCCTCCCTTGTCACTCTCTTCTCCCCCCCTCCCTTGTCACTCTCTTCTCCCCCCCTCCCTTGTCACTCTCTTCTCTCCCCCCCTCCCTTGTCACTCTCTTCTCCCCCCCTCCCTTGTCACTCTCTTCTCCCCCCCCTCCCTTGTCACTCTCTTCTCCCCCCCTCCTTGTCACTCTCTTCTCCCCCCTCCCTTGTCACTCTCTTCTCCCCCCCTCCCTTGTCACTCTCTTCTTCCCCCCCCCCTCCCTTGTCACTCTCTTCTCCCCCCCCCCTCCCTTGTCACTCTCTTCTCCCCCCCCTCCCTTGTCACTCTCTTCTCCCCCCCTCCCTTGTCACTCTCTTCTCCCCCCCCCTCCCTTGTCACTCTCTTCTCCCCCCCCTCCATTGTCACTCTCTCTTCTCCCCCCCCTCCCTTGTCACTCTCTTCTCCCCCCCCCTCCCTTGTCACTCTCTTCTCCCCCCCTTGTCACTCTCATTCTACTCCCCCCCACCCCCCTTGTCACTCTCATTCTACTCCCCCCACCCCCCTTGTCACTCTCATTCTACTCCCCCAACCCCCCTTGTCACTCTCATTCTACTACTTCCCCCCCCTTGTCACTCTCAGTCTACTACTCCCCCCCCCCCTTGTCACTCTGTCTCATTCTACTCCTCCCCCTTGTCAATGTCACCTCTAATGTAGCGTGGCCGAGCTTTGTTCGCTCCGCGGTACAGGAGCTTTTGTTTCCTGTACCCGGCTGACAGGAAGTGCTCACTTAGTGTGCACTTCCTTTCAGTCCGGCCGGGTACAGGAAACAAATGCTCCTGTACCCCGGGCCGGACCGAACAGAGCTCGGCCACGCTACATTAACAACTCAGTCTGCAGCGCAGGCAGGCTGCGCAGCACTGAGCCGGCCGCTCAGGAGGCTCAGCATGAGGGGCGCCGCCGGCCGGCCGGCCGCCCGCCCGATCCTTTACCTTCATAACCAAATTTTTTTTTTTTTTTACCTCAACGGGCGCCCCCTGCTTCTGACAGCGCCCCGGGCGGCCGCCCGTCCCGCCCGCCCCTAGAAAAAGCCTTGCTTGGTGGGATGGAAGCTGATTTGAGTGAAGGTTGAACGGTGAGTCTTCCGAAGTTGTGACCGTAGCCCAGAGTTTCAGAAGCTCTAGAGCAGTACAGTGCATCAAGGCCAGAGCGTCGTCACAGAGAGGCAGTTGGTGAGAAGGCTGAGGGAAGCATCTGGAGGAATGCTTAGAGAAGCCAACGCTGAGAGAATGTGTGGGCTATGTGAGGACTTCAGACCTGAAAGAGAGATTGAGTTGGGGAACTTCTGTGAATTGGGTGGGAGCTGCAGACCTGAAAGTGAGCAAGGGACCAGGAAATAGTGGGAGATTGTCTGCCCTGTGGCCCAGAAAGTGGTCTGTTTTTTCCAGTCCTGTAGGCAAGTAGACTGATGGAACCGAGAGGGTGAATGGGGGATGAGCTGCAGTATGCCGCACAGCCACTACACAGTGGATGGAGCCCTCTACTTTGGGCTCCATCCAACTTTTATGTTTCTGTTGCTGGTGGCTGCCACAAACTACTGGTCGATACGATTGCCGGGTGTTGGCCCCCTAGACATCTGATACTGATGACCTCTGTAGAGGAGAGGCTGTCAATATCTAAAATATATAAAATCTGTTTAATCTGGTACAAGTTGAAGTTGGTCTGTTAACATTGACCTGGGTGAGGTTAAACAAGAACTGTTTGAAGTACTGGTAAAATTGTACTACTGTATGGATGTTATGGCACGTCAAAAGCGAGATGTCGTTTAAGAAGTGGTGCCCTTAAACAACATAGAATAGGAAAGTGATTGTGTAGCCAATTGGTGATCTGAGATCACATTCCTGTTCTGCAGAGAGTTGGGTGATGTGTGTGTCTGTACATTCACAGCTACCACCAAGTGTGACCAGCAACCATAAAACCTTTTTCTGATGCTGTTGTGAAGGAAATAAAGTTCAAGCTAACAATGCAACAGCACTTTACAAATATGAACCAATGTTATACTCACCATATAAAATGAATATGAGGTACTTAGCAAATATATTTTGATCAAAATCATTTGTGGCCATCCGCCACGGCAAGGTGACCTCTTTTTGATGGGAACCTACTTTATATGATACCTCTCCTTGTTCCACGTGGTGTCAAATGAATTCAGGGAGAGCAGGCTCCACTTATATACTGAATCTGTTCTACATGGTACCTTTCCTTGTGACAACTGGCCTCAAATGAATTCAGGAAAAGCAGGCTCCACATGCATACTGAATCTGCTCTATATGATACCTCTCCTTGCGTCATCAGGCCTGAAATGAATTCAGAGAAAGCAGGCTACAGGTATACAATGCACTAATTAAAAACTGCCTATTGAAAAGTAGGGTTAGGTAGGAGTGCACAACCGAAAAGGAGACGGCCACACCTCCAAATGCATACTGCAAAAAACAAATGAAGTGAATGCATAGGTGCGTGTTGCTGAAAATACAAAAGCACAAGCAAACATAATGGAACGGCACTCTGCAAATATGGAATATATGAACTAATGAACTATATAAATGAATATGAGCTATTTAGCAAATATTTTTTTGACCAAAATCATCTGTGCCCATCCACCAGAAATAAAGTCATCCATTCAACTGTTAAATTGTATGATAATTCCTAAAGGTAAACCCAGAAACCACTTCTTGCAAGCAATCAGCTGTAACATGTGGGGTGCAGAAAGTGTTCAATTCCCACGTAGCATCCCCACAGGGGAAAAGAAGTATTACACAGGTCTCGATGAATTGAATGGACTATCCTTGTAATGCTCTTACACATGAGATCCTCCAGAGTGACAGACATTTGAGAGACACTTATGCATTCAGAATTTCCTAGTAGGGTATTTGAAGATAGGGTTTCTGAACCAGACAATCCCGTTTATTTAATTTTCTAGACATGAAAATTAGAAAATGATATTACTCGTGGTAGTTTGCAGCTTCACAAGGATGCTCATTGTCTCAGAATTGACTTAAAGACGTATTCCGGTAGATAAAAGTTATCCCGTATCCAAAGGATAGGGGACAACTATCAGATCAGTGGGGGTCCTACCGCTTGGAGCCCCACTGATTACGAGAATGGGTGTCCCATACTTCCTGCAGGCTCCCTGCTGCTCCCCTGAAATGACCAGAGCTGTTGGTCGCACATGTGCCTGCCCGCTTTATTCATTTCTATGGGAGTTCCGGAGATAGTGTAGCGTTGTACTCGGCTATTGGAGCATTAGAGAGCCTGCAGGAGGTACAGGGCCCCCATTCCCGTGATCGGTGGGGGTCCCAACGGTAGGACCCCTACCAATTTGATAGCTATCCCCTATCCTGTGTATAGGAGATAACTTGTACCTACTGGAATACCCCTTTAAGGATTTATAAACTGGTGTGGATTTATAAAAAGGATGTCTGCATCTCGTGGTTAATACATAATGAATGAGGTAGCAATTCCCGGCACTCATGCAGTTCAATCCATCACCCTAAACTGTAGACTGAATATCAGCTATCATTTTACTGACATAAGACAATTTTATTTATTTGCTTAGACATGTAGGTCTGAAAAAGGGAGTGAAATGGAACAGCTGTATGTAATGCTGACAGTTCATGTCTACTGGCATCTGTCCTCTCCTGGCGGCATGGCCGCCGGAGTACTGACCCCTTACGCTGCACTGCAGTCCACGTCGCTCCTGTCTCTTTCTTTTCAGTTCTTGCTGGTGTGCTCTCCCATAGGACATGCATGATCTCCATGTTTTCTAAAGGGCCAGCACGAACGTGGGCTAATCTGTCCCCAAACTATAACAGCATTCCCTGGGATATACAGTATATGGAACCATCTGTTATGGGAAGGTGCCTGAGCAATAAGGTTGACCTCTATCTGATAACCATACTGATCCTGTGCAACCTGTCCTTACTTCTGCCTGATTACCGTATCGATCCTTGGCCACCTGCCCTAATCTATTGCCTCTGTGTCGCAACTTCGGCTTGGCCACGTCTCTGTCTGTCTACTTGGTGTCTCTTGACCCACCTGGGTCAGCAGCTACTGAATGAAGACAACTCCTTTTCTGCTGGCCCCTGTTGAAGTCCAGATCCCTGTACTGGAGTAAAAGGAGGAAAACTAGGGGACCATTTGAACAATGCCCTCAGACGTAGCTCCAAATTAAATCAGTACAGAGACACATTGGCTCTGTACTCACTGCATTACAGTGTAGTTTTTGTATTGCCTCCAAAATATTTCATATTTCTTACAGTGGCCCATAAAAAACACTCATCATCGCCTATCTTTTTCTACACCCATGCAATAGGGAGTGTAGAAAAAGAAATTGCACCTGTCCCAAAGGCCCCACTGCCACATAAGAGTTCACCAGTATGATGCCACATGGTAATTGGGGGCTCTGTTATATATTTTGCACTGGGGACCAGAAGCCTCAAGTTACACCTTCAAATGACCCATGACCACCAGACTGTCCGAGCCACTGCTTGTTAACACCTCTCACCCCTCGGTCAGGAGGATCCCCAACTGATATCACATTATAAACCATTTTAACCCCCACCAGGTGTAATATACAGTATAGGAATTTTGCAGAACCCTCATTATATCATTAGTCTGTACCCTGTTAAAGACTTTTTTTTTTGCTTCAGAGTCTTCAGGGCAATAGATTCTGTACCAAAAATCGTCTGCTGAAAAGGAACTTACTTTATGAAACTGAATACTGGGAGAACTGGTGTCAGAAATAAACCATGGCTGATTCAATCTCACTCTGCTAGACATTTTATTTACTCCCACGCATCCTCTGGACACAGGTCACATTTCACGAAGAGGCTCTGAGGCCTTCAAGAAACACTCCGACCCTGGATCTGGGTTATCTAGATAGTTCTATGCTCCTTGTAGTTACTACCTGTGTCTTATGTATCGCCTGCAGACATGATTATGTACAGCTACAACTGCTTGCCTTATATTATGTAATATAATGTATATCATTATACAACATGTTAGAAATCATGAATGCTTTTGCAATCGGCACGTGAGGTATATCCTACTGATTCTATTCATAGTAAATTACTATTAAGGTGGTTTCCCCATCATAAACTTTTATGGCATATCAATTACGTCTTCAAAGAGATATGGAGACAGCGCTGTGTTTCTATTACTTCCATTCATTTGAATGGAGATCCTTTCTCAGATTCAAGAGGCATCCCGGCAGATGGACCTACATTGATCATACGGTACATGGTGTCAATATGTCATAAACGTTTGTGGTGGTGATCTGTGGCTTATCTTCAATGGAAGAAGAGGGGCAGGCACTGAACTTCTTCTTTTCCAGACAAGAAAAAACTGCATCTTCATGCAGCCGCCACAAGAGGGAGCTCAATCCAAAGAGATTATTACAGCTTCTATTGCAGTCAATGATAATTGTATAAATTCCAATGAAATGAGCTCCCCCTAGTGGTGGCTACAGGCAGCCAGCTTTTTAATAAAAGTGAGGCAGATTTATCAATGTATTTTTGGGAGTTGTGGGGTGTAAATATAGAATGAGTGCCACATTTATGACGCATCTACTCCACTTTTTCCAACATAGAAATCAGAAAAAGGGGGTGAGGTGGAGGGAGAATTACAGGTATCTTCAATTAAAATTTAATATATATAATGTCTCAGAAAACTGGGCTGTTGCACTTTGTATTGCCTGCATGTGATTTTCAAACAAGATGCACCAAAGTTAACCACAGCGTTGAATCGTTTAACGTCTAACGCCTATGTCCGCTATCAGTGACTGTCTGCAAGGTACATCACTTTTCTTGAGCGACTCCGATTTTGATGATTTTGATGATGCCTCAGAAGAGTTGAGAGGGAGAAAGGATCTCCTCCAAGAGAAGGATGCCTTAGTACAAGACACTAAGAGTAAGGCAGAACTCTGCATCGCACAGTTGCAAGATTTGAGATTCCATCGATCAACTTCAACCAAATATACAGTACGCTTTCATCTTCCAAAACCTCTCGTTCCGGAAGGTCGGGGTTACATGACAAGCTTATAGAAATCCGGGCAGAACCAGAGGAAGCTAGTGTTAGAAGTTTCTTTGCTAAGAAGGAGGCAAAAATGGCAAAGAAGAAAGCAGAAATGGAGGCAGAGGCAGAAGCACAACTAAACATTCTCCAAACAGAAAGGGAAGAAGCAGCTACCTTAGCCTAATTGAAGGTCCTCGAGCAAGCATTAGGCCAAGGCACCGACCTAGACTGTTTCATCCCAGGAGAAGTCAAAGACCCAGCCGACCGCACTGGCAGATATGTGTTAAGGCAATCATCGCCTGCTCCTCCTACTAAATCATATGTACAAACGCCACTTCTAAATCACCAACTGGATGAACCCACAGAGCACCAGATGTCGTCATCCACCAATAACAAGGTAATTTCTAGCGTCAAGCCAGCTCATCCTCCAGAGACTAAACCACAGCTTAATCCTTATGCCACATCATTCTGTCCTGATCAATCTCAGCCTTATATGCCAGAGCCTCTACATGCCCCAGAGACACCACAATGCATTTCAGCATCAAGGAATGGGAAATCAGACATGTCGGACTTTGCCAGATGCATGATGCGCAGGGAGCTGATTAACATTAGTCTCCCGAAATATGATGACCGTGCTGAAATCTACAGAGCCTGAAAATCGACCTTTGAAGCAGTAATCAGCGATCTTAACCTCACTGCCAAGAAAGAACTTGACTTGCTTGTCAACTAGTTAGACCCAGAATCAGCAGAACGCGTAAAGACATTAAGAGCAGTTTATGCAGGCCACTCAGAGGTAAGTCTCGCTGCAGCATGGGAGAGACTTGAACAGACCTATGGCAGTTCTTAAGCTACGAAAAGCACCTTATTCAAGAGACTTCAAGCCTTCCCAAAGATAACTAGCAAGGACAATCGCAAGCTCTAGGATCTGAGCGACCTACTAAAGGAACTAGAATTGGCTAAAATTGACCCACGTCTGCCAGGACTGAGTCACCTTGATACTGCCCATGGTGTCAATCCAGTTGTGTTCAAACTACCACACGGCATGCAAGAAAAATGGGCAGACCAGAGCTCCAGATACAAGAGAGAACACAAAGTGTATTTTCCTTCATCAGTGACCAAGCTCGGAAGAAGAAGAATCCCAGCTTTGACTTCACGGAATCCACTCTACCTGCTTCATCCTAATGCTCAAGGTATGACAACACAACAAGTAAATGTAGAGACTTAAGGGGAACAGAATCTGTTTCGAAAAACAAATGTCCCAATTATTGCAGCCTCCACTACTAGGAAGGACACTCCCGTCCTTAAAGAAAAGGACCCTAACCGCATGTGCCCTATTCACAAAAGACCTTATCCTTTGAAAAAATGTTGTGGGCTCAGGGCAAAGACTTTGCAAGAACGCAGAGAGACACTCAAATCATATGGCAAATGACTGTAAATCTATCAGGTGTGCAGAATGCAGTAGTGCAATGCATCATACTTTGCCTTAAACCTCAACCAACGCCGTCGCACTTCATGGCAGGGAGCCACCGGCTCAAGAGCTAGCTACAACGACTGTCTTCTCTTCCTGTATGGAAATATGTGGCAAGGAGACTGGTTCCAAGTGCTGTGCAAAAGTGTGTTTGGTCAACGTCTACCCAGAAGGGCAATCTGAAAAGGACACCAGAATGTACGGCCTAAATAGATGAACAAAGCAATAGGTCTCTGGCGAAACCTAAATTCTTTGAGATTTTCCTGCATAACAGGAGAAGCAACACCATACACCCTAAACACTTGTTCTGGTAGTGTAGAGACTTATGGCAGAAGAGCCACTGGATACCTTATCTCCTCCATTAAAGGGAACGTTCATATACCCTTGCCAACGTTAATTGAATGCGACCAGATACCTGATGAAAGAGATGAAATTCCTTCTCCAGAAGCTGCATGCCATCATTCCAACTTGAAACATCTAGCTAATGAGATTCCTCTTATGTTAGTATATAGTGTGAAATCCTAGGATTTCAGATGGGGTGTGTGCTGTTTCAGCATTTATTTCTTCCATTTAAGATTAATTGCTGTATTCATGTTATTATATCATTACCATGCTATGTAATGCTGCCACCCTGTGGTCACTCTTGTTATAGGTTTCCAGAATGTATTATGTAACTCCCATATGCCTTTGCTCTCTGTCTACTCCTCCCTTTCGGTGAATCATTTCCTGTTTCCCTGGTCCTGATGTGTTTTCTTCTGCAGCAGACTCAGAGCTGGTGAGAGCATTCGTTTTGGCCTCTAATGTCCTCTATATGTCTTTGCTCAAGGTAAACTAAATAAATTACCAAAGCATTTCCATTGTATCCTCCTCATTGTACCACGACCTAAGGGATATTAGTGAGTTCAGCTGTCTACCATTGCTTGTACAGAGATTACCACTCACAACCAGTCAGAGACTTTTCTAACATACATCTGTGGCAGAATACAAGTATTGGGATATAAGGATACTAAATTTTTCTGTGTGGCCCTATGAGATCTGTGTACGCCCAGACCACAGAGTTAAGGAAAAGCAGACAAGAGTTTAGTACCTCTGTGAACTCCTTCAAGACTGTTGGGGGGGGGGGGGGGAAATACTTTTTCAAATTTTTATGTCCACCCCACTGAGGGGGGTGCACATGCCCAGATCCATCCATGCCACTATCTGCAGCAGAAAGGACATGCCCTCATAGAAAGGACATAACCCCTGAGAAAGGACAAGACCCTAAGCTCTCAGCTTGAAATAAATCTAGCAGAGCAATGAATGGGGAGATCTCTGAATCCATGTGAGGTACAGGACTGGGTCTAGAGTGGATGGTTTTTCAGATATCCTTTTTAAAGTCACTCCATGTATTTGACTTGCTGTCCTAGCTCTTTAACTTCCTCTCTCTGTGTTTGGTCTTTTAACACGTCAAACAGCCTCACTAAACCCCTTCCCGTTGGGTGAAACTTTAAAGATGGCGCCCACTCACAAGCCATAGCCGCCAGGGGCCTGCAGTTTTAAACAGTAGACACCCGGGACTTATGTATACAATTGACGATAACGTCGATTGTATACATCTAACCCCTCTGGGAGTGCAAAAACCCGGAAGCTTAGGGCGTGCATCGGTTCCCCCTAGCAAGGACCGGGAGAGCCGGATGGTGAGTGGCAGCCTCGGTCCTTCTGAATGTGCTAAGGCTGCCACACATAAGTTCCTATGGAGCCCCTGTGGCAGGACTCAGTAGGAACATAATGCAATCCTCACAGAGTCCAATTCTAATGCACTGGTGTCTATGAGAAAGGCAATCTGATGGTTGCTTGTTATAGTTCCCTATGGGAGCTATAAAAAGGTGTAAAACAAATGTTTTTAAAAATCAAAAAAATATATAAATTCAAATTACCTCCCTTTTCCGAAAAACCTAAATACATGAACAATAAAAAAAAAACATCATAGGCATCGCCACGTATGAAAACGCCCATACTATTAAAATATAAAAATATTTATCCCATGCGGCTAACCAGAAAAAAAGTCGAAACAGCCAAGTGGCCGTTTTTTTTTATTGCTTCACCTCCCACAAGAAAATTAAATAAAAAAGTGATCAAAAAGTCATACACACCCCAAAATGGTAACAATGAAAACTACAGATCGTGCAAAAAATGAGCCACCCCATAGCTCTGTTTTCATAACAACAAAAAAGTTTATACGGGTCATGTAACATGCCAGTTTTACCGCATAGGATATGCCATAAAAACAAAACCCATAAACTGTTGCGGAATTCATTTTTTTCTAATTTCACCCCATTTGGAATTTTTCTCCGGCTGCCCCCACTACATCGTAAGCAATATTAGGCTACTTTCACACTTGCGTTCGGGGCTCCGCTTGTGAGTTCCGTTTGAAGGCTCTCACAAGCGTCCCCGAACGGATCCGTCCAGCCCTAATGCATTCTGAGTGGATGCGGATCCGCTCAGAATGCATCAGTCTGGCAGCGTTCAGCCTCCGCTCCGCTCAGCAGGCGGACACCTGAACGCTGCTTGCAGCGTTCGATTGTCCGCCTGGCCGTGCGGAGGCAAACGGATCCGTCCAGACTTACAATGTAAGTCAATGGGGATGGATCCGTTTGAAGTTGACACAGTATGGCTCAATTTTCAAACGGATCCGTCCCCCATTGACTTTCAATGTAAAGTCAAAACGGATCCGTTTGATAGTCATGAACAAAAAAAAAAAAAAAATTTTTTTTTTTTTTTTTTGTTCATGGTAATGCAAACGGATCCGTTCTGAACGGAGCCACCGTCTGCATTAATATGAGTGGATCCGTTCAGAACGGATCCGATCGAACGCTAGTGTGAAAGTAGCCTTAACTGGTGGCATTAGAAAATGCAACTTGTCCCGCCCCCATACGGATATGGAAAAAATGAAAAAACCTCCAGGTCTGAATGAGTTAACTCCCTCTGTCAGACCATTCTTCTATCAGTGACTTTAGAGCATCACACATTACACTAAGTGCAATACTGTTCCGTGGACATCTTTACCTAGGCCTATCAAGAGTACAGCAGAGCTGTCATACTGTCATCCCAAATCCATCCATGCCACTATCTGCAGCAGAAAGGACATGCCCTCATAGAAAGGACATAACCCCTGAGAAAGGACAAGACCCTAAGCTCTCAGCTTGAAATAAATCTAGCAGAGCAATGAATGGGGAGATCTCTGAGTCCATGTGAGGTACAGGGCTGGGTCTAGAGTGGATGGTTTTTCAGATATCCTTTTTAAAGTCACTCCATGTATTTGACTTGCTGTCCTAGCTCTTTAACTTCCTCTCTCTGTGTTTGGTCTTTTAGCACGTCAAACAGCCCTGACTATTATTAGCAGGATTACCCTCACAGCAGCAGTAAATTGACATTGGATTCTTTTATTATTTGTGCTGACTGCTCCAGAGGGACAATATTTAGTATTTTATTTTCTAAAACACGGTTTTTATGAATATTGAGTAAAAAAAATAATAATATACTTTCTAGTGGAAGTGTCCCTTCAAGAAAAGCCAGCACAAAAAAAATGAGTTTTTGTTACAGGTGAGTGAGCAATAGAACAAAGAAAAAGCTAAGAACACCTTTTGGGGGCAATTTTATTATGATTGCACTACGCATTTTCGGCTACAAAAAATGTTTTCACTTGGAATTTATTAAAAATGTTTAACAGTGTTGTCTTTCATGGTTATATTTGAGCCTATCTGCAGAGTATCTTCAAATTGCTAAGACAATGGTTTAAATAAGTGTTTATGAGCTGTCAGAAGTTCAGAGATAAGGGCTATATATCAATCCACCAGAACAGCAACCTGATGGCTCAGAGTGAAACTAAACGTGAGAACTTCTGCAGATAGGCTAAAACCTGAAGGGTTTGTCTGGGTTCAGAGCTGAACCTGGACATATCCCCATTTTCACCCAGGAAGACCCCCTGATATTAGCATTGGAGCATTTCATGTTCCGATGCTCTCCCTTGCTCTGCGCAGCATCGCACAGGGCAAAGGCTGTTGGTTTATATTTTTTTGCACTGCTAGGCAAAGGCTTCCATTGCCAGTGATGCCACTGGCACTGATGGGCGGGCTCTAGAGCTGCCCTAGCCATTTTGCAGGCTAGGACAGCGCTAAAACCCGCCTATTAGTGCTGGTGATGTCACTGGCAACACTGCTAGGTGGAAAGCCTCCACCTAGCTTTCTCCATGGAGAGCCTGGTATGTCACCAGATCGCCACAAAAAACCTTTCATCACAGGGCAAGGGAGAGCATCGGAGCATAAAATGCTCTGATGCTTATATCAGGAGGGGCAGAGGGGTGAAGATGGGGATAAAAGGGTTTTAAAAGGGTTTTCCAAGATTTTAATACTGGATCAGTATCTGATCTGTAGGGGTCAGACACCTGGGACCACTGATGATCAGCTGTCTGAGACCGGCATTCCTGTGAGCACTGCGTTGTTCTCCATGTTCACCAAGCACAGCACCATACATTTGATAGCTGCTGTGCTTGGTATCACAGCTCAGCCCCACTCACTTCTATGGGGCTGAGCTGCGCCTAGGTCATGTTAGCGCTGATTGTCGGACCCCCACCAATCAGATACTGATGATTGATCCAGAGGATAGGTCATCAGTTGCAATATTAGGCCTGTAGGAACGTAGGAGATGTGGTGTCATTCTGATGGGTAAGGGGTGTATCCATGAAGTGATAAAGCCAGGTGTCAGAATGTTGTCAGTTTGTGTGACAATCTGTGCTTTTCTCTCAGTGCTCCGTTCGTAAACCTGCTTGATGAAGGAGCCTCAGTGCTCTGGAAGCATGCAAATTTATTTTAAAAATTGGGTTCGCCAATAAAGGTATCGCTGCTGTAAGGCTTTTGTCATTTTGAGAACAAAAATATTTATCACAGCACAGATTTTCGGGCTCACACAGTTGCTCTACATCACAGTTTACTGGTAACTATGTGTCACCATCCACTGCATTTGTTATCTATGGAAGGATCAAGTTTAACCAGTACTAGAGTGCCTCTAGTGGTCATACTAGTCATGCCATCTCACAGCCTGCTTGAAATACTAAATAAAATCTTAGGCTACTTTCACACTTGCGGCAGAGTAATCCGGCAGGCAGTTCCATCGCCGGAACTGCCTGCCGGATCCGTCAAATTGTATGCCAACTGATGGAATTTGTAAGAATGATCAGGATCCTGATCCGTCTTACAAATTCATTGAAATGCCGGATCCGTCTTTCCGGTGTTATCCGGAAAAACTTATCCGGCATTTATTTTTTTCACACATTTTTTTTTATCGGTCAGCGCATGGGTCGGATCCGGCACTAATACATTCCTATAGAAAAAAATGCCGGATTCAGGCAAGTGTTCGGTTTTTTTGGCCGGAGATAAAACCGTAGCATGCTGCGGTTTTCTCTCTGTCCTGATCAGTCAAAAAGACTGAACTGAAGACATCCTGATGCATCCTGAACGGATTGCTCTCTATTCAGAATACATTAGGATAAAACTGATCAGTTCTTTTCCGGTATAGAGCCCCTAGGAGGGAACTCTATGCCGGAAAAGAAAAACGCTAGTGTGAAAGTACCCTTAATCCGTTATTAGAGCACATTTCTGCATGCAATATTATGCTATAAATTTGTATACATTTTTTGCAAGATTTTACAGCATCCAGGCCATTTTCACACTGCAGTATGATCACAACAGGAATCTAATAGTCCACAACACAAATGTACTTAAAGGGGTTATCCAATTTCTGAAACAGCCCCCCTATGTGCCAGGTCCCTCATAAGTAATATACTTACCCCACTCTCGGTGCCGCTGCTGATCTCTACACCACCACTGCTGCTTCTCCCTGTACATGGATGAAAACATCTAGTGTCGGGTGGGAGCAGCCAATGGCAGGTGTGGACGGGGACTAGCCTCCCTGGCATCGCGGGTGACGCTAGGGAGACTTGTTCCCATCTGCCATTGGCTGCTCCCTCCCAACACTGCTGTGTACAGGGAGAAGCAGCGGCGGTGGTGTGAGGACCAGGAACGGCACAGGGTAGTATAGTAAGTATATTACCTGTGAGGGGCCTGGCACATAGGGGGGGCTGTTTCAGAAATTGGATAACCCCTTTAATACAGCTGTCTAAAATCTATATTATTTTGGTGCAGAAATAATGAAATCGCAATCACTTAGCTATAAGACATATTAACATAGAACAGAGCAATAAATAGTGACCGTAAGGCTCTACTCACATCACACACAGAGAAAAACTTTTACTGTGGCTTATTCTTGTTGGAGATACAACATCTTACAGCTTAGTCTATTGCTAGATTAACTGCAGTTCATAGTTATAACACTAGATGTCACTGTTACTAATGCTTCACTTGTAGTCTCTCTATGCATTTCTATGATGTGTTGTATTTCCTGTACATTGAGGTGAACTCACTGATTTCTTTTTCCTGTCTCTGACATCCACCATGTAAGGTGACCTTCTGTTATTGCACGCATGTTCCAATAAACCCGATTCCTGCTACTCCACAACGTCTGATCTGGAATTGACTCCGCTGCACCCAGAAATCCTACTGTGCAACAGGTTATGGGCCCAGTGACCAGATAAAGCCCAGTGACCGGATAAATCCCAGTGACCAGGCGCAGCCCAGGCAGAACAAAGCCCCGAACGGAAGACAACGTGGCTGATGCAGAAATCAACATAAGAAAGCTTTCCAGATACATCTCCTCTAGACAAGTAAGACTGTTCATATATAAAGGAGGGAGAATGACCCAAAATCTGAGGTTAAACTCTCAGTGGCCAAGCTAAACAATGACAATTATCACCACCACAGAGAGGCCACAGGACAATGATCATGACTGGGACAAGAAAAACAGACAGGCACGGGCCACCATAAGCTTACTAGTGGAGGATGACCAGCTCATTCACATACGCCATGAGGGCACAGCGAAAGGCATGTGGGATGTAGTGAAAAGACTGCATGAAAGATCCAGTTTAAACAGCAAGTTGTTTCTACTGCGGAAACTTTACAAAATGAGGCTTAGCAGAGAACAGGACAAGATATAAACGCCATGCTGGAAGTGATTGCACAACTCAATAAATCTGGGAGAATATAACAGACAGTCACGCCGCAGCCATGTTGTTGTGCAGTTTACCCGATCAATGCGCTGGAGACAGATCTGACAGTAGCATTTGTAAAAACCAGGCTCATAGATGAGTATCAAAAAAGAAAAGAATTAGTGCACGACTCCACAGAAACTGACACCAGAACCGCTCTTAAAGCTACAGACGCAAGGTTACGCAGGAAGGAAACCAGGGTATGTTTTAGATGCCACAAACAGGGACACTTAAAGGGAACCTGTCATGTGGATATTTGATTATAATCTAACTAATTATATACAATCATTAGCTGCCTTAGATGTATTCACTTACTGGTGTGACAGATGGTTACCTCATAATATACACACAAATATGCCGCATGCCACATGATAATGAGCTGATTGAGTCCAGCGTGATGTCACTGAGTCCAGCGTATATTTAATTCAGAGCTATAGCCACTCCCCTTCCCACTTGCTGCTGATTCATATGGAAACAAACTGTCAATCAGCAGCAGGTAGGCGGGGAGGAGCTCATGAATATTCAGGACTCATCATTATCAGCTGGAGCTTTTCAATACAAGATGTTGGCAGATTGACTGGGTCAATTAAAGAAAGTGACCCAGCATTGTGCTAAGCGAATCAGTCACTTATTTATGTTGCCCTTATTTATGTTAGGACACCATAAAACTGGTGACAGGTTCCCTTTAAAGAAAGACTGTACTATATGGAAAGCAGAGAAAATGAGATAGCGTCCCTCCAATACTAAACAAAAGCTCAAAGCCACCATCTGTGATCAATTGGAAGGAAACTTGAATGCCACATTTAAAGCAACAGGAAACCATAAATGTCAAGGCTGGTGCATCGACTCGGGGGCAACCAGTCACGTGACGAGTGATAGAAGTTTTTTCACAGAACTTGATCTGAATAACAAAGAAACGATTTACCTTGAAGATGGAAGTAAAATACATGCAGAAGGATATGGGCATGGAACCCTTGTATGCCCTGATGATGCGGGACACAATTTAGCCATACCAGTGAAAGATGTGCTTTATGTTCCTGATCTAGATGGAAGACTCTAATCTGTGAAGCGTCTAACAGCCAGAGGACTCACTGTAAAATTCCAAGGTGACAAGTCTTCTATCCTGGACGGCAGGCGGACAATAGCAAGTGCCAAGCTGGATGATCATCTATATCACCTCAACACAGTGAAGGAAAAGGTGAGACTATGTACACATAAGCACAATGACTGTATACACATGTGGCACAGGCGTCTAGGTCATAGACACCCAGAATGCATACAGGAACTACAAAATAGGAATCTGACAAAGGATCTAACAGTATCCCCTTGTCCAGTTACTGTTAAGTGTGAATGTTGCATCAAATCCAAAGCTACAAGAGGAACACTTTCCAAAGTCAGTCAGAAGAGAGCTTCAAGACCACTTGACCTAGTTCACAGTGATATATGTGGTCCCCTAAACCCACCTACACCTGGAGGCAACAGGTACATAGACGACTATTCAAGATACACAGTCACCTACCTAATGCAACACAAGAGCGAAGTTCTTGACAAATTACAAGACTATGTAGTAAAGACCAGTAACAAGTTTCAGAGGAAGCCTCTCATACTTTGGAGTGATAATGGAGGTGAATTCACTAGGACATAAGATACAAGAGTACTTAAAACAGAATGGAATAGAACATCAAAAGACAGTCCCATACAGACCACAGCAAAATCGGGTAGCTGAAAGAAAGAACAGAACTCTGACTGAAATGATCAGATGTTTGCTGACGGACCCTGGACTACCACATAAATACTGGGGTGAGGCGGCAATGACAGCCACATATTTGCAAAACAGACTCCGTTCCAGAACAGTGGAGAAAACTCCATATGAACTGTGGCACAATGAGAAGCCAAGTGTAAAACACCTAAAAGTTTTTGGATGCAAAGCGTTTATTCCAGAAGAAAAACGCACCAAACTCCAAAACAGAGCATTTGAAGGTGTCTTTGTTGGATACAGTGACAATGTTAAGGGTTACAGAATCCTAAATCCCAAAACAGACAATGTTATCATTAGCAACAGCATAGCCTTCGTTGAAGATCTGAGAGACAATGTAATGACAACAGAAGAATCAAGAACAGAAGAGAAAACGGACACTGACCAGCCCACCTCTGCAACTTCTGAACAAATAGTTGAAGTGAGTGCAGACTCTACCAGTACTGAAGAGAAGACACAATCAAGCTCAGAACAGAGACGCTCAACAAGATAAAACAAAGGTAAACCACCTGTTCGACTATCATACAAGGCAAGCACTGCCAGTGCCAATGAACCTGCAACCTGGGAAGACATATCTCAGCTTTTAGAACAGGAAGCCAGTAAATGGATAAAAGCTGCGGAGGAAGAGATAAAATCCATGCATGACACTAAACCATGGACACTGACAGCACTACCACCTGGAAGGAAAGCCATAGGCTGTGAATGGACTTTTAAAGTGAAGTACAATGCAGATGGCACAATTGAACGATACAAAGCAAGATTCGTAGCCAGGGGATATTCTCAAAAATACGGGAAGGACTATGATGAGACATTTGCACCAGTAGTCAAGCACGCTACAATAAGGACTTTGCTGACAGTAGCCGTCACAAGGAAAATGCAAGTGAAACATTTTGATATAAAAACTGCATTTCTACATGGCGAGTTAACAGAAGAAATCTACACGGAACAACCACCAGGGTTCAAAGATGAACAAAGGCCAGACCTAGTATGCAAACGTCGCAGGAGTATATATGGTTTAAAGCAAGCAGCCAGAGCGCGGAATATAAAACTAAATGAAGTGCTCACACATCAGGACTTTCAAAGGAGTAAAGCAGACCCCTGCTCATACACAAAGAAATTGGCAAACAGATGGATCTATTTGCTTACTTATGTGGACGATATCCTTATTTGTTTTGAGCAAGAAGGGGATGAAGCAGAAATACTGAAAACCCTAAATCAGCACTTTGAGACCAAAGATCTTGGCGACATAAAGAATTACCTCGACATCAAGATTGAGAGAGAGGAGCTTTTTTTTTGGCAGCTTTTTCCTGAACCAAAGATACAAAATTCAAGAAATAATTGAAAACATTTGGAATGGAAGACGCCAAACCAGTAAAGTCTCCCATGGAAACCAACTACCTGAAGGAGATGAAGGAGATGAACAGCCAAGATACCCCGTTACCAACTAATACTCAGTACAGGAAAGCAATAGGGAAATTGCTGTACCTCACCACTGCTACAAGGTCCGACATTTCAGCAACTATTGGAATCCTATGCAGAACGGTTTCAATGCCAAGTCAGGTGGACTGGAATGCTGTAAAGCGAATAATTCGCTACCTTAAAGGGATTTTGCACTAAAAGCTAAAGTTACCAGCCAGTGATGAAAGCACCCTAACAGGATATGTGGATGCAGACTGGGCCGGAGACACCAGCGACAGAAAATCTACCAGTGGTTACTTATTTCTGCTGTCAGGAGGAGCTATCAGTTTGACTAGCAGAAAGCAGCTCTCTGTTACACTATCTTCTACGGAAGCAGAGTACGTTGCAGCAGCGCAGGCAAGCCAAGAAGTTATATGGCGGAGACAACCGTTAACAGACTTGGGTCAACCACAGTTGGGACCAACAAAAATCTTTGCAGACAATCAAGGATACCTTGCACTTGCGCAGATGGAAAGAGTTAACTCAAGAACCAAGCACATTGATGTGAAGTTCCACTTTCTAAGGGATCTTCAAGAACAGGGACTTCTTGAGTTACTTTATTGCCCGGATATGACAGTAGATATCCTTACAAAGCCCCTGACCGCTGAAAGACACCCTAGGCTTACAAAGAAAATGGGTTTAACGGACTAAACCTTAGCTGTTGAGAAGGGGTGTTTTAGAGACAACATCTTACAGCTTAGACTATTGCTAGAATAACTGCAGTTCATAGTTATAACACTAGATGTCACTGTTACTAATGCTTCACTTGTAGTCTCTCTATGCATTTCTATGATGTGTTGTATTTCCTGTACATTGAGGTGAACTCACTGATTTCTTTTCCTGTCTCTAACATTCACCATGTAAGGTGATCTTCTGTTATTGCACGCATGTTCCAATAAACCCTGTTACTCCACAATGTCTGATCTGGAATTGACTCTGCTGAACCCAACAATCCTACTCTGCAACAATTCTTAGGTTTATATAATGTAGGCAACCAGTAGGAAAGGTACTAGAGGGCAGATATGTGCCATGCAGGTTGCTGATCTCAGTGCTCTTATTCCAGGGATTGCAGTGTGGCTGTCCCAGCAGTTCATCCCGGGATTTCCACACTACTGGAAAAGAGTCCAGGTGCAGCTTCCAGAGGTAGTGAAAAGGGAATGGCTGCCAGGGAGCAGGGGTAGGAAAAGACACTAATGGAGAGGACTTGGGAAGATTCCTCCCCTCAGTGTTCCAGAGAAAAGAGAGAGAGAGAGGCAAGACTCCTAAGATGACTCTAGCCTTTCTGCCTATTTGAAAATGGACTGTTATAGGACACGTGAGAGCTGAAGAGAAGTGCTTTATGTGTTTGAGCTTTAAACGGCTGACGTTAAGTGATCCTGTTGGGATATTTTTGTTGTTTTTTTTTAAATAAAACCCTTAGGCTGCATCCAGTCCTGCTAGTTGCCTACCATTTGTAAAGCTAACTCCCACATTTAGCAAAAATTGTCACAAACAGAAGTGTACTGTTGTTTAGGCATCATGCACACAACCATATGTTCAGTCCGCCACAGATACACATTTTTTCTGTTTCAATTGTTTTTTATTGAGCTTTTCATTTAAAATACTTAACCACCTCCGGACCGCCTAACGCAGATGTGCGGTCCGGAGGTGGCAGCCCTGCGCACGACAACGCATATACGCGTCATCTCGCGAGGGCCGGGATTTCCTGTGAACGCGCGCACGCTCACAGGAACGGAAGGTAAGCGAGTGGATCTCCAGCCTGCCAGCGGCGATCGCTCGCTGGCAGGCTGGAGATCCGAATTTTTTAACCCCTAACAGGTATATTAGACGCTGTTTTCACAACAGCGTCTAATATACCTCCTACCTGGTCCTCTGGTGGTCCCTTTTGTTAGGATCGACCACCAGAAGACTCAGGTAGGTCAGTACAGTCACACCAAACACCACACTACACTACACTACACCCCCCCCGTCACTTATTAACCCCTTATAAACCCCTGATCACCCATGATCACCCCATATAAACTCCCTGATCACCCCCCTGTCATTGATCACCGCCCTGTCATTGATCACCCCCCTGTCAGGCTCCGTTCAGACGTCCGTATGATTTTTACGGATCCACGGATACATGGATCGGATCCGCAAAAAGCATACGGACGTCTGAATGGAGCCTTACAGGGGGGTGATCAATGACAGGCGGGTGATCACCCATATACACTCCCTGATCACCCCCTGTCATTGATCACCCCCCTGTCATTGATCACTCCCCTGTAAGGCTCCATTCAGACGTCCGCATGATTTTTACGGATCCATGGATACATGGATCGGATGCGCAAAACACATGCGGACGTCTGAATGGAGCCTTACAGGGGGTGATCAATGACAGGCGGGTGACCACCCATATACACTCCCTGATCACCCCCCTGTCATTGATAACCCCCCTGTAAGGCTCCATTCAGACGTTCGCATGCGTTTTGTGGATCCGATCCATGTATCCATGGATCCGTAAAAAATCATGCGGATGTCTGAATGGAGCCTTACAGGGGGGGTGATCAGTGACAGGGGGGTGATCACCCTGATTACCCTGATCACCCCCTGTCATTGATAACCCCCCTGTAAGGCTCCATTCAGACGTCCACATGCGTTTTGTGGATCCGATCCATGTATCCATGGATCCGTAAAAAATCATGCGGATGTCTGAATGGAGCCTTACAGGGGGGGTGATCAGTGACAGGGGGGTGATCACCCTGATTACCCTGATCACCCCCTGTCATTGATAACCCCCCTGTAAGGCTCCATTCAGACGTCCACATGCGTTTTGTGGATCCGATCCATGTATCCATGGATCCGTAAAAAATCATGCGGATGTCTGAATGGAGCCTTACAGGGGGGGTGATCAGTGACAGGGGGTTGATCACCCTGATTACCCTGATCACCCCCTGTCATTGATAACCCCCCTGTAAGGCTCCATTCAGAAGTCTGGGATCCAAATGTCTAAAAATGCCCTCCTAAAAGGAATTTGGGCACCTCTGCGCATCTAGGCTGCAAAAAAGTGTCACACATGTGGTATCGCTGTACTCAGGAGAAGTTGGGGAATGTGTTTTGGGGTGTCATTTTACATATACCCATGCTGGGTGAGAAAAATATCTTGGTCAAATGCCAACTTTGTATAAAAAAATGGGAAAAGTTGTCTTTTGCCAAGATATTTCTCTCACCCAGCATGGGTATATGTAAAATGACCCCCCAAAACACTTTGCCCAACTTCTCCTGAGTACGGCGATACCACATGTGTGACACTTTTTTGCAGCCAAGGTGGGCAAAGGGGCACATATTCCAAAGTGCACCTTTCGGATTTCGCAGGCCATTTTTTACACATTTTGATTGCAAGGTACTTCTTACACATTTGGGCCCCTAAATTGCCAGGGCAGTATAACTACGCCACAAGTGACCCCATTTTGGAAAGAAGACACCCCAAGGTATTCCGTGAGGGGCACGGCGAGTTCCTAGAATTTTTTATTTTTTGTCACAAGTTAGCGGAAAATGATGATTTTTCTTTTTTTTTCTTTTTTCCTTACAAAGTCTCATATTCCACTAACCTGCGACAAAAAATAAAAAATTCTAGGAACTCGCCATGCCCCTCACGGAATACCTTGGGGTGTCTTCTTTCCAAAATGGGGTCACTTGTGGCGTAGTTATACTGCCCTGGCAATTTAGGGGCCCAAATGTGTGAGAAGTACCTTGCAATCAAAATGTGTAAAAAATGCCCTGCGAAATCTGAAAGGTGCACTTTGGAATATGTGCCCCTTTGCCCACCTTGGCAGCAAAAAAGTGTGACACATCTGGTATCGCCGTACTCAGGAGAAGTTGGGGAATGTGTTTTGGGGTGTCATTTTACATATACCCATGCTGGATGAGAGAAATATCTTGGCAAAAGACAACTTTTCCCATTTTTTTATACAAAGTTGGCATTTGACCAAGATATTTTTCTCACCCAGCATGGGTATATGTAAAATGACACCCCAAAACACATTCCCCAACTTCTCCTGAGTACGGTGATACCAGATGTGTGACACTTTTTTGCTGCCAAGGTGGGCAAAGGGGCACATATTCCAAAGTGCACCTTTTGGATTTCACCGGTCATTTTTTACACATTTTGATTGCAAAGTTCTTCTCACACATATGGGCCCCTAAATTGCCAGGGCAGTATAACTACCCCACAAGTGACCCCATTTTGGAAAGAAGACACCCCAAGGTATTCTGTGAGGGGCATGGTGAGTTCCTAGAATTTTTTATTTTTTGTCGCAAGTTAGTGGAATATGAGACTTTGTAAGAAAAAAAAATAAATAAAAAATCATCATCATTTTCCGCTAACTTGTGACAAAAAATAAAAAGTTCTATGAACTCACTATGCCCATCAGCGAATACCTTAGGGTGTCTACTTTCCGAAAACTTTCCGGGTCATTTGTGGGGTTTTTCTACTGTTTGGGCATTGTAGAACCTCAGGAATCATGACAGGTGCTCAGAAAATCAGAGCTGTTTCAAAAAGCGGAAATTCACATTTTTGTACCATAGTTTGTAAACGCTATAACTTTTACCCAAACCATTTTTTTTTGCCCAAACATTTTTTTTTTTATCAAAGACATGTAGAACAATAAATTTGGCGAAAAATTTATATATGGATGTTGTTTTTTTTTGCAAAATTTTACAGCTGAAAGTGAAAAATGTCATTTTTTTGCAAAAAAATCGTTACATTTTGATTAATAACAAGAAAAGTTAAAATGTCAGCAGCAATAAAATACCACCAAATGAAAGCTCCATTAGTGAGAAGAAAAGGAGGTAAAATTCATTTCGGTGGTAAGTTGCATGACCGAGCGATAAACGGTGAAAGGAGTGTAGTGCCGAAGTGTAAAAAGTGCTCTGGTCATGAAGGGGGTTTCACCTAGCGGGGCTGAAGTGGTTAAAGAAAGTACATTACAGTTTGATTTGTTACAGTGTCAAGAAGAATACCATTATAATCAGGTAATCAAAGGAGAATATAAATTCCAGTATAATACAATTATTCAGATAACATTATTTTATGTAAAGTGTCATCCTATTCATTAACCCTTTCAAGACCAAGCTATTTTTCACCTTTGTGACCAGGCTTAATTTTGCAAATCTGACACGTGTCACTTTATGTGCTATTAACTTTGGAATGCTTTTATTTATCCAGGCTATTCTGAGAATGTTTTCTAGTGGCATCTCGTACTTGATGTTAAGGGTAATTTTGGGTTGGTAACTTTTACCTTTACATTATAAAAAATCCCCAATTTACTGAAAATTTTGAAAAAAATAGAATTTTCTAAATTTGAATTTCTATGCATTAAAGGCAGATAGTGATACCTCATTAAATAGTTTTTACTTAAGATTCCCTATATGTCTACTTTATGTTGGCATAATTTTAAAAATTTTAATTTAATTTTTTTAGGACATTAAAAGGTTTAGAACGTCCAGGAGGTGGTTCTATATTTCTGAATGGACGTTCCTGAACGCCCATTCATAAACTGCAGCTGCACGCTAATCGTGCAGCTGCAGATCGGGGGTTGCCCGCTGTCAGTGACAGCAGGGCAACCCTTAGAGAAGGCAGGGATAGTGCCCAGGTGTGCCTGCCTTCTAGATCGCTGTATACACAGCACTCACCGAGCGCTGTGTATACAGAGCAGGAAGCGCTATGCGCTTCCTGTTCTGGCCCGGCCGGAGCCGGGTGAGTGCAGGAGCTGTGTGAGGTCTTTCAGAGACCTCGATCAGCCCTGCACTGAGGCTGTACAGCGCTGTATTGTGCTGTACAGCCTCTCTGCGGGGTGTATTTCTCCTGTAACTGGGGCTACTATGTCAGCCCCAGTTACAGGAGAAATCAATAGTAAAAAAAAAAAGTGAAGTTAAATGTCCCCCAGAGGTCTTGTATGACCTTATGGGGGACGAAAAGTGTAAAATAAAAAATAAAAAAATAAAGTGTTTCATATGTAAAAAAGAAAATTCCCCAAGTAAGGAATAAAAAAAAAATGTTAAAAATAGAAATAAATAAATAAAATATACATATTTGGTATTGCTGCGACCCTGACAGTTGGCTCTATAAATATATCACATGATCAACTTAGTCCGATAAACACCATAAAAAAATAATAATAAAAGCTATTTTTGTCACCTTACATCACAAAAAGTGCAACACCAAGTGATCAAAAAGGCGTCAGTCCCACAAAATGGTACCAATAAATGGTACCAATAAAACCGTCACCTCATCCCGCAAAAAATGAGCCCCCTACATAAGAAAATCTGTAAAAAAATAAATATATATATATATATATATATATATATATAGCTCTCAGAACATGGAGACACTAAAACATCATTTTTTTTTGTTTAAAAAATGCTATTATTGTGTTAAAGTGAAATAAATAAAAAAATATGTAGTGGTTGAGTGGAGGAGGTAGGAGAGGTCTCTTCTCCTCTCAAGCTCTCTCTCTCTCTCGGGCTCCATGGCCCAGAGGAGCCATCGTTGGATCTCAGTACCAAGCCAGGAAGTCAGGCAGAAGAAAAGTCTCTATTCCACCATCCACTCCTCAGGAGTAACAAGTGAATCTTGGTCAAGTTTATCAGTGGATAAAGACAAAGGAAGGACAAAGCCATTATTATAGGCTATAGGCGCCTTTGTATCTAGGTGAAGGACTTATTAACTTCCAGCATCCTCACCGTTATTCTAAGGACAGATAAGGGTCCTGTTGTATCACTTGACCTACCTCAACTGAGACTGAAGCAGGACAAAGAGCTGAATATCAGTGAGCACCTAACTAACTACCCTA
This sequence comes from Bufo gargarizans, assembly GCF_014858855.1. Classification (NCBI taxonomy): domain Eukaryota; kingdom Metazoa; phylum Chordata; class Amphibia; order Anura; family Bufonidae; genus Bufo; species Bufo gargarizans. The sequence continues at coordinate 297,380 of NW_025334508.1, read as the reverse complement.
GCCTGAGACATTACTACCAGCACAGCTTGTTACTGGGATTCATCACATCCAACTTGCATGTGTACCAGAGACTGTTTTATTACTGGATGTAAACTGTTATCAAGAACCTGGTTATAGTAAAGTTCCAGTTGGATTTAAACCTGCCTCATTCAACTCCACACCACTACCACTCTCAACATTTTGCACCACCAAGGTGCTGGCGTCACGACAATACCTAAGTCAGGGGCCCAGCCGCACAAGCACTCAGCACCCATTCAAGGGCACCTCGATCACCACCTGGCCGGTGTCCCCTGTCATAGAGTATGCCCTGGAGAATCCAGTGCTGTTCTCCCCTTAACTGCACTGCTGGCCCAGGGAGGCGACCGCTAAACCACGAGTAATCGATGAACTGTATGTACATTCCGGCCCACTGTGAACCTCACATGTTCTACCCCTGCGGACTGGCACGTTGCATAGGCAGCAGCCGTGGGTCTGTTTGACCTTGTTGGGCTCTTGGGCCACAAGCACTAAGATGGCAGCTCTTCCCGCCGCTGTATCAATGTGGCAGGAAGACAGAGCAGAGGGACAGAGCAGGACCGAACCTCTTCACAGTCTCACCCGTAGCCGACAGCCAGGACGCAGGGTAGGTGTGTGATCGACTCACTGAAGCTCCGTTGTGCGTCGCGCCTGCGGTAGTTGTATCTGGTACTTTAGTCCGCGGCTCCGTCTGCGCTTGGCTTGAGAGAAAGCCCCAGTCGTTGTCTGCGAATCGCAACGTCCCGGCGCTCCCCGTCCGGTTCTAAAGTTTTCCTCAGTGGCGTGTTGAGGGACTTGGGTCTCTTATATCGTATCAGCCCCTTAAAAAGAGCAAAAATCCACCACAATCAGCGGAGCTCCTGAGACTTGCGGCACGCCCCCGGTAGTTTATTTTTAAATATTATTTTTTTTAAATCTTTTATAAGTGAGCGGATATGGGAAAAAGCTATTTATTTTATTTTTAATTAACATTTTTTATTTTTCAATTTTTTTATTTATTTTCACACTTTTTTCACAATCTTGAAGATCCAGTGGGGCTGATGGCTGTACTATACTTTGCAATGCTCAGGTTTCCTGATAGATGGCAACACTAGACGCCTTTGCAAAGCGTCCGGTTGCCTTGGCAACCATCGGGCCGCTGCCATCACAGAGCAGCAGCCCGATGGTTGAGAGAGGGAGCCCCTCCCTCTATTAACCCCATAGATGCAGCTGCCGCGTAAGGGGTTGTAGCAGAGTGTCAGTATACAGCTGACACTCACTGCTGATGGCGGCGGCTCCATCATCACATTCAAGAGGACCGCAACAGGAGGCAAAGATGAATGCTGGGAATACAGTAAGGGGCAGGGGACATCGGCAGGCATAGTTGTACCTAGGGACAGGCATGTGCTGAGCAAGGCTGGAGAGTTTGAAGGGGGAAAGCAGATAGGTTGCAGGCACTGATCACAGGATAGGGCAGATGGGGGAGGCAGGAGGCATTAGGGCGCGCTTATAAGGCCACATATCGGGAAGTGGGTTAAATGACGGGCACATATTGGGGGCACTGATCAGCTAATGCCAGATTTCAGGCTCTGATCTGAAGAGTGCAGATCAGAGCCTGAAACCGGCATTTTTACACTGCCGCACAGACTAACCAATTGGAGCAATAACCGGCAAGGGACCATTTTAATTGGTGAAGGGGGTAATAAATACACAAAAAATTGGACACCATGGTCTTCATCATGTGCTGTCCCCATCTGTACATGTACGCTCCATGGTCCCACAAAAAAGGATAGAACGTGTCTTATTCTTGTCCGAAAGTGGTTTCTGCCAGCAGCTATGTAAAGTCATGCCCGTCTCATCATGTTCAGGGACACCTTCCACAACGCCACACATTCCAGTTTGAGGTTTCAGTTTAGTTTGGGAAGTAGTTTCATGAATTCTATCCTTCAGATAACCCCACAGATAAAAATAATAAAAGTCAATAATTTATATGTGACTAGGGATCAGCGAACCCGTTCGGACGAACTTCAGGTCAAAGTTTGGGTTCGGGGCCCGAACTTGACCGGAACTTGACCCCGAACCCGGACCCCATTAAAGTCAATAGGGACCTGAACTTTACTTTAACATGGTTATAACAGAAAATAATAGCATTCTTAAGATAGAATGCTAAATAAAATGGCCATTGAGGGGTTAAAATAAAAATTAAATAATAAAAAAAAAACTCACCTCATCCACTTGATCGCTCAGCCGGTATCCTCTTCTTTCTGCAGGACCTGCAAAAGGACCTACAATGACGTCACCGCGCTCACCTGCAGAAAGAAGAAAAAAGAGGATACTAGCTGCGTGATCAAGTGAATGAGGTGAGGATTTTTTTGTTTGTTTTTAACCCCTCAATAGCCATTTTATTTCGCATTCTGTCTTAAGAATGCTATTATTTTCCATTATAACCATGTTATAATGGAAAATGATAAAATCACCTGAACACCGAACCCGAACTTCAGTGATAAAGTCCAGGTTCGGGTCTGGGTACCCAAACTCACAAAGTTCAGTACAAACCCGAACTGCAAAGCTTAACCCTATATGTGACCCAAATGTGCCATTACTGTGCAAAAGTAATAAAACATAAAAACACTATAGATAATGGTAACCATACAGACCCATAGAATATAGGTAACACCTTATTTATACCGCATGTAGGACAACGAAAATTTAAAGCGCAAATACAATACAGAAATTAAAAATTTTCTTCCTTTCACACTATTCTGCTACCAATGTGAGAAAAGTCCCTGATGAGTGTGAGCAACAATCTCTTGTGGAAGATAGTGAATTTGCTTTACTCATTCCCCTAGAGACGCCAGTTGCATGTACAGTTCCAGTGAGGGAGATGAAATAGATATGTGTTTAGGTAGTTTATTAAATGTACCTTGAGAAATTATGATAAAGGTCAAAGGTAAATCCTGACAAACAGGAAATGACTGAAGGACACAGGATGTGAGCTCACAAAAAAGGAGAAGTTACAAGATCAAGAACAAATGAATTGCAACCATGAGTCAGAAGAGTCACTGCAGTGAGAATAACAGGGGATCTTGGATCCATGGATGTATCTATTGACTTGACAATTGCGGACACATCTAAGAAGCTGGTTAAAGTCTCATGAGTAGGCCTTAAAAAAATTAATCCATGAGAATGGAATCCAATATCTTAAGAGTGATGCCTATCATGTTTTCATGTGATACATCCATATTGGCTCCAAAGGTAGTAATTGTACTGACCCAGAGAATGAAGGTAACAGGTCAATTTTACTGCATAATGCAACAACCCATAAAACTGTGGTGGAAAATTGCCTTTTTTCCAGTCCCCATCCCATTTGGAATTTCTTTTCCAGCTTCCCACTAAATTGTATGCAATTTAAATGGTACTATTAGAAAGTACAACTTGTTACACAAAAAAACAAGCCCTAATACGGCTATGTGAATGGAAAAATAAACAAAAATGCATAAAACCAAAACTGCATAAATAGAAGGGGTTAATTCTTAATTATATTGTGTCATATCTGTTTTCCACTTATACTCAGTGCTTTGCTGCCATCTAGTGGCGATTGTTATCTTTGGTTTTATATAAGTTTTCTATGGTTGTAATTCATATGCTTTCTAACCTGTAACTCCTTCTCTTCTGTGAGCTCACGTGCTGTGTCCTTCAGTCTTTTCCAGTTTGTCAGACATGCATCACAGAACTGGAGAGAGATGATTTTCTTTTGACCTCTTTCATAATTTCTAAAGGGTTATTCAATGAATTACCTACAGGCATATGAATTGCATCTCCCTCACTTAAATTCTACATGCAACTGGTATCACTAGGGGAATGAGTTTCATTGTGCTTTTCCTGTGCAATATTGTTTTCTACTGGGGTTCTATGACAATGTTTGTTGAATCTTATCACTTATTTACTGTATTTTATTTTTGACCCCCATGATTGTTCATTGATTTTGTTGCATTGGTTGCGATTTAAGGTTTGTTATATGTCTTCTTAAAATCATATTTTTACATATTTGATTATTATTTTAGGTGTGCACATCATTTTCTATATGTGTTACTATTATTACGCTATTAAGCTTGCCTTTACAAGTTGCATCCTGCTTCAATATCACTGTTGGTTCTCATCAGTGCCCGTCTTACCTATTGTTGCTCTGTTCATCGACAACTTAGATGATGTGTATATGATATGGTGAAAGTACAGGCTGCTACACACATACTGACACCAAATAGGTGGGGGTTATTTGTGGGTTATTTTATGTTATAGGCATTTAATTAAATAAAGATACCACATTTCAAAATGAGGTTTTAGTGTGTATTTTTTATTTTATTCATATTTATAATTATATTTTTATATATTTTTATTTTTCCCCATATTTGGATGTGAGCAGGAGGAGGCAGGCCACAGGTGGGAACTCAGCAGCCTGACTCATTTAACATGTGCACCAGAAATCTACTCCAGCTCCTGTGCGCAGTGGAATTTCCTCGTGCTTCGTGGTAGCGAATCAATTTTCCCTGAAATGGTGTAAAAAACTAAAAAATATCATAGTTAACTCATCCATTTGCTTGTGACGGGCCGCCGCCATCTTGATTGAAGATCTCGCACGAAATCCTGTGCGAGGTGAGGTATGATGTCACCCAGCCAACTGGCGTGATGGCGTCATCACAGGCCGTGTGAGATTTCGACAAGATCTTTAATCAAGATGGCGGCGTCCGGCCCGTCGCGAGCAAATGGTTGACGTAAGTATGATGTCATTTATTTTTATTTTACACTGTAATATTGCTATCAGATGCCAAGATCAGCTATGAACGCGGCCTCTGTGGGGTACAGTGACGGGGAGCGACGCAACCGCCGCTCCCTGTCATTGCACCCACTACTGCTTACAAAGAAATGCACTTTGTGATGAAGTAATTCGTCACAAAGCAAATTGTCTTGTAAAATTCAGCAAAACAGCAGAATCAAATTTTTCAATACTTCACTCAACACTAATTCCTACAAACATTTGCCCCATCTAGTGGCCATTTCAGAGAATGCAACAGCCTGTTAAAATTCATTGGTTAGAGTAATCACATCAACACACAAAAACATACCTTCACCGCTACTTTATAACACGTGTGTTTAAGTAGCTTTTATCAGTTAGGAATCATGAGCAGCAAGGTGAATCACTGCAGAGAGGCAGTACTATCTGTGCCTATGTAATGTACTAGAATAAACAGGGAGGCAGTATAACGTATGTTCACATTATAGGCAACAGGCTTAGTGGTTACAGAGTAACTGCAGGTTCAGTTAAAGGCAAAAAGTTTATTAGGGACACTGCGGGTCATTTACTATTCAGAAATACGCCTATATTAGGCGTATTTCTGGCGATGACGCTCACGCGAGGTCTAAAAAAGTGGGGTTGAAGGGGCGGACCAGCAGTTCCATCTCATTCATTATTTTTTATGCCCGGTATAGACGTAGAAAATGGTCTAAACGTAAGACAGCAAGGAAGCTGTTTTACATTTAGAATGGGCGGTGGATAGGCTGAAGTTATATGGAGGCCAGCACATCTACATACTGTAACTTCGGTGATCCACCTCCAGCTATAGGGGTATTAAGACTGGCATCTAAAACACCGGTCTTAATAAATGTGCCCTACTCTCTTTTTAAGTGGCAACAAGCAAATATTGAATCAAATCTAACGCCCTAATAGGGACCCTCGGGATATGATAATCAATGTAATGTACGGTCAACAGACCAAAAAAATCCCTTTAGGGGTCTCTAACTAATGCTGAAATATATCTTTATTCATGCTGTATTAAAATCGTGATTCAATAATTCGATAAAGGAACACCTAATGTTAAAGCTTTCAGAGTACAGTGAGGTGTGATATATATTAGGTTCTCATATATATTCAACTTTCCCCTGTTGGCTGTTGCTACCAGTAACTCAGGGATATAGTCCCAGTCAACATTTATTTGTATATATACCTATCATGGTGCATCACCCATGAAGGTACTTGGAGCAAAGGAACAGTTTTGTGTGTTGATATATCACTGGTTTATGACAGAAATTGATATAACTGTCACTACGTCACATTGCAGTGGAGTGTTGGCAGGGTAGGAGTTTATGGTTTTTATTTTGTACCCCCTCAGTCCAACATGTTGCTAGTGCGTGGCCGCTTATTCACAGTCGACCACACATCTCAACTGTTCGAGACACTCAGTATATCTAGCGTGTGACAATTTAGAGGTGGTTGCAACTTTTTGAAACAATTGACAATACTTATATGGTGACCTTCTTGTGTTGCTAGTACTGTATGTTGGCACTTGATTGCAACAATGTGGCTGGATTGAAAGGTCTCTCCTATGTTCTGTTAACTCTTTACTCTGCCTGATATTCCTAATCAGCTAGATCTTAGCTTGATTGGTATTAACACTCTGCCGTTCGTCTGCTCCTATCTCATCTAAGGCTACTTTCACACTAGCGTTCGGGCGGATCCGTTCAGAACGGATCCGCCCATAATAATGCAGACGGAGGCTCCGTTCAGTACGGATCCGTCTGCATTATTTTAGCAAAAAAAAGCTAAGTGTGGAAATAGCCTGGGACGGATCCGTCCAGACTTTCAATGTAAAGTCAATGGGGGACGGATCCGCTTGAAGATTGAGCCACATTGTGGCATCTTCAAACGGATCCGTCCCCATTGACTTACATTGTAAGTCTGGACGGATCCGCACGCCTCCGCACGGCCAGGCGGACACCCGAACGCTGCAAGCAGCGTTCAGCTGTCCGCCTGTCCGTGCGGAGGCGAGCGGAGCGGAGGCTGAACGCCACCAGACTGATGCAGTCTGAGCGGATCCGCCTCCATTCAGACTGCATCAGGGGTGGACGGCTGCGTTCGGGTCCGCTCGTGAGCTCCTTCAAACGGAGCTCACGAACGGAATACCGAACGCTAGTGTGAAAGCAGCCTAAGACTGTTCCTGTTGCTCCTTATTGCCTTCTCACTGTATTCTGCCTAAAACTTAGCACTGAACTATTAGCACCCCTCCCTACATGTTTAGCCACTGGCTTCGTCAGGGGAAGTGGGGTCCTTATGTAACATCCTGAATTATGTCACTAAAACTACTGTCACCCAGCTACATGATGTTAAGTGTATATGTGTTATCATCCTGTGTAATCTTACATTGCATTTTCCATTATCTGGATTTCCTATGTCTGTTTATATAAATTGCTGTAATTCTCCATGTACACCAGTAGGTGGCGGCAATGTGTAGGCAGTCTATAGAATAGTTTAGTATATCTAGCCTGGAATAGTCCATTCCAGTCTAGGCTCCCCTGTATGAGCAGAAGTGGGAGGTTCCCATGTCCTGTATCATGAGGAGGAGAAGGAAGTCTTGTGAGTGTAACAGCCACGCCCTGCCGGGGTAGGTTGTGTTATTAGGAGCTCCCAGAACCAGGGATCCCAACCCTGGATCCCGCCTCGGCTGAGGCCAGGATCCATCTTCCCAGCTTGAGTTATCCGCCTCAGCTGGTCGACCAGAGAAGCAGCCAATCTCCAGCCTCCAGGGAGAAGCATACCCTGTGAGCCAAGCTGTGAGTACATTTCCCAAGTCCAGGAGAAGCCAAATACCTCTTCAGCTAGTCAGACCCATTATAAAGCAGACTACAGACAGAGCAGAAGACAGATACCTGCCAGATCTACTAGGCATATGATAAGAAGCAGAATACGTATAAATTCTTGCCACATATTGCCAATACCTGCTGGGACCCAAGTCTAAAAGCTGTAACTTGTATGGATTTAAAGCTGCCATTCAGTAAAGACGAGTTGGACGATATCTCCTGTCTGGATCTCAATTATTCCATCAAATCTCCTATTAACAGCACTCAGATTTATTGCAAGTGAGCCAGGACTCAGGAGTCCAGCCGTACCAAGGTAGGAGACACCGTTGACACAACCATATCTGCCATACAGAGACATTATCCCCCTCTGGCATTCCTCACCTGGTATGTGAGCTATTACATCTCAAAGGGCCCTGCTACAGTACCTGCGCAAGCTGCAATTGGCGTCACAAACTTTTACACATATAAACTGACCCACTGCATAGCAACCCCACTGACCCAGTGTCCTGCTCATTGCACTTAGCGTGCACGCGCTCTCATTGACCTCTATTTGTGCACTGCAAATGTCCATCCATCTGCTGTCTACAGCCTATCGTAACATTATTATCCCACAATGGCAGGTGCGCCTTCCTATCAGTTCAGAGCGCGTCATTTTACTCACATACTATGCGCTTGCTTCCCTTAGATCCGTCACAGGCTCTGCGACACTGATGCCTCCTCCCCTCAGATTATGTCAGTTTTAACATTAGGTGTTCCTTTATAGAATTATTGAATCACGATTTTAATACAGCATGAATAAAGATATATTTTAGTATTAGTTAGAGACCCCTAAAGGGATTTTTTTGGTCTGTTGACCAACACAGTCCTTTTAAGAGGCCCCCAGTTACTGGCTGCTATTCTTACTCTAGTCTCCTCAGTGACAGCAATGACCATGACTGCATGGCTTTCTTTCCAATCTGCACAGTCCCGATCAGTTGCCATATCCCTAACCTCATGGCAACCAGTATTCCACACAATCTCTCACACAAGGTTGCTTACAGGCAGTAGACTGGCTGGTCTTGATTACAGGTCTATTATACAGGCCTTGGTCTCTTCCAGGATTGCATCAGCTAGCTGTATTCTTTGTATCCTCAGCTCCGACCTCCACAATGCTTAACTGCTCTGTGGCCCTAATTATGCCCTGAGGTGTTGTCCTCTTATGATGAGTACCAAGCACCTCCACTTCCTAGCTAGCTACATCTAGGAACATTACTGACTTTGTTTCCAGGAGGGTTTTCAGTGGGCTAATGCCAATTGGGCTTGCTGGGTTAATTAATGCTGGTAGCTCCAGGTACATATCTTCAGGATGGCAATGCAGCTAAATACTGCAGTGGGGCACGTGAGCAGATGGCGGGCGGTCACAAAGCAATGACATTTACACGACTGCCTGTGCTGGGTCCCGGGAGTCACAATGACATCATTGCAACTGCTTGCTCAGCGATGCAGGCATCTCAGGACGTAGCCTGGGGCCTACATCATGGACGGTGGCCAGGAACAGCACACAGGTATTAGTTGTTTGTTTGTTTTTTCTTCACTGGCCACTTGGGGACATCACTGAGCAATTATAAGGGACATTTTTGGGGGCACTATGGGGGAAATCACTGAGGCACTATAAAAGACAATGCTGTGGGCACTGGGAGGACATCACTGGGGCACTAAAAAGGACACTATTAGGGGCACTGTGGGGACGTTAATGGCAGCATTATAGGGAGGTATTACAAAGGCACTATAGACATCATTACTGGTGGCACTATGAGGGAGTTTTTTATACTGAAGACACTATAGGGGCATTTTTTGTAATCCCGTGGGAACTATAGGGGGCATTACTGAGGCATTTTCTAATACTGTGGGCACTATACAGGGTATTACTGGAGAAACTGTCAGCTTTGTAATACTTGGGAACTATAGGAGGTACTACAGGGGGCAATTTTTAATACTGGGAGCATTACAATAGGGGCATTACTGAAGGCACTTTGGACATTTAATACTGGGGCACTATAGGGGAATTTTTAGTTCTGGGGGTATTATCACTGGGTTTTTTATTGCTGGAGGCACTATAGGGGACGTTACTAATACTGGGGCACTATATAGGCATTATCACTGGGGGTACAATGGGGGATATCGCTGGAGGCACTATAGGGGATTTCTTATTACTAGAAGCATTTTATGAGGCCTTATTATTACTGGGGACCATGATGGACATTAATACTGGCGACACTACAGGCATTATTACTGGGGGCACAATTGGGTTTATTATTGCTGGAGGCACTATAGGGGCATTATTATTACTGGGGGGGCATTTAAAGGGACACTATTATTACTCAGGGCACTATAGGGGTCATTATTACTACTGGGGCACTGTTTTTTTTATCAGTATAGTATTTGGGGGCATTGGGGAGCACAGCAGGTACAGTACTGGGGGTGGCACGAGGATGACACTATTGGGGAACAAGGATAGGAAGTTTGTGTTAATAAAGTGGCCAGAATGATGGAAAAGTAAGGAATCTAAGATGTCTTAGTAAACTGTAGAAACAAGATGTGGCTGAAAGAATTTGTCATGGCAGTCTACGTCAGACGGAGAAGATGAGGAAAGAGAACGTCTACATCAGAGGAGACGTCACTTGATGTAATAGGTATGTGATGCTGTATTCTCCTGTATGTTTGGTATTGCTGAAAGACCAGGCAGTATGCTGGCTCGCTACTGTGGCCCACGTCTCACCTCCTTAGCCCCCTCCTCCATATCTTAATTAGAGGCAACTGTACTGCTCCAGCAGAAACAAATATCACAGTGCAGCACAGTATATTGCCCCATTACAATCTGGTTTTTACACCCTACATTCAAAAGAAACTGCCTCACCAAAGTGACAAATGACCTCCTAATAGCAAAATGCAACGATCACTACTCTCTGCTCATTCTCCTTGACCTCTCTGCAGCTTTTGACACTGTAGACCACCATCTCCTTCTCACTATGCTCCAATCTATCGGCCTAAAAAACACTGCCCTCTCCTGGTTTTCTTCCTATCTCTCTAGCCATTCTTTCAGTGTATCATTCGCCCCCTATATTCAGTCTCTCGCCCGCTCATGTCGCCTGCACCTCAAAAACATCTCTAAAATCTGCCCCTTTCTCACTATGGAAACAACAAAAACTTTCATTGTCGCCCTGATCCATTCCCGCCTTGATTACTGTAACTCACTATTAATTGGCCTCCCCCTCACCAGACTCTCCCCTCTCCAATCTTTACCTAATGCAGCAGCCAGGGTCACCTATCTGTCCAACCGCTACTCCAATGCCTCCGCCCTGTTCCAGTCATTGCACTTGTTGCCCAAACAGTATAGAATCCAATTTAAACTGCTTGTTCTTACCCACAAAGTGGGTGAGAGGTTTGGTCTGGTAAACAGGTATTTTCCTCCAAGCATGTGCTGCTTGGGCTGATTTACAGCCAGGTGAGGTCAAATACCAGACCGGATTTTAAATGCCGGTCCAGGTTTTGGCAGCACCTGGCTGTCCTTAAATAGGCAGCTGGGCTCAGAAGCCAAGTCTCTGTGTTCGGATCTGGGAGCCTTGTGTCTGGATGAAGGCTTGCTAGCTGTTTGGCGTGAAAACAGGTTGGTGCTACTATCAGCAAGGACTCTTTGAGGCAGAATTGCCGCATGGTGTGAATTACCACCAACACCGCAAGGTGACTTTTTGTTTGAATATGACTGCTTGTTTTGTCACTTGCCTAAAGTGTGAATAAAACACTGAACTGTTTGATCCAAAGAACTTGTTGTTGCCTCTGTACTGACTCCGCTAATCCTGTCTGCCAGAGCGAGTCCACACACACCCTACCCGTGCTCTCCGTTCAGCCAATGACTTATGACTGACATCCACCATAATCCGAACCTCTCATTCCCATCTCCAAGACTTCTCCCGAGCTGCACCCGTTCTCTGAAATGCCCTACCCCAAGAAATTAGGTTCAATCACAATATACACAGTTGTAGGCGCTTCCTAAAAACACATCTATTTAGGGTGTCCTATCACATCCGCAGATCTAACTCCTCTCCATATATAGACCATTTATCATTTCCTGAACCTGATCCTCCACCGCACCCAGAAGGACTACAGATATTGGCTGGTGGCTGGCTCATGCAACTTTATATCTACTCCCCTATTTTCCTAAAATGGCTGGATCACTGTACAAAACAAGCACTTTTTAGCTTTTTTGTCACCCCTTCCTCCACATAGATTGTAAGCTCTTGCGAGCAGGGCCCTCAGGACTGTTTTGTACATGAACCCCTTAATCGTAAAGCGCTGCAGAATATGTTGGCGCTATATAAATAAAGATAATAATAATTATTATTATTATTGTGCAGCAGCTGCCATTGTGTGGTACCTGTATAAATTCTTATGCACTAATCTCCCTCTCTTGGTGGCTTTAGCATGTAATTCAAGAAGAGATTTATAGCAGTATGGGGTAGATTTATTATTGTATTTGTGCCATTTGTCTAATTTTGCTATGAGGCTCTTTGAGATACGTTTACACCCTTGGCTAAGAAGTAATACTAGGAATAGTACAAGGACAAGATGGTGCAACACTTCGAGATGGTCAAAGATTGACTTACATGATGGCTGCCTTCCAGCAGATTGTGCTAGAGGCTCAGCTTTCACTCCTTTGTTTGAAAGCGGGCTAATTTTAATACATTTTACCCAGAGGGGCAATGCATGGCCTATAAGACTCCTTCTACTAGATGCTCTCCACAAGAAGAAGTAATACCCCCAGATCCCGTATGCAGCCTTTAACTCGGCTGATAAAGGAAGTTATTTCACATCAGATAACACACAACCCTAATTCACTAGCACCACTTATCTCCTTTGGAAACAATGTGATCAGGCAGGTAGATAATTAACGGGAGTAAAACGTTGATGACCTCAGTTCAGGATAGGTCATCAATATCTAATCGTGGAGTCCGACTCCTGGCACCCCAGCTGATCAGCTGTTTGAGGAGTCCAGGGTGCTCCAGTGGGTGCTCCAAGCTCTTCCTAAGGCATGTGACGTCTTCTTCATTGGTCACATGGCCTCTGTGCCACTCAGTCCCATCGAATCGAATTTGGCATCTTCAAACAGCCGATCGATGTGGGTGCCAGAAGTCAGACCCCCCACTGATCAGATATTGGTGACCTATCCTGAGGATTGTACTCCTGGAAAACCCCTTTAAATTTCTGCTGACTATAACATAAGGTCATTTCCTAGCTATAGTGAGAAGTACATTTACCTGGATGCAAGGTATCTGATCAATAAGTCTATTTACTACCTGCACAACAGACTGCCATGCAGTAAACACTCAGACGGTCATGTGTAACTGGAGTTTTCCTAAAGCAAGAAGATATTCTGATCTTTACAAGGTTGATTTAGAAGCTGTCAGCTTGTTGGGCCCTTTTCCAGCCACCTGTTTAAAGCCAAAGTGCCAAGCAATAGATCAAATCTCTCTTCTCCGGTCCCCGAACACTTCTTGCCTTGTCTCATTAGTGACCCTTTGTGCTTTATGCATTGGTGGGACGTGCCTAGATGGGAGTAAATCATGTTGCAAAAACCAGACCGTCACTTCGCAGTAGATGACTTTAATATGGTGGATTTATTGGTCACATATTACAGCATAGTGACGCGTTTCGGCACCAACGTGCTTTCATCAGACTAGGTATATACATCTCTACATTGATTCTTTAAACAGACAACTAAAATACAGAGGAACTGACGTCATATATAGGGCTCCTCTCCTTATGCAAATACAGAAAACTCAGCAATGATAATGTGTAATATTATATGAAGTCTGAAAAAAGGATATACGGTAATCCAATTCATCGGGTCGTTTAATTCCGCTAAAGAAAAAGAAATTGCTTACAATCTATATACTCCAATGCCTGCAATTAACATGCAGGATACATCAAAGGAAACAGGATACATTGTATTCACGGTTAAGGCCCCTGGGTTCCATCGTTTGCAAACGGTGGATCCAATATGCCTCTCTCTTTAGTAATAACTTATTTCGGGGTAACGGAACGCGGTTGTGCTATATTGTGTTTCTGTTGGTGAAAGTGAAAGCGCGCAGGGAGTAGTAGATTGCCTTTTCTGATAGTAGATTTGTGCTTACTCAGTCTGTCCTTCATTCTCATTGAGGTTTCCCCTACATATAGCAAACCGCATGGACACTTGAGAATGTTAATCACAAATCTACTATCGCAATGTGAATGTGCCCCGTATTGGGATGTTTTCACCCGAATGTGGGAGCCCTTGATAACACTGGAGTAATTTACACAGTTACCTTGTCTAGGAGAAGACAATGTGCTCTGTCTCATTTCCATTTTATTACTACCCACATCGGCCCCAACTATTTTGTTTCTGATGTTATCAGCTCGTTTAAAACACATCATGGGTGGTCTCTGAAATTTACCTATCTGTGGGTAGGTTTTGGCTATAATATGCCAATGTTTATTAACAATGGTCTTCAGACGTTGGGTCCAGGGGTGGTATTTTACCACTAAAGGAATCCGTGATTCCTTTTGGTCTCTGGCCACCTGTATGTTCTCCACTTTATCTCTCTGTGCCTGTAATAGTGCTAAGGGGTAACCTCTTTCTCTAAACTTAGTTGTCATCTCATCTAATCTTTTTTGACATGTATCGGCATGACTGACAATACGTTTCACCCTTTGATATTGGGAATAGGGGATGGATTGTTTTATGGATGCTGGATGGCTACTGGAGAAGGTGAGTAGACTATTCCTGTCCGTGCTTTTTGAAAATAGATCAGTGCGTATCTTACCGTCAGCCCCCTTGATGACCCAGGTGTCCAAAAATGGAATTCTATCTAAATCCTGATGTACAGTAAATTGTAGCTCCTCCCAGATGGAGTTCAAATATGTAGTAAATTCCGTGAGGGATCGGACGTCGCCCCGCCATACGCAAAAAATATCCTCGATAAAACGACGCCAGAATATGCAATGTTGCTGGTACATTAAATTGGAATAAACAAACTGACTCTCAAATTGCGCCATATAAGTATTTGCGTACGGCGGCGCGATGTTCGATCCCATCGCGGTCCCACGGCACTGCCGATAGAACGAATCTTGAAACAAAAAATAATTTTGCTCAACTAATATTCTCAGGAGTGTTAGAAAAAAATTCTCTCTATTCTTTTGTATGGACTAGTGTCTAAGAGACCTGCGACCGCTCTAATGCCCTTCTCATGTGTAATTGATGTCTAAAGATGCACACGTCAAGAGTGACCAGTATGCAGCCATCACCCACCTGGAGCGCGTTAATTTCAGACCAGTGTCACGTATGTATGATGATGCTTGTTGAGTTAGAGGTGTTAATATCTTCTCAAGGAAAAGAGCTGGAGGAGAGAGAATGGAGTCTGTGGATGCCACAATGGGGCATACTTTGCACTTTCGGTAAAGTATAAAAAAACAGGGGTAATCGGGTGTTGATTAATGAGAAAATCACCCAACTTGGCATCTACAACTCCATTCCCTTTTGCTTTATTGACCACCCTCTGTAAAATCTCTTTAATATGATAAACAGGGTCATTTTGTAGTATCTGGTAAGTACTACTGTCCTGTAATTGTTGCAGGATTTCAGTAACATTGCATTATTTATCAAGGACAACCTTTCTTACCTCGGGGCACTCCCCAGTGTTAGGACTCCCGACCAGATGGTAGTTTGGCGTGCCCCTGGTGTGAATTGTTGTATGAGTGCAAGGCAAGGCGTGTAGGGTGTGTAGTGGACGGCGTATGGTGCAGGAGTCAGTAACCAGGTTAGATTTAACAGAAAAAATGTTTCTCTTTACTGTAGTTCAAAATGTAGTTTGTAGTACTTCCAACAGTCTCAGAACATGGTTTCAACAATGTACAGTGCAAATCTTCCCCTAGATGGTTCTGTATGGGATAGACAGGTTTAGATTCAATGCACTCCTTCACTATTCCTCTGCAGAATCTGAGACTAACAATAATACTTCTGATAAAGATAGCTGTAATACGCTACTGTGACGTACAGAATTAGGGAAACAACTGACCAGGTTGTGTCTAAGCGTGGATGGTACCTGAGCAGTATTTCCCTCACAGCACTAATGTCTATAGCTTTTGATAGCAGTTTTCTGTAGATTGTATTATTTTCCCTTATAACATGGTTATAAGGGAAAATAATAGCATTCTGAATACAGAATGCATAGTACAATAGCGCTGGAGGGGTTAAAAAAATTATAATAATAATTTAACTCACCTTAGTCCACTTGATCGCGTAGCCCGGCATCTCTTCTGTCTCCTTTGCTGAACAGGACCTGTGGTGAGCATTCATTGCAGGAACAGGACCTGTGGTGATGTCACTCCGGTCATCACATGATCCATCACCATGGTAAAAGATCATGTGATGGAACATGTGATGACCGGAGTGACATCACCACAGGTCCTGTTCAGCAAAGGAGACAGACGAGACAGCGCGATCAAGTGGACTAAGGTGAGTTAAATTATTATTATTATTTTTTAACCCCTCCAGCGCTATTTTACTATGCATTCTCAGAATGCTATTATTTTCCCTTATAACCATGTTATAAGGGAAAATAATAATGATCGGGTCTTCATCCCGATCGTCTCCTAGCAACCGTGCGTGAAAATCGCACCGCATCCGCACTTGCTTGCGGATGCTTGCGATTTTCACGCAACCCCATTCACTTCTATGGGGCCTGCGTTGCGTGAAAAACGCACAAAGGGGAGCATGCTGCGATTTTCACGCAACGCACAAGTGATGCGTGAAAATCACCGCTCATGTGAACAGCCCCATAGAAATGAATGGGTCTGTATTCAGTGCGGGTGCAATGCGTTCAACTCAATGCGTTCATCTGCGCGGAATACTCGCCCGTGTGAAAGGGGCCTTAGAGATTTCCTTTCCTTCTCTCTATTTCTCTCTTTCCAGGAATATTTCAATCTAAAGAAGGTTCTCTCTTGGTAGATCATGGTTAGTCTCTGTAGCTTGAGGCCTAGTACTGATGACAGAAACATATGGACATTGCCTCCTCTCTCCTTCCCTGCTAAAACTAAATGCCTCTACTAGAACTAGGGGTGGAGATAACCATCCACACTGCAGTTTCCCTAGGGATCGTGGTAGAGTTGATTAACTCTGGGGTACTGCATAAGCAACACCACAGATATGTCTTGACTGCTAACCCCATCAACAAAAATTTTATGGTACACTTAAAGGGCGGTTTGAATTCAAAATCTCGTACCTGTCTTTAATCGGCGCAGGCGCGAGACTTTGAATTCAAACAGGGCCAGCAGAGAACGATTCCGTTCCCTGGCCCTGTCAATCACACAGCGGAGGGGGCGTCATTAGGATCGGAGGATGCGGCTGCTACCAGCAAGTAGCCGCCCTACTTGCTGGTAACAAGGTAATTTACATATTATAAAAATAGCTTTTTAACAAAATCTACTGAACCAAAATGAATATTTAGCTTATGTATAGGGAGCTCGCAGTGTAGGGATTATTATTAACCAAGAAAAAAAAAATACGGTTTAGTTGGCTGACAGAAGCCCTTTAAGGCCACATACACAAGTTGCTGTGGAAAATCTCTGCAGCAATTCCAAGGATTTGCAGGGAAATCTGCAGAAGCAAATCCATACCAAATTGTTTGGATTTTGGTGCAGATTTTCTTGTAGACCTCAGCGGCGGCACCCGAAGAGAAGCAAAAAAAAACACACACACACAGAATCCTCCCCTCTCCTAGTGCTCCTCTGACTCGCTTGCCAGTCTCTGTACAACCCAGGAAAAAGGATTTTTTTCTTTTCATCGCTATATTCTGACCCCCATAACTTTTTTATAGTTTTGTCTACGGAGATGTGTGGGAGCTCATTTTTTGAGGGACCATCTGTCATTTTTGACAATACCATTGTGGGGTATATATGACAATTACTTTTTATAAAATTTTCTTGGGAGATAAAATGATAAAAAAACATTGAATCGCCCTTTTTTATATTTCTTCTGTTATGTCATTTACCTTATGGGCTAACTTTTTTTTATATTTTAATAGTACGGGCGTTTTTGCATACAGCATACAGCGATGCCCATGGTGTTATTTTATTTTGGGGAAAGGGGGGTTGATTTGAATTTTTATATTTTTTTTATATTTTCAAAACTTTTTTATTTTTTTTTAATCTTTTTCTTAGGTCCCCAACCGGACCACAACTTGCAATCCTTAGAATGCAACTTATACAGAATAATGCAAATTGATCCATTATTCTGTATAGAAATCACTGTATCACAGTTCAGTGCTGCCATCTAGTTGCTTGAACTTGGATATAGTAATAATGATGTCACGGTCCCTCCAGTGACAGAAGTTAGAAGATCTGAGAGACTGGCTGCACGTAAGGTCATCTGACAGCCTATCTGTTTTCACTTGTTGCAGTGTTGTTGTTGGTAATGACCACACCTCTTGTCTCGGGTGTAGCTGGTGGTCATTACTGCTCCTCTATTTAGTCTGGACTCACACTTCATACCATGCGGTTGATATTCTCTGCCTGGAGTTGGAAGAGCTGGTGTGTGAGCCTCATCTGAGTTCCTGCTCATCCATTTTCTTTTGAAGATAAGTGTACTTCTCTTGATATTTTGTTGCTCCCATTTGCTTGTTGTTTACTAGGTCTTAGGGAGATGCTGGTTTGTTCATCTGGGAAGGAACCAGTGGTCTTAGACCCCGTCACTAATCCTAGGGATTTTCAGGGTTACTAGGGCCTAGGTTTCCGGTGTATGAATATTACCACCTTCAGGGTCTATTCATACTGACAGGAGTCAGGTCTAGGTTTAGGGTTTCCTTAGGTGGTCACCATTTCCCTTTCCCTAGTCTTGAGGCCTAGTTCCTGGTAATTTTCCTTCTGTTGTCATTGTGGTGTTCCTCCCCTCCCCCTACAATGTGACAAATGAACCTGGGAGTCTAGGATAGGCTGTGGCTAATTTATAGAACAGGGTGCTTTCCCTGATCTCTACTGGTGGAAATCGTCCCTGAACAGGAAGCCCGCGCTTCCGGTTTTTAACACTCTCAGATGCTGTGGTGACATTTGACCATGACATCTGAGTAATTAAATGTCCAGGTCAACATTACCACAGATCGCGGACATTGGCCTCGGGTGCCTGCTGTTTCATACTATGGCACCTGCTCCAGAGCAGACACCATCTTTCAAGACCCAAAAGGCGCCGTACATTTACAGCGGATGACGGAAATGGTTGCATGACCAAATGTGTATAGGACAGAGCTTTCTTTCTGCACAGACACTGGAGCTCGTGGAGGTACTTTGGGAGAGAGGGGTTGTGTATTACTGCAAGCCACCCGGTGAGGGGGAGTCCACTGGTGTGCAGTCCTGGGGTACAGGCTGTATGACCACCCGCTCCACTGCTGTAGCTTTTTGTGAGGGAGGGGAACTCAATCCTGTTAGGGGAGGGGGCATGTGGCGTATTCTGGGCCATGAGGGTGCACATCTGTGTGAGGGGCTTTATGGGGTGTAAATATGTGAGGGAGGGCTGGAATCAACAGAATGTGACTGTGTTTTGGGGGCCCCACTTTAGATTTTGCCCAGGGCCACATTTTGTCTAAAACCGGCCCTGCCAGTATGGACCATCATGTGACAAGGGTTAAACCACAAAAAATATAAAGTCCCAGTATTCGCACAGGTGACGGCATCTTGAGACTTTTAAAGAGAGCTATAGATAGTAGACGGAGCGGAGCAGCTGTTGGTGAGAACAGAATTAATCAGCTCTAACACAGCAGGGGGAGTTTTAATATCAGCCTCCAAACCATAGTTCTGAAGACGCGAGCTCATTACACTGGAGCTGGCGGGGAAGGACAGGAGGAACCTCCGATAAAACAACATCATCTTTATATTATACCGTGCAAGTCTAAAAGCTCAGTCCGGCCCCCACATCGCAGCACAGCCGCCACAAGCATTTAAAATAATTACCGACTGAGAATATGAATATAATAAAGAGGAACAGCAGTCCTAGAGGCGCAATGTATGGTGTATCTTAAAGGGCATCTGTCAGCAGTTTTGCACTTATGACACTGGCTGACCTGTTACATGTGCACTTGGCAGCTGAAGGCATCTGTGTTGGGCCCATGTTCATATGTGCCCGCATTGCTGAGAAAAATGACGTTTTAATATATGCAAATTAGCCTCTAGGAGCAATGGGGGCGTTGTCATTACACCTAGAGGCTCAGCTGTCTCCGCAACTGCTGCACTGTCTTAACTTTGACAAGGCCAGGCAGTGTAAACGTGATCACACCCGGCCCTGACTTCTCCTAAAGTCAGATTGCAGAGGACGCGGCAGTTGCAGAGAGAGCAGAGCCTCTAGGTGTAACGGCAACGCCCCCGTTGCTCCTAGTGGCTCATTTGCATATATTAAGACATCATTTTTCTCAGCAATGCGGGCACATAGGAACACGGGACCAACACAGATGCCTTCAGCTGCCAAGCGCAGATATAAGGCCCCTTTCACACGATCGCATTTTCAGCGCGGGTGCAATGCGTGAACGCACTGAATCCTGACCCATTCATTTCAGGGTCTGTGTACATTTTTTCACGCATCAGTTCTGCATTACGTGAAAATCGCAGTATGTTCTATATTCTGCGTTTTTCACAGAAGTGAATGGGGTTTTAGTGAAAAACGCATTGCATCCGGATGTAACCTGGTGCGAGTTTCTCTGAACGCATCCTCAGCCAGTTTCGTAGTTACAAATCTGCTGACAGATGCCCTTTAAGTGAAAAGGATCAAACATACATTTTAGTAATAATTTAATTACAATAAAATACAGTTAGTCGCTGTGACCGATGAGCAAATTGATTGCTGACATAAAAATTTGCCGTTTGCAAACTAGTTTTTAAAGATTATGGGGTAATTTAAAGGGATTCTGTCAGCAAGATTTTCGATATAGAGCTGTTCATATCATCCTCTCAGTCTCCATTATCTAATTAAAAATATACTGGTTTTACCCCCCCTGTCCTTTCATTTTTGATAAAAATCGGTTTTATTAATATGCTAATTACCTTACTTACTCGTAGCCCAGCGCCGCCCCACTGCTAATTATGCACTCCTCTCATCGCTGATGGTGCGCCGTAATCTCGCGCATGCGCCCTAAATCCACTGGTCAGCGCCCGCGCGGTGTCCTGGCAGCAGCCTCAGCGAACGAAGCGCGCATGCACCAGCTGTCTGCACACTTCGCTCGCGGGCGCTGACCAGTGGATTTAGGGCGCATGCGCGAGATTACGGCGCACCATCGGCGATGAAAGGAGTGCATAATTAGCACTGGGGCGGCGCTGGGCTACGAGATAAGGGGCGCGGCTGGGCACAAATGGCCGGAGGTACAGCCCCTTGGACATGCTGGTAAGGTATTTAGCATATTAATAAAACCGATTTTTATCAAAAATGAAAGGACGGGGGGGGGGGGGGGGTAAAACTAGTATATTTTTTATTAGATAATGGAGACTGAGAGGATGATATGAACAGCTCCATATCGAAAATCTTGCTGACAGAATCCCTTTAAGAACTGATATACACCAGAAAGGTTAGTTGTGCCTCAATCTGCGACTTTTTCCCGCTCATGCCTAAAAAGGGGGGCACGACGTGGGCCTGTCTCATTCATTCCGCTCCTCTACATAACTTTGGCTGATCCACAGACAGCGCAGAGGTTATTAAGTTGATAAATGACCCCCTATGCGCAAATACATTTTCCAGATTGGAGATTTAATTTGCCAACTTTGATATTCCATGATGGCATGCTTTTTCAGCACTGAGTAAAATTAAAAATTCTCAAATTAATCTTCAGACTGAGAATCTTCAAGTCTAGTGAGTAACTCATTCAACCCCAGCCACTTATTTAAAAGGTTGTCCGGGATTTACATATTGGTGATCTATCCTCAGTATAGGTCATCAATAAGAGATCAGCGAGGGTCCTGGGAGTCAGACTTAGGCCCCTTTCACACGAGCGTGACGGATTGGCTCCGGATGCGTTCAGGGTGCGTTCAGTGAAACTCGCACTATTTTGCAAGCAAGGTCAGTCAGTTTCATCTGCGATTGCGTTTAGTTGTTCAGTTTTTTCCGCGTGGGTGCAATGCGTTTTGACGCGTGTGATAAAAACTGAAGGTTTACAAATAACATCTCCTAGCAACCATCAGTGAAAAACGCTGAATATAGAACATGCTGCGATTTTCACGCAACGCAGAACTAATGCGTGAAAAACAACGCTCATGTACACAGACCCATTGAAATGAATGGGTCAGGATTCAGTGCGGGTGCAATGCGTTCATGTCACGCATTGCACCCGCGTGGAAAACTCGCTCGTGTGAAAGGGGCCTTAGACCTCTTCTTAGGCCAGTGACGTCACGTACATCAGTCGCATGGCCTAGGAGCAGCTCAATCCCATTCAAATGAAATGGCCTGAGCTGCAATACCAAGCACAGCCACTACGTGATGTATGGCACTGTCCGTGGTAAGCCGCGAGGAGACCACAGCTGATTGGCACGGGTGCTGGGAGTTGGACTCTCGCCAATCTCATATAATGACCGATCCTGATGATCAGTCATCAATATGGAAATCATGGAAAACCCCTTTAAAGTTAAAGGGGTTGTCCAGGTTATAAAATCCATTTAAAAACTCCATTGGATAAGGAGTCATTCACACGACCGTATTTTCGATGCGGATTGTATAAGCACCCATTCATTTCAATGGGCCCACAAAAGATGGGGACACCCCTGTGCTGTCAGATCCGTATGTCTGTTCCACGTGCTCGCAAAAAAAAAAAGAACATGTCCTATTCTTGTCCGTTTTGCAGACAAGAATAGATATTTCTAACAAAAGAAGGGATGTGTTGATCTGCAAAATGCGGAATGCACACAGCCAGTATCTGTGTTTTGCGGATCCGCGGAATGGCTACATTCATGTGAATGCTCCCTTTTACTCCTAATTATCAGTAATTACCTGGAGTGGTGAGAAGCAACAAGTAGGATCTCCCTTTCTGGGGAACTTGGGTGACACAATTAGGGCCCATTCACACGATCGTAAAAAAAAATCTGCAGAATGGAACAAATGTGGACCCATTAATTTCAATGGGACCTCAAAATATGCGGACAGCACATCTTGTTCCGTGGCCCCGCAAAAAAGATAGAACATGCAATTGCGGACAAGAATAGGCAATTCTATCATAGGGTTGGCAGTTCCGTTCCGCATTGCCGTTATCCATGTTTTGTGGCTACGCAATATGCGGACCGCAAAAACGGATACAGTTGTCTGAATGAGCCCTAACTCAAATAATGTTTCATCCGTGAAGATGTTTGTGAAGTATCCATGTTTGGTCCCGGTGTCTGTTTTTTGCCCTCCACGTGACATCCGCACTCCACGAGCACCGCTCAGCTGAAAATTTATTTCCAGAACGTCTCCTCTATTAGTGATCAGTGAAAAATGGACCAAACACGCATGTCATCCGTGTTGTGTCAGTGATTTTTCACGAACCCATAGACTTCAATGAGCGTGTTTTTTCCGCATCACGGACCAGAGTGGTTCATGTCTTTGTGATTTTTTCACCGACCCCCGGACAGTGAAAAAATACAGATATATGTGAACAAACACATTAAAATCAATGGGTACGTGTGCTGTTTGCAGAAAATGCGGGCTACACATGTCAGTGAAAAACGGAAATGTGAACGAGGCCTTAGGTGATGGTCAGACCAATCCATTAGGGTACTTTCACACTAGCGTTATTCTTTTCGGGTATTGAAATCCGGTAATGGGTCTCAATACTGGGGAAAAAAAATGCTTCAGTTTTGTCCTAATGCATTCTGAATGGAGAGCAATCCGTTCAGTGTGCATCAGGATGTCTTCTGTTCCGTCCCTTGTACCGTATTTGATCGGACAAAATACCGCAGCTTGCTGCTGTATTTTTTCCAGCCAAAATCCCGGAACACAACCGCACTTTCCATAGAGATGTATTACTGCTGGATCCGGTACCAAGTGTTCTGAAAATTGCCGCATTGCCGGATCCGGTTTTCTGGTCTGCGCATGCGCAGGGACATGGGAGGAGCTATTTTAGCTTTTGATCTTTGAAAAAATTTAAATACCAGATCCGTTATTCCGGATGAGACAGAGCCAGTATATTACCGGATCAGTCTAACGGACCAAGAAAAAACATATTTGCCGGATCCGAACAACACTGGTGTGAAAGTACCCTAAGCCAAGGTTACATTTCAGTGATTTTCTGAGACATCAGTTCGATTTTAGATGCACTGACTACAGGGATTCGTAGGATTTCTCCAGCCCTGCTCTTCAGCTACATAGTCACTGTAACCTATGCTCCAGATACATGACGTCAGCCAGATTGTAAAATATCACCTACGACTTCCTCCTTGTGAGCTGTTTGCTTTTGGAGAATGCAATAAATTCCTTGGTTAAAACCAGTAATAGAAGATAAGAAAAACGGTCACGGGGCGACTTATCTTCTAATCCAAGAATGTTAAGGTGACTGAAAGGAAGAAAAATCCAAGTTCAAGCACTATAGACATTCAAGCTGTCAAATAAGGAGTGCTTTCTCCCAAATAATAAAAAAAAACCTGTAATTATAACCTTCATTGGCGTTCTGTCCGTATGCTGACATAAACAAGACAGACTTTAGAATTTCAGATTGGGGGAGTTCAGGGGGCGTTTCTGTAGCCTTAGGGCTCGTTCACCCGACCGTGTGAAGCCCGTGCCCGTATTGCGGATCCGCAATACACGGGTCCCGTTCCGTGGCCATTCAGCATCATGGATGCGGACCTATTCCTTTCAATGGGTCCGCAAATCCGGAGATGCGGAACGGAACCATGGAACGGAACACTACGGAAGGAGTGCTTTCTGAGGTTCCGTTCCGTGCTTCTGCTCCACAAAAAGATAGAGCTTGCTCGATCTTTTTGCGGAACCGAGGGATTGCGGACCCATTCAAGTGAATAGGGCTGCGATCCCTATGGGGCTGCCACACGGCAGGTGCCCGTGCTTAGCGGACCGCAATTTGCGGTCCACAGCACGGGCACGAGCTTTACACGTCATGTGAACAAGCCCTTAGGGCTCATACACACGAATATATGTATTTTGTGGTCCGCAAAACACGGATCCATAAAAAATACGGTTGACGTATGCGCGACATCCGTATTGCATCTTAATTTTTGGTGGATCCAATGTAACCATGCCTGTCCCTCTCCGCAAAATGGACAATAATAGGACATGTTCTATCTTTTTTGCGGAACAGACATACAGACATACGGAAACAGAATGCACACTTTTCAGTTTTTTTTTATTTTGCGGACCCATTGAGGTGAATGGCTCTGCATACGGGAGACACAAAAAAAAAAAAAAAACGGAACGGACTCTGAGAAAAATACGTTTGTGTGCATGAGCCCCTAGTATGATGCCTGTAAGCTCTGTACAATGCTCACTGGTCACGGTCTATCCCTCCCCTCCAGCCATTACTCCATCCAGTGTATTTGTTACTCCCTCTCCTGTGGGCATGCTCAGTCGGAGGGAGAATGTAGCCAGCCCACCCAATGGGGCGTCACTGCTGAGGTCCCATCCACTGTGGTGCTAGCATTCTAGATGGGACATTATGACTTCCGATGAAGCTCCAGCACTATGTATCCAGTTCCACAAACACAGTAAATGCGGCCGAGGGGTGACCGGCGTGTCCTTTCTGCTGCGACTCTCTCATTGCAACTGCCACATCTTCTAACCGAACATACGGCTGGTGGCGGTTGAAGATTTAAACTGAGCACGTTCGACCAGCTGAGTTAGACGGTCAAAAAAATAGTTCAGTCTTTTTGACTGATCAGGACGGAGATAATACCGCAGCATGCTACGGTTTTATCTCCGGCCAAAAATCCAGAACACTTGCCAGAATGCCGGATCCGGCATTTTTTTCCATAGGAATGTATTAGTGCTGGATCCACCATTAAAAATACTGAAATGCCGGATCCGTCCTTGCGCAGACCGAAAAAAACGTGAAAAAAATAAATGCCGGATACGTTTTTCCGGATGACACCAGAAAGACGGATCTGGCATTTCAGTGCTTTTGTAAGACGGATCAGGATCCTGATCATTCTTACTAATGCCATCAGTTGGCATACGTTTTGACGGATCCGGCAGGCAGTTTCAGCGATGCAACTGCTTGCCGGATCACTCTGCCGCAAGTGTGAAAGTAGCCTAAGAGATGTTTTTTGTAAACCTTCAGTTTTTTTATCACGTGCACGAAAAACGCATCAAAACTGCACTGCATCTGCACGGAAAAAACTGAACAACTGAACGCAATCGCAGACAAAACTGGCTGAACTTGCTTGCAAAATGGTGCGAGTTTCACTGAACGCATCCGGAGCCGATCAGCCACGCTCGTGTGAAAGGGTCCTAAAAAAATAAAAATGTAAAGAGGACCTGTCACCTCTCCTGTTTTGTAATAACGTCCCTGGAGCATCTATTCTTATGACTCGATGATGTGCCGTTCCTCTATTATTTACACTAAAAATGTATGAATGAACTGCTAGCGGCCTGTATTAAAGTTCCATCTGGGTGTCACCAGTTGGGGGGGTGTCCTCGCACAGTCTGACACTGGAGGCACTGATCGGATAGTGTCAGACTGTGCAGGACACCCCCAGCTGGTAACACCTAGACGGACCTTCTTTCATTCTTTCAGGAAACGTCCAGCAGGAATAATAAAGGGACTGGCACAACGCAGAGTAATAAGAATAGAGGCTCCAGAATTGTTACTACACGGAGAATGGAACAGACACGTCAGGAGAGGAGACACGCGGCTGGACAACCCCTTTAAGTTCATTCAAACCTGTATTTTCAGCTTTCAGTATTTTTATTAGTTGTTATGCAGCATTTTCAGCACCAATCATCATGAGATCATTGAAAAACAAATGACATAGATATTTTTATGTTTTACAGGAATCTGTCACTGCCGTCTCGGACTAATATTTCCTGTAATACGTGAGTAGTCCTGCAGATAAGGAGAAGTTCAGATCACTATATTTTATTTTCCTAATGTCCCCGGTTCCCCCGCTGTCAGCGTTGGAAGCTGTGCTGGAATACATTGTCAGGAGTCCTCTCCATTATATTAGCATGGACTGTGTATCTCAGCGCAGCTTTGAGTGCTGACAGCGGGAGAATGGGGGACAGTAGGAAAATAGGAAATAGTGATCTGGACTCCTTATGTGTAGTACTACTCATGATAACAGTCCAGAATCCTGCTGGCATATTCCCTTTAAGGGTCCATTCACACGTCCGTTGATTCTTTCCGGATCCGTTCCGTTTTTTTGCAGAACGGATGCGGACCAGTTGTGTAACCATTCATTTTCAATGGGTCCTGAAAATGGGTCCTGTGTGCTGTCCGTTTCCGTTGTTCCGTTCCGCATGTCCGATAAAATATAAAACTTGTCCTATTATTATCCGCAAAAATCGGTTCCTGGTACAATACAAAGTCAATAGAGCCGAAAAAAAACGAATGACATACGGAAACATTTTCAGGAACAACGGATCTGCAAAAAACGGACCAACATTCAGGGTTATAGAAAAATACTGACGTGTAAATGGACCCCTAATCAGTATTTCCATCTACCAGCTTTATTTCTGCAGACAGAGACAATTTGCAAATTAGGAGGGACCATGGCTATTGATGGTGCGACTGTCAGGTAACGCTTGGCATCTGTGCAGATTGCTAATGCCATTTGTCACTGACCTACTGACACAGACGCAGCTATTGCTCCCTCCGTCCAGACAGGGCAGGTCAGGTAAAGGCTGATGCCGTCTGGTCCCAGGCGTCTCTCTTCTCTCTGCTAATACCCCCACGGCTTCCGCCACCTGCTGCATAGGCTCTTAGAGGGTCGTGTCGCCATCATTTCCTATGAACGGGACAAAAAAAAACAGCGTAAAACATATCGTTATGTGCACAGGGTCAGATGTGATCTGCCAGAAATCATCTGGGGTTTGCCAGTACGGGTTAAGCCTCAGCGTTCCACGTACGTGTTCTCCATTCATTCATTTTAATGTGTGTATTCACACATCACTTTTTTACCGTGGTCCGCGGGTCCGTGTTTTTAGCACGGATGCATGCTCTATTTTATCCATATTCACGGATCCATCACGCCCATTATAGTCTATGGGTCCGTGAAAACCACGGATGCAACACGGATCACCAAGAAGAGATGCTTTGAAAATGATTTTTCAGCTGTGCAGTGTGAGTGAAACACGGATGACACACGGACAGCAAAAAAACGGACACACGGATCCAACACGGAGGCTTTACTGACACCATGGTGTCAGGATCTGTTCTAGAAAAAACTGATGGTTTTGCAGGCAAGTTCAATCAGTTTTTTTTCTGCCACTGCGTTCAGGGTGTGCGTTTTTTCTGTCCGGATTGTATCCAGATTGAACGCATTTTTGACGCGCGTGAAAAAAACCCTGAAGAATAACAATCTACATCTGCCAGCAACGATCATTAAAAAACGCATTGCAGCCAGGTGACTAGTTTTTCACGCAAGTCCCATTAGTTTCTATAGGTTGAGGGCTACGGGAAAAACGCACAATATAGAAGATACTGCGATTTTTCCTGAACGCAGAGATGACGAGTGAAAAACGACGCTCATGAACATAGACCCATTGAAATGAATGGGTCAGGATTCAGTGCATATGCTATGCGTTCACTACACGTATCACATCTTGACGGAAAACGTGCTCATGTGAAAGGAGCCTAAGGCCCACACTGAATCCGGACCCATTCATTTCAATGGGGCTGTGTACATGAGCGTTGTTTTTCACGCATCACTTGTGCGTTGCGTGAAAATCGCAGCATGTTCTATATTCAGCGATTTTCATGCAACGCAAGCCCCATAGAAGTGAATGGGGCTGAGAGAAAATTGCATTGCAAGATGGTTGCTAAGAAATGTTGTTTGTATACCTTCAGTTTTTTATCACACTCGTGCAAAACTCATGAAATCGCATTGCGATAAAAAACTGAACGCGATCGCAAACAAAACTGAATGAACACCCGCCGTGGGGCAGCCGCAGCGGATCGAGGACCCATTCACTTTAATAGGTCAGTGATCAGGCCGTTCCGCAAAACGATAGGAAATGTTCTATCTTTTTGGGGAACGGAAGTACGGGACGAAACCCCACGGAAGTGCGTCCGTAGGGTTCCGTTCCGTGCTTCCGTTCCGCACCATTCCGCATCTCCGGATTTGCGGACCCATTAAGGTGAACAGGTCCGGATCAATGATGCAGAATGCACACGGAACGGTGCCCGTGTTTTGTGGATCCGCAAATGCGGTCCGCGATTCGGCCACGGAGCGCACACGTTCGTGTGCAATAAGCCTAAATGTAAGTGAAAATGCCAGGGCCGATGGCACATCCGCGGCCCCCACCATTACAATGTGGCGAGGACGGTGTAAAAATTCAGCGTGCAACAAAAAATTGTCACATTGGCATTAAAGGGGCTTCCCACGAAAAATATTCTACAGTTTTCAAAATTTTAAAATTTACTATAGCCACTGAGCTATTTAATAAAATGTATCTGTATAGCGCCACCTGCTGTTTGTTCTTTTTCTTATTTCTTTGTACTGCTCACTGAGATGGCCGCACATGCTCAGTTTATTCCTTCATCTGCTGCCTCCTGTGCTGTGATAGGGAGAGCATGGACACGCCCCCTGAGCTGCAGCAGAAAGGACACTCCCCTTGATATAAATCTAGCAGAGCAATGAATGTGGAGAACCCTGGACCCATGTGAGGTACAGGGCTGGGTCTAGCATTGTTAGAAAGAGATTGTCATGTCCTATATGATGTCTGATTTTCAGATGGATAGCAATACAACAGCAGTATCAGACTACACAGTTTGTAGTCTGTTACCATGGAAACAAGTGGTAGCTATAGACACAAATATGAGACTTTTAATTGAAGGGGCCATCCTGTGATTAATATAAAAAATTAAAATCTCTAACAAAGCCAGAACCAGCCCTGTACCTCACATGGATCCAGAGATCTCCCCATTAATTGCTCCAATTGCTCTGCTAGATTTATGTCAAGCTGCTGGCTCAGGGGGAGTGTTCTTTCTCAGGGGGAGTGTCCTTTCTCAGGGGGGAGTGTCCCTTCTCAGGGGGGAGTGTCCTTTCTCAGGGGGAGTGTCCTGTCTGCTGCAGCTGGTAACAGTCGATAGATGGAACTGAGCATGTGCCTCCACCTCAGGCGGACAGAGAAATTAGAAGAAGAACAAACAGAAGGTGGCGCTATACAGATTTCCTTGAATAACGCGATGGCTATCCAAAATTTTTAACTACATGCAATTACAGAAGTATTCCACACCCAGGTGCTGTAAAACTGAAAACTGTAGAATATTTTTCATGGGATAACCTCTTTAAGACTTAAAGTAAGTTGCAGGGATTACCGTATTTTTTTTTTTCATTTGAGTTGCACTGGATCAATAAAAAATTACCAAGAATGATGGACCTTCCCTTTAAGTGTTTATCCTATATGGACGCCTTTGTCTTACATCGGTCATGCTGAACACAAGGCAGCTGGATATTGTCAGAGTGAGGCTACTTTCACACTAGCGTTTTTGCTGGATCCGGCAGGGTTCAGCAAAAACGCTTCCGTTACTGATAATACAACCATCTGCATCCGTTATGAACGGATCCGGTTGTATTATCTTTAACATTGCCAAGACGGATCCGTCATGAACTCTATTGAAAGTCAATGGGGGACGGATCCGTTTTCTATTGTGGCAGAGAAAACGGATCCATCCGCATTGACTTGGGGGTCATGCCGGATCAGTCTTGCTCCGCATCCCAGGACGGAAAGCAAACTACAACATGCTGCGGTTTGCTCTCCGGTATGAGAACGGAACGGAATGCATTTTGGATCATTGCTTTCTGTTCAGTTCCATTTTGTCCCCATTGACAATGAATGGGGACAAAACTGAAGCGTTTTTTTACGTTATTGAGCCCCCTATGACGGATCTCAATACCGGAAAACTAAAACGCTAGTGTGAAAGTAGCCTAACCCACAAAGCAAATGCCTGATTTCCCTACAGCGCCACTCCCAGGAATGGTGAGGCATTGCCGACAGCCCATTACCATCAGTCGGCCTCCATGGATGCCTATGGATGGATATGGCTCTTATCTTAACTAGGGTGCTCGGATTCGGGTTGAGTTTAATATTTTACAAAATGCTGAAGGATTACATATATTTGCATTCTCCGATGGCAATAAAACGTATACAGCCGGCCAGATTCACTAAGCACTGCTAAGCTGAATCACATCTTCCTGCCAAGTCATGCAGACAGGACAGAGCTTAGCATCGGCGAACGTGGATGATGCAAAATAATGCAGCTGCTCGTGGGTTAATGACACATATTGCTCCATCCTGAGAGGGTTAACAAAGAGGAAGAGGATTACGACAAGGAAGCTTAAAATTACAGGCCGTGCCCGTGTCATTGAAGAACATAACATGCTAATAGACATCTGTAATTGCTGGGTGCTCACAAGCGAGCTGTAATAAATATGCATAAGTAATAAAACAATCTATCGGTATTAACTATAAATCAGCAGAGTGCAATGAGCCGCCATAATAGGTAATTGCGTAATATCATATCACACACCTGCATCCTGCAACACTCGCGTTGTTGTTTTCCGATATTGAGATCCGGCAGAGGATCTCAATACCGGAAATAAGCGGATCCGTTTTGATTTTGCTCATCGGGATGCATCCCTTCTGTTAGGATGCGGTTGTGTGAAATCAAAACGGAACAAACCAGATGCGTCACTAAATACATTGAAAGTCAATAGGTGATGGATCAAGTTTTTGAGGATCCTAAAAAATCGGATCCGTCACCATTGACTTACATTGTTTTTAGTGATGGATACGTTTTTTTTTCAGTTTCTATGACCGGACACAAAAAACGCAGCTTGCAGTCACAAAATGAAATGCTGACGGAACAGAAGACATCCTGAAGGGAGCTCTTTCCAATCAGAATGCATGAGGACTAAACGGAAACGTTTTTTTCCCCCCTGGTTTTGAGATCCTCTGCCGAATCTCAATACCATTAAAAAAAAAAAAAAACTATGCAAATGTGAAACAGGCCTAATTCGGGACAATCTGTGTTTTGCCCCCCTGGAAATGCCCCCAAAGAGCACAGGGTCGCCCATTTATGAGCAGGGCTAACATAAGTGCCCAATTTTTGGCATGGGACAGGCTCTGAACATTAGGGACAGTCCCTGCATAATCAGGTCTATTGGCAACTACGTAGGTATAAGAGACACCAGTCTCTAATATGGGTGAACTGCAGAGCCCAGCATGCCTTAACATTGTGATCCCTAATATAATATATAATTATTCCAGAAGGAAATGGGACAATCTTGTGCTCTACCACTCTGGAGGACCTGCCTCCTCTCCATTACATGGAAAACCCATTGATTTCTATGGACTGATCTGGATATTAGCAAGAAGGCACCCTGTCCTCAACTTATCCTTCGGGATGCCTTCTTATAAAATGGGAGCAGTGCTGCAGTTAACAGCTCCATCCATTGCACAATGGGCGAAGCTGTGAACTTCCAGTACAGCAGCTACACTGAAACAGGTGATTGAGGTGATTGGTGAGATTGCGGAGTGATATTGATGGTCTATCCTGAGGATAGACCTTCAATATCAAAATCCTAGACAACCACTTTAAGGCTGACCAACCATTCAAGAATGCTGTTGGCGGATGGTTTGTGCTGTCTAGCACACGGACGCTCCGCTTGTCCAAGCATGCATGTGTTCTGAACGGAGAGAAAGGCACTGCTAGATACCTCTGGCAGTGGCTAGTCTCCCAAGAACAAAAGGATCATGCAGTTAAAATCCAGCTGCCTGATCCATATCTCCTCTAGGTTTGGCCAACATGTATCTGAAGTGCGTGACCAGCTTAAAAATTAGGGTACAGATAGAAGAGAGTATGTCTGCAGTATCTGACTACATGCAGGCCGAATTTGTAGTCTGTAACCACGGAGACACACAAATCTGCATATGAGCTACAGACACAATACCATAGAGGATTTTTAATTAAAACAGTTTCCAAACTTGCTTTATTTTTCATGTTATGTACATTGGAAGAATAATAAAAAAAATGTGAAAATGGACCTTCTCTTAAAGAAGCACTCCCACTCTTCTTACCAGTAACTGTATTTGTGTGTTATACCCTCCCTTCTGATCCTCAGCTGTGTCATGTGACCAGCACTCTGACTTTCCAACTCACACAGCACCTTATCATGCGTATAGGTCAGTTTCTCTGTGTATTCCTATAGAAGCCTCAATGTCAGTCTCATAGGAATACATAGAGAAGTGACTGACTTCCTGTCCTCTGTCAGTTGGAGATCAGAGTGTTGGTCACATGACATTACTGAGGATCAGAAGGGAGGTTATAACTCACAAATACAGTCACTGGTAAGAAGATTATCTTCACTATAGATTACATCATGCACCTTTCTAACAGGCCAGAGAATAACATTTTTTTGTGGGAGAGCTTCTTAAAACCTCTGCCTTTATACCCTGAAACCACTGGACCAAGTCACAAGAAATGCCTCTATGACAAGTCCTCATGTAATCTAAATCTAAAGTTCTATACCATTCCAAATAGTCCAAGCTGTTCTAAAGCATCCTAATTACCCTGATTAATTGGGAACAGCTGTTTTAATCAACTCAACAGGTGAAAAACAGCAGCTCTCTGCAGTTGGTTTGTGGACAGTCATGGCTAAGACAAAGGAGCTCAGTGAGGACCTGCGGCTGCACATTGTGGCTGCTCACAAGTCAGGAAAGGGCTACAAGGCCATTTCTAAATGTTTTCAAGTTCCAGTGGCTACAGTGCAAAGTATTATAAAAAAAATACAAGATGTGGAAAATCTCAGAGGACGTGGTCGGAAGCCAAAAGTGACACCTGTGCTGGCCAGGAGGATAGTTAGAGAGGTGAAAAAGAATCCAAGGATCACCACAAAGACCATCCTGGTGAATCTGGGCTCTGCTGGTGGCAATGTCTCAAGGCAGACAATCCAATGGACACTGCACACTGCTGGGTTCCACTTCTCCAGATAAGGCACACAAAAGCTCGCTTGGCCTTTGCAAAAGCTCATCTGGACAAAGAAGACGACTTCTGGTCTTCTGTGTTATGGTCAGATGAAACAAAAATTTAATTGTTTGGTCACAATGATGTTTCCTTCATTTGGCGTAAAAAAGGAGAAGCTTTCAACCCAAAGAACACCTTCCCCACTGTCAAACATGGTGGTGGGAACCTAATGCTTTGGGGGTGTTTTTCAGCCAATGGACCAGGGAACCTAATCACAGTAAACGGCACCATGAAAAAAGAGCAATACATGAGGATTCTCAACGACAACATCAGGCAGTCTGCAGAGAAACTTGGCTTTGGGCACCAGTGGACATTTCAGCATGACAATGACCCAAAACACACAGCAAAAGTGGTGAAGAAATGGTTAGCAGACAACAACATTAAAGTTTTGGAGTGGCCCAGCCAGAGCCCAGACTTGAATCCAATTGAGAATCTGTGGAGGGAGCTAAAGATCAGGGTGATGGCAAGAAGACCCTCCAACCTGAAAGATTTGGAGCTCATTGCTAAAGATGAATGGGCAAAAATACCTGTGGAGACCTGCAAAAAGCTGGTCTGCAATTATAGGGAGCGTTTGATTGCTGTAATAGCCAATAAAGACTTTTCTATTGATTATTGAGAAGGGTATGAATAATTTTGGACTGGACACTTTTTGCTCAAATGTAAATAAAAGCTGAGAAATGTTTTCCCCCACAATAATGCCTCTTGTACATCGTCTTATTATCTTTTGGGAGACACCTAGGTCATTTCCCGTCAAAAAATTACTTGCTGGTTTAATAAAAGTAACTAAGTAAAAATTTGCCAGGGGTATATAAATAATTATGGGCAGCACTGTATGTTGCCCCCTTATCCCAGTCTACAACTTTCTTCTCTAAAATTATAAAAATAATACACTGGTATCTGAGTGGTTGGTCACTGCCCATGAAAGTGGGAGAGTAATAAAAGTCCAATAGGGCTCATGCACACGAACATATTTTCTTTCCGTGTCCGTTCCGTTTTATATTTTTTGCTGACCGCAAAATACATACGGTCGTGTGCATGAGCCCTAATAGTGCATGTTCTCCAGATATCTACATAAATATAAAGTTTTGTTGCTTTCTAAGGACAATTCCTCACAAAACAAAGAGGGAGATTTATCAAGACTGGTGTAAAGGAAAATTGGCTTAGTTGCCAATAGCAACCAATCAGATTGATCCTTTCATTTTCCAAAGCAGCTCTGAAAAATGAAAGGTGGAATCTGATTGGTTGCTATGGGCAAGTAAGCCAGTTGCTCTTTACACCAGTTTTGATAAATCTCCCCTAAATTCCGGGTTTTTCATATTCTTGGCCTATCCCCAGGATAGGTTATCAATATGAGATTGGTCGGGGGTCCAGCTCCCAGCTCCTCCGGACGATCAGCTGTTTAAGGAAGCTGTGGCGCTCACTGGAGCTCCAATGAGTGTTGCAGCCTCCTTTCGGCTTACCAAGCACAGCACTGTATCATTTTGGTGCACTTGAATGGGACTGAGCTGCCCCTAGGCCACGTGACCAATGAACGTGACGTCACATGGCCTAGTGAGAGGCCTAAACGCTCACAGAGCATCGCGGCCTCTTTGAATAGTTATACGGCGAAGGTGCTGGGAGTCCTGGCCCCGGCCAATGAGATATTGATGACCTATCCTGACGATAGGCTATCAATATGAAAATCCCGTAAAGGCTATCAAAATGAAAATTCCACACATGGAGGACTGTGTACAGTTCTGGGCTCTTGTAAACAAGGCAGACATAGCAGAGCTGGAGAGGGTCCAGAGGAGGACAACTAAAGTAATAACTGGAATGGGACAACTACAGTACCCAGAAAGATTAACAACATTAGGGTTATTCACTTTAGAAAAAAGACGACTGAGGGGAGATCTAATTAATATGTATAAATATATCAGGGGTCAGTACAGAGATCTCTCCCATCATCTATTCATTCCCAGGACGGTGACTGTGACGAGGGGACATCCTCTGCGTCTGGAGGAAAGAAGGTTTGTACACAAACATAGAAGAGGATTCTTTACGGTAAGAGCAGTGAGACTATGGAACTCTCTGCCTGAGGAGGTGGTGATGGTGAGTACAATAAAGGAATTCAAGAGGGGCCTGGATGTATTTCTGGAGTGTAATAATATTACAGGCTATAGCTACTAGAGAGGGGTCAGTGATCCAGGGAGTTATTCTGATGCCTGATTGGAGTCAAGAAGGATTTTTTCCCCTAAAATAAGGAAATTTGGCTTCTATCAAATGAGGTTTTTTTTTGCCTTTCTCTGGATCATTTTGCAGGATAACAGGCTTTACTGGATGGACAGATTTTTTTTTTTGCGTTATAAACTATGTAAAATTGTCCCTTTAACTGTTAATTTTTTTCGCAAGGTTCTGCTCTACAGGCTTTGCCCGCACTAAATACTGCAGAGCGTACAGATGTCTTTGTAAGTATGGAGTATGGAGGCACTAAATATAAAAGCAACTGTCAGATCGTCATGGAAACGGGATGAGTAAGGTTCATGGCTAGTGTACTCGAATCTAAAAATTCACGATGAGGAAAAGATTAAATGATGGACTCTGCACAGGGGAATGTGGCCTCCTGCACTCGGCCCAGATTTTTGGGCAGGTCCCGGAGGGTGACCAAAGCTCCTCTAACTGGTCCATTGTCTGCTGACAGAATGTGAAATGCTCCGGGGCACAGGAGGCCGGTTAATGCTGCATAATGGCTTATATTGGCTTCAAGAATGAATGGGCAACCCATCATCACTAGAACATAGAATAGCTGACCTTCTCTGGTCACCATAGTTATGAATGATCCACTGCTTTCCACCAGCAATACACTGTGCTGACATTGGGCACATGGAAAGTATTCATCATGTCCCGGATGACCGGACCTGGGTGCAGCACCCCTTAGGCCCCTTTCACACAAGCGAGTTTTCCGCGCGGGTGCAATGCGTGAAATGAACGCATAGCACCCGCACTGAATCCTGACCCATTCATTTCACTAGGTCTGTGTACATGAGCGTTTTTTTCACGCATCAGTTCTGCGTTGCGTGAAAAACGCAGTATGTTCTATATTTTGCGTTTTTTCACGCAGCCCTGGCCCCATAGAAGTGAATTGGGCTTCAGTGAAAAACATATTGCACCCGCAAGCAAGTGCCGACACAATGCATTTTTCACTGACGGTTGCTAAGAAATGTTGTTTGTAAACCTTCAGTTTTTTATTCCGCCCGTGAAAACGCATCAAAAACGCATTGCACCCGCGCGGAAAAAACTGAACAACTAAACGCAATCGCAGACAAAACTGACTGAACTTGCTTGCAAAATGGTGCGAGTTTCACTGAACGCATCCGGAGCCAATCTGCCACCTTCATGTGAAAGAGGCCTTACACCGGGCATCCTGACGTGGCTTCAGTCCACCAGGGTTTGTATCTCTGCCCTTCAGCCGCTGCACTGTGCAATGGTCCGGTGGTACTGTTATAAACTTACCTGGCTTCAGTAAAGCAGGGTCTGTCTCACCAGCCATCAGCCGCCGCTCTGGTCCATGCTATGGTGGTACTGTTATAAACTTACCTGTCTTCAGTCCAGCAGTGTCTGTCTCACCAGCCATCAGCCACCACTCTGGTCCTTGTTATGGTGGTACTGGTATAAACTTACCTGACCTCAGTCCAGCAGGGTCTGTCTCACCAGCCATCAGCCGCCGCTCTGGTCCATGCTATGGTGGTACTGGTATAAACGTACCTGACCTCGGTCCAGTAGTGTCTGTCTCACCGGCCATCAGCCACCACTCTGGTCCTTGTTATGGTGGTACTGTTATAATCTCACCTGGCCTTAGTCCAGCAGTGTCTGTCTCACCGGCCATCAGCCACCACTCTGGTCCATGTTATGGTGGTACTGTTATAAACTTACCTGACCTCGGTACAGCAGTGTCTGTCTCACCGGCCATCAGCCACCACTCTGGTCCATGTTATGGTAGTACTGTTATAATCTCACCTGGCCTCGGTCTAGCAGTGTCTGTCTCTTATGCCATCAGCCACCACTCTGGTCCATGTTATGGTGGTACTGTTATAAACTTACCTGACCTCGGTCCAGCAGTGTCTGTCTCACCGGCCATCAGCCACCACTCTGGTCCATGTTATGGTAGTACTGTTATAATCTCACCCAGCCTCGGTCTAGCAGTGTCTGTCTCTCATGCCATCAGCCGCCGCTCTGGTCCATGTTATGGTGGTACTGTTATAAACTTACCTGACCTCGGTCCAGCAGTGTCTGTCTTTCCGCTCATCAGCTGCCACTCCAGTCTGTGCTTACGAAGCTAGGGGATATCAGGAGTGGAGCATAGGTGGCTGTTACATGGTTGTTCCAGGTCTCCACCAGCATCATAGCATAGACCAGTGTGGCAGCTGTTCGGCAAAGACAGCTGGATGAAGGCCAGGTGTAGCTGGCCAGCTAAGACCTGTCCTAGGTTGCTAGTATAGCTTATATGTGTATACAGCTTAACCTGCTAATAACCTTAATACAGTTCCTATGTTTATGTGTTAAAGACAAAAGCATGTTTTGGATGTCATATAACTTATATTTTGTGTTCACAGAAGGAGAAAAAGATAATATTCCTTTAGGATTCATTTTGTAATGTAAGGTGGGCTCAGTGGCACAACAGAAACAACAGAAAGCATAGTGTTAATCTGTTGTTGCTGGGAAGAAGTCTAGACAAATCACAGCCAGCTTCTTACACAGCAAGAATTTTAACCAATCACAGCCAGCCTCACACACAGCCTGTCTGGGAATTCCCCTAGCAGGAGCTGCTGGAATCATTACTCACCAGAGAGAGGAGCTGAACAGACACACAGTTCCAGTCAGAGTCCAGTTTTATGGGAACAAGAGGCCAAAATAGGTATTTAAAACAGTGATATAATGTTCATATTGTTAGTATTGTGATTAGAACTGTATACCGAACCAGTTATATATGTGTTTACTTACAGTTCCACCAAATTGCAAGCATACAAATTAGATTCCATACAAATTGCATACAAACTGCAAACTGCACATACCAGATCATAAGCAATTACATACTCCAAACTAAGTTGAGCAAGCAGAACTATTAGTTAGACCTCAGATATACCTCTCAAAGAGATCATAAAGTGCTTAAATAACTTAAAGTGAGAGTACAGATACCCAAGAGAGAAATATATCCACTATTTTATGTTAAATGACAAGATTGGACAGTTGAACCACCATCTTAATCATACTGCCATTTTGTGATATCTTTTCAACACTTGTTATGTACATGGACTATCTGCTGCGGAGGCGGCAGTGTTATATATGAAGAAAAGTTGAAGTTATTTCAAGCATTTGTTGTGCTCTTTAAACCTACTGTTTCCATAGAACGGCGCTAGAGGAATTACAGAGTGATAGACAGTCTGGTTAGACTAAAAGTCAGAGATACCAAAATTCTTCTAATGCCACAGCGCAAAAGGCACTTTATAGTGCTGCGCCTGCCACACCAGGTAAGTTCATAACACTACCATCATAGACACAGCAGTGGCTGCTGAGCAAACAGACAGAGACTGCTGGGTCGAGGTTAGGGACGTTTTTAACAGTACCTTCAAAGCAGGGGCGTAGCTATAGGGGGTGCAGAGGTAGCAGTCGCTACCGGGCCCAGGAGCCTGAGGGGGCCCAAAGACCCTTGTGGTGCATAAGAAGACACTAGTAATATAGAAAGTCCATGCTGGTTAAGTTACACCTCTGGCTCAAGGGAAAGGGGTTAAATCAAGAATTTGGCATGGGGGCAGAAGTGCCGTTTCAATTTTAGCCTCGGGCAGCACGAAGGCTATGTGCTTCCTGCCCTTGGCCACAAAGCACTGAGGGAAGGGGGGCCCCAAGCTGAACTCTTGACCCAGGGCCCATGAGCCATTAGCTACGCCCCTGCTTCAAAGCATGGACCAGAGTGGTGGCTGCTATGCAAACAGACTGCTTGATCGAGGTCAGGTAAGTTTATAACAGTACCATCATAGAACGAACTAGGGCGGTGGCTGACAGAGACTGCTGGATCGAGGTCAGGTAAGTTTATAACAGTACCATCATAGAACGAACTAGGGCGGTGGCTGATGGCGGGAAGACAGAGACTGCTGGATCGATGTCAGGTAAGTTTATAGCAGTACCAACGTAGCAAGGACCAGAGAGGCAGCTGAGGGGCAGAGACAGCTGGATCAAGGCTAGGGAAGTTTATAGCAGTACCTTCATAGCACAGACCTGAGTGGTGGCTGATGGGTGAAGAGAGATAGACCGCTTGATCAAGGTCAGGTATTAACAGTACCATTGTAGCATGGACCTGTACGGTAGCTGATGGGCGAAGAGATAGAGACTGCTGGATGAAGGTCAGGTAAGAGTACATTCACACTAGCGTTTTATTTTGCCCCTATGACGGAACTCAATACCGGAAAAAAACTCTTCAGTTTTGTCCCTATTCATTGTCAATGGGGACAAAACTGAACTGAACAGAACAGAACGCTCCAAAAAGCATTCCGTTCCGTTTAGTTACGTTCCCAGACCAAAGAGCAAACCGCAACATGTTGTATTTTGCTTTCCGTCCTGGGAAACTGATCAAAACGGATCCGTCGGGACCCCCAATGCAAGTCAATGGGGAGGGATCCGTTTTCTCTGCCACCATAGAAAACGGATCCGTCCCCCATTGACTTTCAATGGAGTTCATGATGGATCCGTCTTGGCTATGTTAAAGATAATACAACCGGATCCGTTCATAACGGATGCAGATGGTTGTATTATCAATAACGGAAGCGTTTTTGGTGAGCCCTGCCAGATCCAGCAAAAACGCTAGTGTGAAAGTAGCCTGAGTTTATAACAATACCATTGTAGCACGGACCTAAGTGACTGTGGACTCATTGAGTTAAACTCTAAGGGCGTTATTCTGGCACTTAACTGGTATTCACCCTTTAACCCCTGTACAGGCATCTGGTCTTTGCTGCAGGTAAGCAACCAGACCACTACCTCCTGGGATAATCCCAGTGCAGTTGGCAGCTGATCCACAGGGAACAGGGACTCTGGTGCAAGCACCATAAGCTTGGGACACAGAAAACGCACCAAAAACCGTAGGTATAGGCTAAATAGTCACTAAGGCTACTTTCACACTTGCGTTTTGGCTTTCCGTTTGTGAGATCCGTTCAGGGCTCTCGCACCCGGTCCAAAACGGATCAGTTTTGCCCTAATGCATTCTGAATGGAAAAGGATCTGCTCAAATTGCATCAGTTTGCCTCCGATCTGTCTCCATTCCGCTCTGGAGGCGGACACCAAAACACTGCCTGCAGAGTTTTGCTGTCCGCCTGACAAAGCAATTTAAGTCAATGGGGACGTATCCGTTTTTTCAGACACAATAGAAAACGGATCCGTCCCCCATTGACTTTCAATGGTGTTCAAGACGGATCCGTCATGGCTACAGAAGACATAATACAACCCGATACGTTCATGACGGATGCCTGCGGTTATATTATTGTAATGGAAGCGTTTTTGCAGATCCATGACGGATCCGCAAAAAACGCTAGTGTGAAAGTAGCCAAAGACTTGAATGCAGGTTTCTGAGATCCAGACAACACACTTGAAGCACAGATGGTGGGAGACACAGGATAGACAGGCAGATAGGCAGGGTGATAGTGAAGATAGACACGAGGTAGGCAGACTGGACATTTGGTAGGAACACAGATGAGGCAGATGAACAGGGTTAACTTAGGCCTCATGCACACGACCGTTGTTGTTTTCCGTTCCACAGAATGGGGTTCCGTTGTTCTGTGATCCGTTTCCGTTTTTGATTCCGTGTGTCTTCCGGACAAGAATAGGACAGGTTATATTTTTTTTACAGACTGGAACCACGGACGCGGATTGCAAACGGTGGACTATCCGCATTTTCAACGGCTCCATAGAAATGAATGGGTCCGCATCTGAAACGCTAAAATCGGCGGAACGGACGCGGAAACAAACAACGGTCGTGTGCATGAGGTCTTCAGCAAATAGCATTTATCATGTAGAGAAATTTAATACAAGGCACTTACTAATGTATTGTGATTGTCCATATTGCCTTCTTATTTTTCCATCACATTATACACTGCTCATATCCAGGGATTATGACCACCCTGTAATCTAGCAGCGGTGGTCGTGTTTGCACACTATAAGAAAACGCGCTCTAGTGACCGGGACTGTGGGAGCTCACATAGGCACGCATGAGCAGCAGCTCCCGTCCTGACCACCTTGTATCTGCGCTGCAGCGGTGGTCGTAACCTCTGGAAACGAGCAGTGTATAATGCAATTAATCCAGCCAGCGAAGGAGGCAATATGGACAATCACAATACATTAGTAACTGCCTTATATTAACTTTCTCTACATGATAAATGCCATCTGCTGAAGAGAGACAGACCCTTGAAACACACACTGAACTGAAACTGGTAGTGCTGGAACAGATAGGGCAGGTAGAAGCTGGAACACAGGAACGGGATAAACGCTGGTAAATTGCAATAGCACTAGACCAGGCATGCTCAACCTGCGGCCCTCCAGCTGTTGCAAAACTACAACTCCCAGCATGCCTGAACACCCTACTGCTATCAGCCTACAGCAGGGCATTGTGGGAGTTGTAGTTTTACAACAGCTGGAGGGCCGCAGGTTGAGCATGCCTGCACTAGACTATCAAACACCTTTGTTAGTCACCAGGTAACCTAAGGCCTCATGCACACGATCGTTGTGTGTTTTGCGTTCCACAAATTGCGGATCCGCAAAACACGGATGGCGTCCGTGTGCGTTCCACAATTTGTGGAACGGCACGTACAGCCATTGATATAACTGCCTATTCTTGTCCGCAAAACGGACAAGAATAGGACAGGTTATATTTTTTTTTTGCGGACAACGGAACGGAACTACCAGTGTGCTGTCCGCATCTTTTGCGGCCCTATTGAAGTGAATGGATCCGCATCCAAGCCAGCAAAAATTGCGGCTCGGATGCGGACCAAAACAACGGTCGTGTGCATGAGGCCTAAAGCTCAGGCACCCTCTGCCTGGAGAGAGCAGGGAGATGCAGACATAGACAGCTTGCCTAATACCACATTGTGTCATAAAATACCTCCCCGGGACTGGCAAATAAACTGCAAAGTGCAGCACACAATACCGCCCAAGCAGCGCCAAGCTAATGCCATACTGCAATACAAACTGCCTCCTCAGAAGTGCCAAACAACACAGGGCAACACAAAATACATCCGCAAAACATCATAGTGCAGCACAAAATACCTTCCTAGAAGCGCCAAACAATACTGCAGCATAGCACAGAGTACTTCCCCGCATCATCAAACACCACAGTGCAGCACAACATACCTCCCCAGAAGCACCAAATACCACAGTGCTGCAAAAGATACCTCCCCAGCAGTGCCACGTAAACAACACAGTGTACCACAAAATACTTCCATAGCAGTGCCAAACAAGTACCACAGTGCCGCACAATAAACAACTCCAAATACTACAGTGCAGCACCATATACCTCTCCAGCAGTGACAAACAAATACCACAGTGCCGTGGGAAATACCCCCTCAACAGCACCGCATACCACAACGGACAACAAATTGTATCCCTGCGGCACCAAACATACAAAGTGAAGGAAAAAATGCAGTCCAGCAGCAGGAAATATATAAATGGCAGCATACAGAACATGCTATTCTACCTGCTCGGCAAGACTCAGCACGAGGGGAATGTGGACAAGACTGACTGTACTCTGAAGGCCTGGTGTGGGACAAGGGGGTAGAGCTCACTGCAAGTGCAAGCTCTTACCCCGGTCTCTATCATGTACCACCAATAGGTAAAGAGGTTTCTTCCAGGAAAAGAGAACCATCTCGCTAGCGCCACCTTCTGGAAGTGTCTCCCTATGAGTCAAAATCTGACTTTTTAACAAGCCTTAGGACATGATAAGGAAAGTAGCCAGCCAGCCATCCATCCATCCATCCATCGACAGCTGTTACGGGGTGCTTGCCCCTCGTCAGTACAGAGCAGGATTCTGGCTGGCTGGGTGCAACGCCTTGAGTGCACCTGAGGCAGGGTACTGGTTCCCTTAAAGAGAACAGCTATGCATGGAGGCTTAGTAACAATGCTCGATGGGGGAAAAATTATGCAAAAGAGGTAACTCCCAAGGAAAGAGAACCATCTTGCCCGCGCCACCTTGTCGAAGTGAGTCCAAATCAGATTTTTTAACAAGCGTTGGGACATGCGGAGGGAGGGGGGGCCCACTGGCCACCAATGAGTTAACTACAGGGGAGGGAGGGGGGGGGCCCACTGGCCACCAATGAGTTAACTACAGGGGAAGGAGGGGGGGGGCCCACTGGCCACCAATGAGTTAACTACAGGGGAGGGAGGGGGGGCCCACTGGCCACCAATGAGTTAACTACTGGGGAGGGAGGGGGGGGACCGGCCGCACTGGCCACCAATGAGTTAAAAACAGGGGGGGGGGGGCACCTGCCAGGCAGCAGGGGGCAGTCATGTACACAGTTTTTTTTAGTATATTCTAACCTGAAGCGTCCCCATGCCTCTGTGTTAGAATATACTGTCGGATCTGAGTTTCACAATGTAACTCATATCCGACAGTATAACTAACATAGAGGTGTTCCCATGGTGATGGGGACGCTTCAAGTTAAAATATACCATCGGATTGGAGAAAACTCCGATCCGATGGTATAAAAGGGACTCCTGACTTTACATTGAAAGTTAATGGG
The DNA here is from genome assembly GCF_014858855.1 of Bufo gargarizans. Taxonomy (NCBI): domain Eukaryota; kingdom Metazoa; phylum Chordata; class Amphibia; order Anura; family Bufonidae; genus Bufo; species Bufo gargarizans. The sequence continues at coordinate 252,796 of NW_025334508.1, read as the reverse complement.
GGACGGATCCGTTTGCAATTGCACCATATTGTGTCAATGTCAAACGGATCCGTCCCCATTGACTTGCATTGTAATTCAGGACGAATCCGTTTGGCTCCGCACGGCCAGGCGGACACCAAAACGACATTTTTTTCATGTTCGTGGATCCTCCAAAAATCAAGGAAGACCCACGGACGAAAAAACGGTCACGGATCACGGACCTACGGACCCCGTTTTTGCGGACCGTGAAAAAAACCTGTCGTGTGCATGAGGCCTTAAACTGGTGCAAAAGATTTTCTAGAGGATCAGACTTGATGAAGAGAAGGGTACGCCCATTTTTTTCTTGGGTCCATTGACATTTTTTAGGGCATGTTATTTTTTTTCCCCAGGACCCTCTACATATAACTGTCACGTGAAGCTGCAGCAATAACACAGCGCTGATGTTAATACGACCCGTGACCCTGTATGGACGGATCCATTGATTACTGTTGACTAAGGCATTTTATAAAGCAAATACAGTCATATTTATATAAGCTGCTGAATGTGTACAGTGCAAACTGCTCGGGAGGCGTCTGGTATGTGCTTATATAAGGAACACGCCGCTTGTCATCGCCGCAATTCTCAAGATTCCACATTTCTGCACCTTATCCCATCCAGACAGCGCTGCCGTGGGACAAAATACATCACTCCTCCCTATTCAGTGCACTAGATTCCTCATGCTCAGGACCTGCGCAGGCGCGGTGTGTTTCAATGGAGGACACATCACTCCTCCCTATTCAGTGCACTAGATTCCTCACCTCCAGGACCTGCGCAGGCGCGGTGTGTTTCAATGGAGGACACATCACTCCTCCCTATTCACTGCACTAGATTCCTGATGCCCAGGTGCCATTGGCGGATCGGGAAGGGGGTGGGGCAACAGGGCAATTGCCCCTCCCCCGAGAATATAGTTAGAGCCAGGGGCGGACTGACCATTCCGGCGGCGGCGGCGGCAGGGAAAGATAGGTGCTTCCATTATGGAAGCGCTCATCTCTATATTCATCTGATGAACGGTGCGGGGCAGGTGAGAGGCGTCTCCCTTGCCCATTCCTCTGATAGGCTACAGGCACTAGGCCTGCAGCCTATAAGACTCCCGTGCAGGCGGCGCGATGATGTCATCACGCCGCCTGAGCCGTACAGAGCGGGACACAGGCCGGAAGAGGCCTGCATCGCATCGCAGTGTCATGGAGGTAAGTAAAGGGGTTATTGTTTTAATTATTTTTAGTACAGTATAGCAAGGAGGGGGGATGGGGCCCTATATACTGGCACATTATGGGGGGGAGCACCATGGAGAAGGGGGGAAGGAGCACTATGGGGGCATCTAATGGGGGCCCTATATACTGGCATATTATGGGGGGGGAGCACTATGGAGAAGGGGGGAAAGAGCACTATGGGGGCATCTAATGGGGCCCTATATACTGGCACATTATGGGGGGACACTATGGAGAAGGGGGAGAATTATTAGTATTGTTGGGATTTTGGGGAGCACTATTACTGTGGGGGCGCCCTGGCACAGTATCAGCTTAGCACAGTTATTTTTGGGGGGACATTACGGTTACACTATTAGTGTCAGGGGCATTATTTGCTGGGTGCAGTTATTTTTTTGTGCATTGTGTTTTAATAATAATTGAAGGGGGTGCTATCTGTGTGTAACTAGTATTTTCAGGGGGTTTATCTGTTTCTACATTATAGTTTTGGGGGGCACAGCGTCTCAGTATTGGGGGTGCATGATGGGATGTTGAGAAGGTGGGAGGAAAAGTAGGAAACTAAGATGTCTGTCTGTCTGTCAAACTCCACAGAGATGAGAGATGGCTGAAAGAAATCATCATGGCGGTCTGGTCTGAATGAAGAAGATGAAGAAAGAGAACATCTACATCAAAGGAGACGTCACTGGATGGAAGAGGTATGGGCGCGATATATGGGTGGGGCTGTGTGTGGGTGTCGCTTGAGGGTGGGCGGGAACACAGGGGCCCCACAATCTCCCCCCCCGAGACCAGGCTCTGGATCCGCCACTGCCAGGTGCAGCATGTTTCAATGGGTGACACGTCACTCCTCCCTATTCAGTGCACTAGATTCCTGACGTCCAGGACCTGCGCAGGCGTGGTGTGTTTCAATGGGTGACACATCACTCCTCCCTATTCAGTGCACTAGATTCCTGAAGTCCAGGACCTGCACAGGCGCGGTGTGTTTCAATGGAGGACACATCACTCCTCCCTATTCACTGCACTAGATTCCTGACGTCCAGGACCTGCGCAGACGTGGTGTGTTTCAATGGAGGACACATCACTCCTCCCTATTCAGTGCACCCAGATTCTTGACGTCCAGGACCTGCGCAGGCGTGGTGTGTTTCAATGGAGGACACATCACTCCTCCCTATTCAGTGCACTAGATTCCTGACGTCCAGGACCTGCGCAGGCGTGGTGTGTTTCAATGGAGGACACATCACTCCTCCCTAGTCAGTGCACTAGATTCCTGACCTCCAGGACCTGCGCAGGCGTGGTGTGTTTCAATGGAGGACACATCACTCCTCCCTATTCAGTGCACTAGATTCCTGACGTCCAGGACCTGCGCAGGCGTGGTGTGTTTCAATGGAGGACACATCACTCCTCCCTAGTCAGTGCACTAGATTCCTGACCTCCAGGACCTGCGCAGGCGTGGTGTGTTTCAATGGAGGACACATCACTCCTCCCTATTCAGTGCACTAGATTCCTGACGTCCAGGACCTGCGCAGGCGTGGTGTGTTTCAATGGAGGACACATCACTCCTCCCTAGTCAGTGCACTAGATTCCTGACCTCCAGGACCTGCGCAGGCGTGGTGTGTTTCAATGGAGGACACATCACTCCGTCCTCCCTATTCACTGCACTAGATTCCTGACGTCCAGGACCTGCACAGGCGTGATGTGTTTCAATGGAGGACACATCACTCCTCCCTATTCACTGCACATGATTCCTGACGTCCAGGACCTGCGCAGGCGCGGTGTGTTTCAATGGAAGACACATCACTCCTCCCTATTCAGTGCACTAGATTCCTGACGTCCAGGACCTGCGCAGGCGTGGTGTGTTTCCAGGGGCGTAGCTAAAAGCTCATGGGCCCTGGTGCAAGAGTTCAGCTTGGGCCCCCGTCCCTCAGTGCTTGTTGGCAAGGGGCAGGGGAGCACATATCCTTCCTGCTGCCTGAGGCAAACATTGAAAGGGCACCCCCTCATGTCAAATTCTTAACCTAACCCCTTCCCTCCAGCCAGAGGTGTAAATTGACCAGTATGCACTTTCTAGAATGCCAGTGTCTTATGTGGCACAAGGGTCTTTGGGCCCCTCAGGCTCCTGGGCCCGGTAGCGACTGCTACCTCTGCACCCCCTATAGCTACGCCCCTGTGTGTTTCAATGGAGGACACATCACTCCTCCCTATTCAGTGCACTAGATTCCTGACGTCCAGGACCTGCCCAGGAGCGGTGTGTTTCAATGGAGGAAGCTGAATGTCGTGTTTGGTCACATGCCCCTCCATCTACAGCCTACTTTAGAGACAGTGATAAATTAGTAGGTTGCGTCTATGCAATCAATGGATTCAGCGATCATGTGCCGTTCCAGAAGCATTGATGCCGAGACCAGCGATTGGCCCGTAGCGGTGACAGGTGTGGACAGCACGTCATTCTGGTCCAGCGGGGGCGGAGACGGAAAGTTCGGTGCTGGACCTGGAACACTTCGCACGGATTTGTATTTTATTTTTATTTTTTTTATTTCACATTATGTAGAAATTACTTTCTACTCTCAGACAACCCCTTTAAGATGCAGAACCCTTTACGCTGGGTTCAGACCTGAGCGTACTTGAACGTACGCTCTGCATGCGCGATTGTACGGGCGTTTGCAATCAGAGACAAACGAACGCCCATTGTCGCGAGTTCCCGCTGAAGTATATGTACGGGAACGCGCGACAAGACGCCCCAAAGAAGCTCCTCTACTTCTTGGGGCGTCGGGCGTTTTACAGCGCGATCGTACGCGCTGTAAAACGCCCAGGTGAGAACCATTCCCATAGGGACTCATTGGTTCTTGCCTGTTGAGCGTTTTACAGCGCGTAGGAACGCGCTGTAAAGCGCTCAGGTCTGAACCCAGCCTTAACGGTAGGAGCAAAAAATATGCTGCGTAATCGGCTTGTAAGTCTTAGCCTTTCTGCTGCCCGAGACGAAAACTGAAACCTCGCCCCCCTACCCAAGGCAAATTTCTTAGTCTAACCCTTTCGCTTCAGCCCATGGCCCTTCGGCTGCCCCCCTCTTGCCCGTACCCGGTGCTGCCTGGGGCGATCGCCTCACCGGGCCTCATTGGTGGTGCATATTCACAGGCAGCAGATTCGCTGAAGTTAAAAATCTGTTACATTCATCAAGCTAGTGGATTTCTGCAAATGATGAAATCTCTGCAACAAAATCTGCTGCATGTGAACAGATCATCCATAGCTTACTGGGAACACTGGTGGACACCCCGGCTGTCTATAGGGACTCCATATTTGGTGCTGGTGGCACTATTTCTGGGTCATTGATGGTCCAGCCTGAGGTCATCTATCAGTTTGGTAGGGATCAGGCTCCGGGTCCCCTGCATACAATTAGGTGTATGACTCTAGTCCTAAAGCGCGGTGTGAACAGAGCATTAGCAGGGACCGGCTCATAGAATAGCGCTTGCGTCTTCTCTCCTAGTGACGTCACCGCACTCACCTTGACAGACGAGCGCCGCCCCCTTGCCTCCTATTGGTAGGGATATTCCAGAATCTGAATTCCGATTGGACGCCGGGTTTGCCAATCGGAAGACTTGTTTTTTTGCTCCCGCCTTTGGCCGCGGCGAAGTCGTGAGGGGGGGGACATGGCGGCCGCTATGTGGTGAAGCTGCCTAGGAAACTGCGGCGGTGTGCGTGTGCTCCGCGGCCTGGGAAAACTATGAGAGCTCCGGGGGTTCCGTTCATGACTAGGCCCGAGAGGAGGCTCTGGAGGACGCTTGGTGACAGCGGCGGAGCGCAGTAAAGGGGACGCCTCGGTGTGTGTCAGGCTCCGGGTCACGGCTGAGACTCCCCCCTCCTCCCGTCCTCGGGGAGAGGGACGCCGTGTGTAACCGGCTGAGCGTGCCCGCTGGGCCTGGGGGAGCGATGCTACGTACGGGTAGACACCCGCTGGGCCTCGGACTCTTGGTCCTCCTGACTCTGGGGCGAGGACAGGCGGCTCCACTTCCGGAAACAGGTGCAGGTAAGAGACTGGGGGCCCCGGGCCCCTCACAGCTGCTGCGGCTCTTCTCTGTCAGCTTCTGACGTGTATTTGACGTCATCATTGTAGTATATCTGATTATTATTATTATTATTATTATTCTAAGGTTATATTTTTTTATTCTGGTCACACAGGTTAGATGTGGAAACATGGCTGCCTTCCTAATACAGCCCCACTCCTGTCCACAGGTTGTGTGCGGTTCTGCAGCTCTTCTCCATTGACTCCATACCAGACACAACCAATGGTCAGGGGTGGCACTATTTTTTGGGAAGAAAGCAGCCACGTTTTTACCTTTATCTGATCCTGATTCCCCCCCCCCCCCCACTGATGATTTGACAGGTCAGGGGGAGAACCGTGGCATCGCTCTCTGGAGTCTGCCATTAGACAGTTCTCTGAGATCTCCATCTATCTAATGTCTGAGACCTGGCAGATCCAGTCCCAATAGTGGTTGGCGGTTCTGGAATCCGACTTCTCGTGGAGATCAGCGGTGCCAAATGCATCTGACATCTGCCTATCCCAGGCTCTATTGCTAGTGGTGATGGTCTGACTTGAAAACATGTCTAAGGCTAAAAATCAGTTGGTGTCCATGGGCTGACATGGCGATTAAACCCTAGGTGTAAAGGTTTGGTGCCCGCTTACACGTTTTAGGATAGGCAATTAGTGTGTGCCCAACCACAGGAGTCCCCACTAAGCTAAAAATGGTGCTTGCTGAAACACCACAGCCCCAGGGTGTTCCCGTCTAAACATTTGACATCTCCACCGATGGTTTCAGGTCCTGCACCTATGTTGAGTGGGGCTCCTTCCATTCATCTCTATGGGAGTTTCGAAAACAGCCAGGCACGCTTACTCAGCTTTTTTAGGAGCTCCCATAAAAGTGAAATGAGTCGCGCGTGTGCGGATGCCTGTCCATTCCTGGCAGCGCAAGATGGCGCTCTGTTCTCCAGATAGGTATGGGAATACCCTTTATGTTCGCACAAATGATTTTGAAAATGCTGATTTTCTGTGCCGACCTGTTCCCTTGAATGGATCTGCAAGATACGGAGAGGTGTGGAGCAGAAGCTCGTGGATTTCGCTCCACGATTCTGCACCACAAAAAAATAGAACGCGTTCTTTTTTTTTTTTTTTTGCGGTGCGGACTGAATCTTGAGGGTTCATGTCCACGCATTGTGGGCCGCAGCTCACACGACTGTGTACATGAGCCCTTAGAGGCATTTTTTGGCCCAGAAAACGCATGAAAACCGGTGCCCAAAAAAATGGTTGTTACTCGAAAGATCTTAATAAATTGCCCCGTGGTGTGGATTTGAAATCCATAGCATGTCCGTTTATATTGCGGGTTTCTACCATGGATTTCAGCCTTTTCAATGCATACGGTCAGTGGCAAATATGCAACACAGCCACACGTGAATTTGGCTACAATAACGTGCACCCTTCATCATTTTTACTTTATCCTGGGAATGTTGAGAATCTTGAAAATGAATGCACAAGTTGGCTTAGAATTTTTGACATTTTAAAGGGGTTGTCAGTGTTCCATTATTTATAAAAAAAAATAATTATTGAAAATGCAGGGAAAGTATAATAAAAATAATAAATAATCCACCCCAAATCACTTCTGTTCCAAAGTGACCACACCAATGCCCCTCACTGCTGCAGCCATGACATGCCCATATACTGCATGTGACTGCTACAGTCAAGAAAGCAAAGCCTGGTGGAGAGGATTCGAGGGGACTATGGATATGTTCAGTTTTCATGTTTTGTCAGTTAGTGACAGCTTCTCTCTATCTCTCTCGTTGACGGGGGAGGGGCACATGACTGCTGCAGCCAATCGATGGCCTCAGTGGTCACCTGTAACCTATGAGCCACATGAACCAGTCACAGGTGACGGGTCACCACTGCAGCCAGTGATTGTGAATCTAGATGAAATGTGTATTTCACTGATGGTTGCGTGGAGATGTACATTCTTATTGGGTTTTTCTTCACGCGTGCGAAAACCACGTGCAATCCAGATAGGAAAAAAACACACACACTGAACGCAGGGAAAAAAAACTGTGCAAAACAATTAGTTTTTCCCTAAACAGGTCTTTACGCAATCTGTATATCTTGCTGTAATTGAAGCAATAATATCTCAGATTAGACGAAGATATTTGAAAATGTTTATTAGTCTATTAGAAGATCGGCCATTACTAGCTTCACACGTTGCCACAATTTGACCACTTTAGTTTTATTACTGCAGCCGGCAGATGTTCAATGTGTGCAAATGAGGATTTCTGCGTTCCCAGGCACACACGGTGGTGGTGTCCACTAAGGCCTGTTTCACACTGGCAACAATGGTTCCGGCATGGGGAACAGCCTGCCGGATCCGTAACTACCGTGCGCTGCCCGATGTCCACTATAATGGTGATCCGGGGAGATCTGGCCTCAGCACAGCAAATATGCCGAGAGGCGGCTGGACATAAATCACTGCAACATGTGCTCAGTTGGGTTCCTGTCTGGTGAATTAGGGGGCCAGGGTAGTACATAGAAGTCTTGATCATGCTCCTTCAACCAGTATTGGACATTTCTAGCCAAGTGACATGTCGCATTGTCTTGCTGGAAGATCCCATCCGCCCCAGGGAAGACAATCGGCAAGTATGGGTGTATGTGATCTGCAAGGATGGATTCATGCCCCCCCCACCAAATTATTAAGTATAAATCACCCCCTTTCCCAATAAATAAACATTTCACATATTGCCATGTCCGAAAAGTCCAAACTATTAAAATATCTAAAATAAAAATCTGTGGTGAAGGTTTTTTTTTTTTTTCTAAAATGAAAATGCACAGAATATCGGTATAAGCTATCTATCGGCCTGAAAGTTCACAGGTTATCGGTATCGGCTCTAAAAAAAATCAGCATCGGTCGATCCCCTAGCCTTTGCAGTGACCATCCGTCTGCTCCGGAGCCCCATACACACAGTAGGGTTCGCTGAACGGTTGTGTCAGACATACGTCTGGTAGCCCTTGGTTCATTTTGGAGGAGAGCTGTTCCCCTGTTTGGTGTCGGTCCGCCCTCGTGCACCTTCGTAGCCGTCATTCACCTCTCGCATCAACGGCACGTGGTTCTCGGCAGCTTCCACATCGCTTATTCCCAAAGCTGTATTTGTCCACTCATAATACACTTTCACCACAGCAGCAGAAGAACAGTTCACACTGTGCAGATTCTGAAATACCGCCGCTCTTGGCCCGAAAACCACCAATTACTATCCCTTTCTGCAACTCCTGATAAATCTCCCCGTCAGCAGCGAGGTCTATGTGCGCATACAGCCTATCGCACACCTTATATACCAACCAAGCCGCTCGCTGTACGTGACTTCCTTCATGAGTTGCACATTGCCGACTTCAGTAGGAAGTGGTCCTAATAATGTGACTCAGCTAGCCACACATACAGGGCATATTGTAACCTAATTCTCAGGTAACACGTGCCATCAGTAAGCTGGTATCGTACAATTGTTACATTGTCTGTCCTTATCTAGAGGAAAACAAAGCAGTCAATTGAGTACACGCTGCGTTTCTCGGTCTGCAGGTGGACAGGCAGATATGGAGGACGTGCAGTGTTTGCATGCTGCTGTCTCATTGTGCAATACAGAAATCAACCCGTTAAATCAATCTGATGTATTGCCCCACAACAGAGGATCTCACAATCAGATTTGCATACAAAGGCACTGTACAATCCTATGTACAGTCTGTCTTGTGTAACTTAAGGCGGGTTTACACGCCCCGACCAGAAAGCCTTTCTTCCCGACAGTGTAGCTTGTTCAGTGAGGGAGACCGCTGCAGTCACATGTAGTGACCGCCTTCACAGTATGAGGACGAGGCATCGCCATTGTGATCGATCCTCTCCATACAGCTGCACTGTTGCTGGCCAGCAGATCGCTGTTTACACGGCACAATCTGCTGCCCAGAAATGATTATTAATGTCTCATGAGCAGCAGGATCAGCCGATGAAGGAGCCTTTCACTCGTTCATTGGGTGATCGGCGGCACATTTAGGCAGGAAGATTGTGAGGAACAAGCGTTCGCAGGTAAAACGCTCGTTCATTAGGTAATTGGAGTCTTTCAACATGTTTGCCGGCAGCAGATTGTGCTGTGTAAGGCTAAATGGTGACAGGATTGCGGATCCGTCATGGATCTGCACAAACGCATCTGTTCAGATAATACAATGCATGCATCCGTTCAGAACTGGATTTCTTGCTACTGCCACGGCCATCCGATTCATTTCTATGGGATCACCGCTGCTCAGCAATCCTGCCCGCAACAAGTGCCGCCGTGTAGCCCTAGCCTTCTGCTTCCGGCAAACAATGATTCAGTATGGGAATGAGCGATGGCATTAACGATCACTTGTCACCCATACTGTGGAGGAGATCGCGGCATGTAATAGCTGTGGTCTCCTCCACTAGTGAGCAGGTGATAGCCAGGAAGGAACACTTTTCTCCTGTCAATCACCTGCAGAATCTGTATGTGTAATATGGCCTTAAAGGTCCCTTTTAGACTGGACAATTCAGCAGGAGCTTGTCGGGAAGGAAGCGCGCCTGCTCGTCAGTGAAGGAGACAGTATGGGGAGGAGTGATCGCTAATACTATCGTTCGTCCTCACACAGACTTGTTTGCAAGCAGCAGATCCTGTTTAGACACCATGATCTGCTGTCGGCAGACTATTTAGGAGCCCACACAAGCGATTGGGTTACATGATGAACTAGCATTCTGCTCATTAATCAGATAATCGGCGGCACCTTTCTACCGCAGGTAATTGCTATTGAGCGTTCCGGTGACCTCCTAGTTAGCGATTATATGACAGATTCTTGGCCCATGTAAAGGACCCTTAAGGGTCCGTTCACACATCTGTTGTTCTGGGTCCGCATCTATTCAGCAATTTTGCAGAACGGGTGCCGACCCATTCATTTCAATGGGGCCTCAAAAGAGGCCCCATTGAAACCGTGTGCTGTCCGCATCCGTAGTTCTGTTCCATGGCCCTGCAAAAAAGAGCATGTCCTATTCTTTTCCACAGCCACGGACAAGAATAGGCATTTCTATCATGGGGCCAGCCGTGTGTGGTCTGCAAAATGTGGAACGCACACACCCGGTATTCGTGTTTTGCAAAACGTTTGAATGGACAGTAGAAATCTTGTTTGGCTTTGTTTGAGTTTTATGTCAATTGTGGTAGGGCTGATTACGGTCTCCGCTCCCCGATGTGTAGAATTATTGTTTGCTGCTAACAATTTATTTTTATTTTTTTGTGCTACTTTTATCCACTTGTGTGGCTACTTTCACACTCGCGTTTGGTGCCGATCCGTCATGGATCTGCACAAACGCATCTGTTCAGATAATACATCCGTTCAGAACGGATCCGTTTGTATTATCTGTAACATGGCCAAAACGGATCAGTCTTGAACACAATTGAAAGTCAATGGGGGACGGATCAATTTTCTATTGTCAGTGAAAGCCGATCTGTCCCCATTAACTTACATTGTGTGCCAGGATGGATCAGTTTGGCTCAGTTTTGTCAGACGGACACCAAAACTCTGCAGGCAGCGTTTTGGTGTCCGCCTCCAAAGCGGAATGGAGACAGATCGGAGGCAAACTGATGCATTCTGAGCGGATCCTTTTCCATTCAGAATGCATTAGGGCAAAGCTGATCCGTTTTGGACCGCTTGTGAGAGCCCTGAACGGATCTCAGAAACGGAAAGCCAAAACGCCAGTGTGAAGTTGCCTAGATGTTGCAGCTCAGTCCCACTGACTAAAGTGAGATCACACAGCAATACCCCCTCAGATCTGTTTCTGCTGTTGCCAGAAATTGGTGGAGGATGCTCTTGTTTTTCTGTAATAATGGCAAACAAATCATTCCACATGACTTTGCATATATCTGTACAAGGTCATGTGATCCTATTTCGTATCATTGCCTGTTGTATTTCAGTACACGATAAGACACGTGCATTTTAAAGGGACAGTTTCCTGAATTACTGGTACTTCAGTGTTATGGTACTTTTACACTTGCGTTTTTCTTTTCCGGTATTGAGTTTCATCCTAGAGGCTTATTACCGGAAAAAAACTGATCAGTTTTCTCCTAATGCATTCTGACTGGAGAGCAATCCGTTCAGGATGCACCAGTTCAGTCCCTCTTACGTTTTTTGGCCGGAGAAAATACCACAGCATGCTGCAGTTTTCTCTCCAGACAAAAATCCTGAACACTTGCCGGAATGCCAGATCCGGCATTAATTTCCATTGAAATGTATTTATGCTGGATCCGGTACTAAGTGTTCCGGAAAACCGGATCCGGTTTCCCGATATGCGCAGAACTTTAAAAATAAGAAAAAAATAAATACCAGATCCGTTTTTCCGGGTGACAACCGGAAAGACGGATCTGGTATTGCAATGCATTTGTCAGACATATCCGGATCAGTCTCACAAATGCATCAGTTTGCGTCCGGCAACGGAACTGCCTGCCGGAATCTTCTGCCGCGAGTGTGAAAGTAGCCTTAGTACACACACTGCTTGCGTAATATTAAAGGTGTTTAATACTGATGACCCGTCTTCAGGATAGGTCATCCATACCTGATCCATGGAGTTCCGGCGCTTGTGTGATCAGTTGTTTTGAAGAGGCACTGAGGACTCCTTGCAGCTTACCAAGCTCAGCGCTGTCCATTGGTTAGTACCTGTGCTTAGTATTGCAGTTGAGTCCCATTCACTTGAATGGGGCTGAGATGTGCCTAAGCCATGTGGCCACATTGAGGCCACAGCGCTCGTGGAGAGACGCAACCTCTTCAAACGGCAGATCAGTAGGGGTGTCAGGAGTCAAACCCCCACCAGTCAGACACTGATGCCCTATCCTGAGGTTAGGCCATCAGTATCCATGCACACGCCTCATAATAATTTAGATGCATCTTGGGAGGTCTGGGAGACAAAGCTAAAATCTTCACCCACTAAGAATTGGCATAAGTTTCAGCTGTAAGTTTCCATCAGCTTTCTGGTGTAACTCATTACATTTGTCAGGCTTAGTAGCCTCTGACCACCTCAACTTTTCGAAAAGTCGCATAAACTGAAGTCACAAGTTTTTGCTCAACACTGCATATGCGCAAATGACTTGTCTACGTCATGGCGTGTATGCTTTAATAAATGCCGCGAAGAGTCTGGGGTTTGTTTTGGAAGACAATGCTTTAAAGGGTTATTCCGATCTTTTGGACCTCCTTTTGTTGTGGATATGACATAAATGTCCAGATGGAAATACACCTTTTAGGGCTCATTCAGACGGCTGTATGTTGCTTTCCGCATCTGATCCACAATTTTGCGGATTAGGTGCAGTCCTGTTCTCCTTTGTGGGGCCCCAAAAGATGGCCCTCTGTTTGCTGTCTGCATCTTTTCTTCCGTTCCACGGCCCTGCAAAACAAAACATGTCCTATACTTGAAAATCGGGACGTGGCCCCAAGTCTATGGGTTCACAAAAATGTGGAATGCAATCAGTTTTTTTGCGGACATGCTGAACCGTCTGCAAAAAACAAAAGCAGATCAGCATTTTCACTGATGGTGTGCTGAAACTGGTCTAAATCGGCCTTTTTGGCCTAAATTTGTATTGTATGGGCCGCTTCAGTTTTTCAGACTACTGAACCTCAGAGCTGAGCGGTTACGGAGTCACGTGGACGCTCATCGCCTCTAAGGGCTCTGTAGGACGGTAAAGTATTTTCCGTGAAGCTGCGCCTGTTACATTACAAGCCTTGACATTCTTGTCATTCCTTATCATGGAGTTGGGCTTCTGGGTGTTCGGTGTGGAAGATATTCCCCTCAAGTCTTTTGTCTTCATAGACTTGTAGTAGTTTATTTGCTGGTTTTGTTTTTGTGGCGTCTTCACATTGTATGTTGGTTTGTTAACACGCTGACTTTTCTAATTGTCACCTGATGATCCTTGTTGTGCAGTGCTTTCTAATATATAGAATGGGATTAGCCCTGAAACAATTACTCGATTGAATCGATTTTTTGCATCAGAGTCATATGTCACGTGACCACGGAGTGGGAGTGAAGAGCTTGCTATTACTCCCGCTCCGTGGTCTCCCGCTGGCCCGCAATACTCACCTTTCCAGCGGACACTCCACATCACATACATGGTCACAAGCTGCACTGACCTCCAGCGCGGAACGATGGAGTGTCGGCGGCGCCCCTGCTGGAAAGGTGAGTTGGTTCAACTAAGGCTCCATTCACACGTCCGCAATGTGTTTTGCGGATCCGTGGCTCCGTGTATCTGCAAAACACGGAAAGCGTCAATGTGCGTTCCGCATTTTGCGGACTGCACATTGCCAGCACTAATAGAATATGCCTGTTCTTGTCCGCAATTGCAGGGCGCCCAGAGTGCACAGCGTCATAGCAACCAATGACTCCGGTTGTCAGGGGGGGGGGGCTGCTGGCACAATTGGGGGGGGGGGGCTGCTGGCACAATTGGGGGGGGGGGGCTGCTGGCACAATTGGGGGGGGGGGGAGCTGGCACAATTGGGGGGGGGGAGCTGGCACAATTGGGGGGGGGGGCGGGGGAGCTGGCACAATTGGGCGGGGGAGCTGGCACAATTTGGGGGGGGGCGGGGGAGCTGGCACAATTTGGGGGGGGGCGGGGGAGCTGGCACAATTTGGGGGGGGCGGGGGAGCTGGCACAATTTGGGGGGGGCGGGGGAGCTGGCACAATTTGGGGGGGGCGGGGGAGCTGGCACAATTGGGGGGGGGGGCGGGGGAGCTGGCACAATTGGGGGGGGGCGGGGTAGCTGGCACAATTGGGGGGGGGCGGGGGAGCTGGCACAATTGGGGGGGGGGCGGGGGAGCTGGCACAATTGAGCGGGGGAGCTGGCACAATTGAGCGGGGGAGCTGGCACAATTGAGCGGGGGAGCTGGCACAATTGAGCGGGGGAGCTGGCACAATTGAGCGGGGGAGCTGGCACAATTGAGCGGGGGAGCTGGCACAATTGAGCGGGGGAGCTGGCACAATTGAGCGGGGGAGCTGGCACAATTGGGGGGGGCGGGGAGCTGGCACAATTGGGGGGGGGGCGGGGGAGCTGGCACAATTGGGGGGGGGGCGGGGGAGCTGGCACAATTGGGGGGGGGGCGGGGGAGCTGGCACAATTGGGGGGGGGGGCGGGGGAGCTGGCACAATTGGGGGGGGGGCGGGGGAGCTGGCACAATTGGGGGGGGGGCGGGGGAGCTGGCACAATTGGGGGGGGGGCGGGGGAGCTGGCACAATTGGGGGGGGGGGGCGGGGGAGCTGGCACAATTGGGGGGGGGGGCGGGGGAGCTGGCACAATTGGGGGGGGGCGGGGGAGCTGGCACAATTGGGGGGGGGGCGGGGGAGCTGGCACAATTGGGGGGGGGGGCGGGGGAGCTGGCACATCTGGGGGGGGGGGGGCGGGGGAGCTGGCACCAGCACACAGGGGGAACGAAGGGTGTTGGGGACTGATGGCAGGGGGTCTAAGTTTTTATAAAGGAAAACAGTATTAATTCATTTTTTCTTATTAGAATACTCTATTAATCGTAATAATAATCTATAGGAAACATTATTTATAAAATTGTTTACTGCAGCCCATTATGGGATTATAAAATATGGACGTGCCCCTCTGAAATTTAGAAATTCGTAAGATGTAGTTTACACCTTTTTGCTGTTCTTCACTGACTTAGTTTGCTTATTCGACTTTAGGCCACCTGCACACGTTGCGGATTACATGTTTTTATTTATTTATTTCTGCATGGGTTCTTGTGTGGAAAAACCGCAGCGTAATGCCTCATGCACACGTCCGGTGACTTCCAGCCAAAACCTGTTGGGGCTCTGGACACAGAACAGGAGCAGATCTTTCCCTTATGTCTGTGGAGGCTCCAGTCCTGGTTTTGGCTCCCAATCACTGACCAAAACAGTGGCGTGTGAATGAGGCTTAATATAGTACCAGCAAAGTACATAAGATTAGACACATCTCATGTACACTTTTTTTTTTTTCCCGTGCGGAAATTGACCTGCCATGCGGATTTGAAATCAATTGTTTGTCAGGATTTCACACTTTACAATGCAAGGGTGAGATCTGCAGCAAAACCTCAAGTACCACACGCATGATTTGATGCGGAAACTGACAGAGATCCACACAAATTCATGCACAATTTCTGTTAGACATCCATCACCCATGTGCAGGTACCCTTAGCGTTAGACTAGTTTGCATTCCTTGAGGCCTCTTGCACACAAACGTGTTCGTTTTTTTTTCTTCTTGTTTCCGTTCCATTTTTGCGGGTTCCGTATGCGGAACCATTCTTCTCAATGGTTCCGGGAAAAAAAACAACGGAATGTACTCCGTATGCTTTCCGTATATCTATAATCCAATAGTCGTGAGACTAATAATTCCTGTTTAAGGTCTATTTTAAAACATAACTTTTATTTATTTATTCCCATACATAACACATAGTACAAAACAAGAAAAAACTGTTGAGAGACTTTAAAAATATATATGAAAAGGGATAGTGTACAGGGGTAGATTGTGACACAATGTCACTATGTACTAGCTATTTCACGGTTGTATCCTTTTGTGAATGATGTTTATTAATTATCATGTGATATATCTCAAAAGTTTGCCACTGGCGGTTCCTCACTTTTGGTTATCTGCTGGTGTTCTCTCACCAGGTTTTAACTATCATTCATTCGATATATTGGCTGTGCTGTCTTAAGATAATATTGATAATTGTTGGAGGAATTAATCCTACTAATTCATTATAATATCGCATTCGCTGTCAGCACAGTCAACTATATCTACACTGCCCTCGTGATTCTGATTCGAAGCGCACTGCGTCTGCAGGTCACAGTGCTACAGATCCGCTATCCCTAACATATTCCTAAAAAGTATTACAACGCAGCTCCCTCGACATGTTTCACCGCACACGACGGTATATCCGTACCGCTAAAAGATCCGTAGCCCAATTCAAGTTAATGGGTCAGCAAAAAATACGGATTGCATATGGAACACATCCGTTTGTCATCTGTTTTTTGCGAATCCGTGCCCACTTTGCACATGTTTACTGTTTAAAAACATTACTGTACATTACAGTAATGATTAAAAATGTAATGTTTCCGATCCGCAAAAAACGGATCGCATACAGAAACCATACGGAGATTTTTTGCAGAACGGAAACAAACTGAATGACGGATCCGTGAAAAACGGACCGCAAAATACACAACGTCATAAGGTCATGTGCAAGAGGCCTGAGGGTTTAGTTGTGTTACCATAAGGCCTCATGCACACGACAGTGTTTTTTCTCTGTTTTGTTTTTTTGTCTGACAGGGGAAAAAAAGGAAGGTTAATGAAAAGTGTAATTTTATTGCACCAAGGTCTTTTAGAAAAAAGACACTGACGTGGACACGGATGACATACCAGTTGTGCATCCTTTTTTTTTTTTTTTGACGGACCCATTGACTTGAATGGGTTTGTCCTCCGTTTTCCACTGACACTGTTATACTTTTTTCACGACCTGGGATCACGGACATGGAGAAAAAACGGAGCAGTATCATTTTTTTTTTTTTTCATAGCTCCAGAGAAATGAATGGGACCTCCGCTAAACTGTGAAAAATGACGGAACGGATGCGGATGCACACAATGGTCGTGTGTATGAGGCCTAAACTGCAGTGAATAAAAGCCATGTATAAATCAATTAGTGGAGCTGTGCATGATACTGCCGCTCCGCCCGCCATGGACCCTTCATCCTGATGATAGGCTTGGTAAATGCTTCCAAACCTGGCTGTGTGTTCGCACCCTTACTAACATACTGATTGCATGTTGGAAATTAAATGGAATCGCATAGAAGGGAGAAGAGGGAAGTCAGTCTGCATTCCCAATATTGGAAACTGAACCATCATTTAACCCCTTAGTGACCACCCATACGTGTTTTTACGGCGGTCACTAAGGGGCCTTAGGCTGGGCCGCCGCGTTTTTACGGCGGCCCGGTCTAAGCGCTGCACGTGCAGCGGGGAGCGCGGACCCGGCTCTAACAGCCCGGACCGGCAGGAGTGCTGATCCGGGCTGTTTAACCCTTTAACATGCCGGGCGCGCTGCATGTAAAGTGGTGACAGAGGGAGCGGACTCCCTCTGTCTCCCATCAGCACCCCGAAAATAAGATCGCGGGGTGCTGATGTGTTCAGAAGCTTACCTTGCTTCCGATCAGGGCCCCGAGCCTGTGTTCAGTTCTCTCCAGCAGGCTGTGCCTCTCTGGCGCAGCCTGCTGGTCAATGTTTGAAATGCATTGCTATTGAAATGTAATGCTTTATAGAGATAATGCATTACATTTTAAAAGCAATCAAAATACTGTATATTATAGTCCCCTTGTGGAACTTTTAAGTAGTAAAAAAAAATTGAAAAAAAATACACATTAAATAAGAAAATTCCATAAAATAAAAAAATATGCTTTTCAATGAAAAAAATTGCAAAAAGAAAATATCCCCAATGTGTTTGGTATTGTCGCGTCCCGGACTACATAACGACCCGGACTACATAAATATTACATAAATTATCCCCTATGGTGAACGCCTTAAAAAAAAAGACAATTTCTAATTTATTATTAGTTTCCACCGAAAAAACGTAATAACAAGCGATCAAAAAGCGCCATTTACTCCAAAATGATACCAATGAAAAATACAAGTTGTCCCTCAAAAATCAAGCCCTCACACAACTCCATAGAAAAAGAAAAAAAAAGTTATGGGTCTTGTGAAGTGGTTTTTGGTTAATAAAAGGGGTTTTATTAGAAAAAAAGTAGTAAAACGTAAAAGAAATTATAAGTATTTAGTATCACTGTAATCGTACTGACCCAGAGAATAAAGATAATGTTATTTGTACCGGAAAATGAACGCCGTAAAATTTATAATGTAAAAACGCAGTGGCAGTATTGCTATTTTTCCCCATCTCCCTCCCAGAAAGAGTCAATAAAAGTTAATCAGAAAGTTATGTGTACCCCAAAATGGTGCCATTAAAAACTACAACTTGTCCCGTAAAAAACAAGCCCTCATAAAGCTAAATAGACGAAAAAATAAAAGTTATAGCTCTTGGAACGAGACCATGAAAAAAGGAAGAAAAACGCTTGGTCATAAAGGCCCAAACAGGCTTGGTCACTAAGGGGTTATGTAGAGTTAATAAGACCTCAGTCATTGACTTGTGGTGGTGCTAATACTTACCTGGTAGAAAATCTCAGGGGTTGGCAGCACTACTATCCCACACAATTGGGTACAAACCAGTATACAGGCTTCAAGCCGGATGGTGCACGCAGATGGGGATCCTGACTAGGGGTCCCAATTCTTCCAGACACTCCAATAATCCGCAGCACTCGCCAGTAGTTGGTGAAAGAATGGTGATTTATTCACTCAGACAGCTAGGTTACAGCGACGTTTCGACCGGCAATCCTTGCTTGATAAAGACCAACCGGTCGAAGCATCGCTGTAACCTAGCTGTCTGAGTGAATAAATCACCATTCTTTCACCAACTACTGGCGAGTGCTGCGGATTATTGGAGTGGCTAATACTTACCTGGTCACCTTCGCTTGGTTCCGGCTCCATTGCTCCCCGTCTGTCTCTGCAGCTCCATTATGTTCTGACAACAACCTGTTTATAGTCGCCACGTGACCGCTGCAGCCAGTGATTGTCCCCATGTGGCACTTCACTGGGGCACATGCTACGTAGCTGACGGGTCACAGCTGCGTCTAGTGATTGGCTGCAGCTGTCAAGTGGTGCCCCTCAGTGGCCATGGAGAAAGGGAGCTGGAACCTAGCAAACGGGGACCAGGTAAGTATATGCCCCACTGCGGTTCGGCCACTCTGAGGTCTTAACTCTTGAATAGCCACTTTAATACAGGGAACTGGTGGTTAAAGGAATGTCATCAGAAAATGATCTATTGTTTAAATCCAGTTTTTATGTCAAACTAGTGCGTGTTTTTTTTTTTTTTTTTTTTTTGTCTTTTTCCATGTCAATATATTAAAGATGTATAGAAGGCCTCATGCACACGACCGTTGTGTGTTTTGCGGTCTGCACGGATGTCGTCCGTGTGTGTTCTGCAGTTTGCTGAACGGCACGGACATCCATTGATATTACTGCCTATTGTCCACAAAACGGACAAGAATAGGACAGGTTTTATTTTTTTGCGGACCACAGAACGGAGCAACGGATGCGGACAGTACATGGATCCTTTGTATCCAATCCATGTGCAAAAACTGCGGCTCTGGTGCGGACCAAAATGGTTGTGTGCATGAGGCCTAATCCTGCAAGTTTCACACTGGCCACTAGGCCTACAATAATGAGACTTCCTGTCTTTTGAGAGCAGCTCCATAGGACATAGACACAACGGACAGGAGCTGACCCCATTGACTTATATAAGAGAGATTTTATAGGCATGCTCTGTGACCTGGGCAGAGGTCAGAAGGGAGTAGATAAGCTGTGATATCGCCTACTGTGCATGGTGGATCCTGTGTCATCTGTATATAGGTGATATCTGTCATTGTAGGTCTTCCTGTGACGGCTGCTGAGAAGTTACCTGTACAGGAAATCATGGCCTGTTAGGCCTAGTGGCCAGTGTGAACACTGCAGGGTTATATACTTCCTTTTTAATATATTGACACGGGGGGGAAAAATGAAAAAGCAAAACAAAACATTAGTTTCACATAAAAATGTGATTTGAACAACAGTCCATTTTGTAATGGCACATTGGCGTTGATTTTGCTTTTCCAGTTGTAGAAGTACAGATGTGTTGTCACAAGACATTGGGTGTGAGAATGGGAAGTAGGCGAGTGACTCACCGTCCATAATGCTACGTGTTGTTTGCTGGCTATTGAATCATCATGTAAGTATTTCACATTGTCTGTATAGTGTCTAGCTGAACTGTAGAAGGAGAATCGCAGTGCTCCGGGAGACCTCCTCCATGCAGGGTGCCTGCCATTTTGTCTTTGTAGGCACCGTGTAGTGGACAGCTTTATTATAGCACTGTGAAGCCATAGGCAGAGAATCTACATTTTATGAGCCACTTCGATTTATTGTTGAAGAGCATGATCAACCTATTAAACCAGCCATGTGACCTAGTAGGGTTGATCATGCTGGCAGCTTATTTTTCTGTATAGGTTGCAGTGTTCCCGAGATCTAAGTGTTTTTATCAGGCGGTCGGAGCACCCAGTGGCAGGCTGTAGCGCTTTGGGACTTCGTAACACTTATATCGGCGCATGTAGGCCGTATGCTGCTGCTTTCCCTTTAATTTGGTGCCCCTTTCTGGAGATAGGTGATGGTACTCTATCTAACATTGGGGGTATATCCTAGCAGTATGCCACAGATGTTGAGATAGGAATGCCCTTTTAGGGCTCATCCACACGGCCGTAGCTGGTTTTGCGATCCATTTATATATTATGTGTGTGTAAAGTGAGGGTACGGTAATTAGAGCCCATCCTGGTGGTTTTAGCAAATGCAGAGAAGACTACTCGAGGATGTATGCTTGGGAAGGTAAATTCTTGCCCACCTCAACCTCAGAGCTGTGTGCAGAATGCAGATACTGCGTGTGCTGTTATTTTACACTCGGTGTGAACACCCCCATAAAATACAAGAACAGAGGAGTCTTTGGAGACGGGTAGCGAAAGTCTGTGATGTAAGAAGCGCCTGTCACTGTGACAAAGCACCAGCTCCGCTCCTCTCCCACACAGCTCCAAATAGCACACGTGTGGTGAGCATCACACACTATATATAGAGGCCGATCTGGACGGAAAGCACGGATTTCATCATCGCTTCTGCTATCCCGACACTGTATATAAATCTCTGGAGAAGGGAGAGGACCTTATGTTGATAGTAGTGTTAAGAGTCTCGAGGGTCTATAAAAGCAGGTACCCTACTTTTTATAAACATAAGGTCATCTACAGAAACGGCAGGTTTTTTAAATTCCTTTTCTCGTTTAGGTATCAGAGCAATCAAAAGAAAGTCATGTTCTAACATAAGGACCAGAACCCGAGTTTTCTTTAGCCTCTTGGCTATTAGTTTTTCTATGTAAGTACCCTGGACCACTGAGAGGTCTATCTTCCTGTATGGCTTAAAGGGGTTGTCCGGGTTCAGAGCTAAACCCGGACATACCCATATTTTCACCCGGCAGCCCCCCTGATGTTAGTATTTGAGCATCTCCTGCTCCGATGCGCTACCTTGCTTTGCGCTAGATAGCACAGGGCAAGGGCTCTTTTGTGTACGAGAACACACTGCTGGTTGGAAGCTTCCGCCCGTGCTTTACCGCTGCCCTACCCGTTTTACTGGCTAGGGCAGCGCTAAATCCCACCCATCCTGGCCCCAGTACGTCACCGGAACTCCTGAAAATGCCTTTGCCCTGCACGATTTAGCGCAGGGCAAAGGAGAACATCGGAGCATGAGCTGCTCCGATGCTCAAGTCAGGGGGGCTGCCGGGTTCAGTACTGAACCCGGACAACCTTAAGTATGTAGTGCAGTGTCCAGGGATCACACAGAGGACTATACGGCACACAATATATTGTGTATAAGACTGTCCTATATGTGCCTCCTGTGCATTGGTCCCAGACGTTAACCACTGTCACCAAGCCACAACGACCAGACTTCCCTGTTCAATTCTTATTGCATTAAGTTTTGCACAATCTGCTGCTCTGATCCCTACAGGACAGGTTTGGTGCTTAAAGAAGGGTAGGGATTCTATTTCTGCATGGAAGACATTATAGAGAAGACTGGTTACTGCAGAAATGGCAACACCTAAAATAAGAGATATATATATATATATATATATATATATATATATATATATATATATATATATATATATATATATATATATATATATATATATATATATATATATATATATATATATATATATATAATTTTACACACAGACCAAAAGTTTGGACACACCTTCTCATTCAAAGAGTTTTCTTTATTTTCATGACTATGAAAATTGTAGATTCACACTGAAGGCATCAAAACTATGAATTAACACATGTGGAATTATATACATAACAAAGAAGTGTGAAACAGCTGAAAATATGTCATATTCTAGGTTCTTCAAAGTAGCCACCTTACTGCTTTGATTACTGCGTTGCACACTCTTGGCATTCTCTTGATGAGCTTCAAGAGGTAGTCACCTGAAATGGTTTTCACGTCACAGGTGTGCCCTGTCAGGTTTAATAAGTGGGATTTCTTGCCTTATAAATGGGGTTGGGACCATCAGTTGCGTTGTGGAGAAGTCAGGTGGATACACAGCTGATAGTCCTACTAAATAGACTGTTAGCTGCTTTTTTCTTGCCATAATACAAATTCTAAGTAAAGAAAAACGAGTGGCCATAATTACTTTAAGAAATGAAGGTCAGTCAGTCTGAAAAATTGGGAAAACTTTGAAAGTGTCCCCAAGTGCAGTCACAAAAACCATCAAGCGCTACAAAGAAACTGGCTCACATGCGGACCGCCCCAGGAAAGGAAGACCAAGAGTCACCTCTGCAGCGGAGGATAAGTTCATCCGAGTCACCAGCCTCAGAAATCGCAGGTTAACAGCAGCTCAGATTAGAGACCAGGTCAATGCCACACAGAGTTCTAGCAGCAGACACATCTCTAGAACAACTGTTAAGAGGAGACTGTGTGAATCAGGCCTTCATGGTAGAATATCTGCTAGGAAACCACTGCTAAGGACAGGCAGCAAGCAGAAGAGACTTGTTTGGGCTAAAGAACACAAGGAATGGACATTAGACCAGTGGAAAACTGTGCTTTGGTCTGATGAGTCCAAATTTGAGATCTTTGGTTCCAACCACCGTGTCTTTGTGCGACGCAGAAAAGGTGAACGGACGGACTCTACATGCCTGGTTCCCACCGTGAAGCATGGAGGAGGAGGAGGTGTGATGGTGCTTTGCTGGTGACACTGTTGGGGATTTATTCAAAATTGAAGGCATACTGAACCAGCATGGCTACCGCGGCATGCTATTCCATCTGGTTTGCGTTTAGTTGGACCATTGTTTATTTTTCAACAGGACAATGACCCCAAGCACACCTCCAGGCTGTGTAAGGGCTATTTGACCATGAAGGAGAGTGATGGGGTGCTGCGCCAGATGACCTGGCCTCCAGTCACCAGACCTGAACCCAATCGAGATGGTTTGGGGTGAGCTGGACCGCAGAGTGAAGGCAAAAGGGCCAACAAGTGCTAAGCATCTCTGGGAACTCCTTCAAGACTGTTGGAAGACCATTTCAGGTGACTACCTCTTGAAGCTCATCAAGAGAATGCCAAGAGTGTGCAAAGCAGTAATCAAAGCAAAAGGTGGCTACTTTGAAGAACCTAGAATATGACCTATTTTCAGTTGTTTCACACTTTTTTGTTATGTATATAATTCCACATGTGTTAAAGGGAACCTGTCACCAGGATTTTGTGTATAGAGCTGAGGACATGGGTTGCTAGATGGCCGCTAGCACATCCGCAATATCCAGTCCCCATAGCTCTGTGTGCTTTTATTGTGGGGAAAAAAACAATTTGATACATATGCAAATTAACCTGAGATGAGTCCTGTCCCTGACTAATCTCACGTACAGGACTCATCTCAGGTTAATTTGCATATGTATCAAATCGTTTTTTTAAAGCAATAGAAGCACACAGAGCTATGGGGACTGGGTATTGCGGATGTGCTAGCGGCCATCTAGCAACCTATGTCCTCAGCTCTATACACAAAATCCCGGTGACAGCTTCCCTTTAATGCATAGTTTTGATGCCTTGAGTGTGAATCTACAATTTTCATAGTCATGAAATATGCATGCCATTCTTGATTAATAGACATACTTAGCACAGCTGAGAGTTTGCTGCAGTTGTATGCAGTTTTGTTAATTCTCTGTAAGGGTTAGTTCACAGAAGAAAAATACCCGCCTGTGGAACCGACAGCAGAACGCCAAGGCTGAGCCCGCTTCACTCTGATTAGCCCTATCCAATGGGGCATAATCATTGTGTGGCCACACGCCATGTCCACGTCTCCTGCCTGCATGGAAACCGTGGCAGGATGGGGCATAATGCTGCTTTTCTTTTCAGTGCACAGAAATAAGAAATGCCAGTCGCTGCCTTCCATTGAAACAGTAGGATGCAGGCGTGAGGCGTCTCTCCACGCTGACTCTGACACAGGCATAAAAAAAACGGTGTGTGAACTGTGCTTGAACCGGGCCTAAGGCTTTATTCATATCTGCGTTGTTTACTTTGTTCTGCTCTGTTGGTTTCTGTCATTTTACCGGACAAAATGGCACAAGATGCTGAACTTCTTTCATTGTGCGACAGAGCCTCCAATGCAGGTGTGAATGAAGCCTCAGCAGATATCTCCCCTGTCCTCCTAGTTTGATACTTGTCTATTGCTGCATATGAAATGTAGAATGCTGGCACAGAAGTATGAGAAGGGGATTTGGACTTTAATATGT
The DNA here is from genome assembly GCF_014858855.1 of Bufo gargarizans. Classification (NCBI taxonomy): domain Eukaryota; kingdom Metazoa; phylum Chordata; class Amphibia; order Anura; family Bufonidae; genus Bufo; species Bufo gargarizans. Next base: position 228,110 of record NW_025334508.1, on the reverse strand, counting down.
CCCGCTTTCCTTTTATGTCCAGTGTCTGTATGGAGATCTTGTATGATGGTGGTCTGCAATTTTCTCCATTCCCTGTCTGTTTAGAGCCTCAAAGGGGGTATTCTGGTAAAGTTAACTCAAAGGGGTTCTCCAGGCTTTTAATATTGATGCTGACCTATCCTCAGGATAGGTCATTAATATCAGATCGGCGGGGGTCCGACACCCCCGCTGATCAGCTGTTTGAAGAGGAGGCACGCGCCGTGCCAGCGCTGCCTCCCCTTCACTGTTTACCTTCACGCCATCGCCTCTGCAGCGGTGAGCAGGTGTAATTACACCCAAGACGTCCCATTCATTTCAATGGGACGGATCGCTCCTATACAAGTGTATGGGAACGATTCGTCCCATTTGAAATGAATGGGACGGTTAGGTGTAATTACACCTGCTCACTGCTGCAGAGGCGACGGCGAGAAGGTAAACAGTGAAGAGGAGGCAGCGCTTGCACGGCATGCGCCTCCTCTTCAAACAGCTTATTGGCGGGGGTGCCTGGTGTCTGTCCCCTGCAGATCTGATATTGATGACCTATCCTGAAGAGAAGTCATCAATATTAAAAGCCTGGAGAACCCCTTTAATTTTTAAACTGCATTAAGGCTGCAAGCTGTGGCCCAACAAGAACCCATAACTATAACCAGCGTTTTAATTTATCTTGCAATCCATTTGTCTAGCTCCTGTGAGCCTGCAACACACCGAGAGTATCATGGTGCCTGATCTTCCCTCACAAAACCTCAGACTACAACCCCCACAATCCCTAGCTTTCCTGCTGTGACTTTGTGTAGATGTTTACTTATTGGCTGCCTAATATACAGTCGGTCACGCCCCCTCTTCTCAGTAATCACCAGCACACTGGCACGCCCTTTGTTTCTCAAGACATTTAGCTAGAGAACTGATAGCAACACACTGAGCATGCTCGACCTAACAAAGGCTCCGAACTACAGGTCCATTCCATGGTAATTAATGAGGAAAGGCTGTGGTAGCAGGAAGAAAACTACTTTTATAACTGGTGACTATGTGAAGTTTACATCATATTGGGTAATTACTGATGATGAATTAGTGTAAAACACAAGTTATATTTATGGTACCCGGAGAACCCCTTTTTAGGTTAGGGCTGCAAGGTGACATATAGGGTACAACTACACTGCGACATTCATGTTGCACCAGTGTCACTCAACATATTTTATGATAGTCTAGGGCTGTGGTGGCGAACTTATGGCTCGGGTGCCAGAGGTGGCACTCGGAGCCCTCTCTGTGGGCACCCGCACCCTGGAAAAAGTCTGGGGCCTGGTTCACACCTGAGCGTTTTACAGCGCTTTCCTACGCACTGTAAAACGCTCAACAGGCGAAAACCTATGTTTCCCTATGGGCATGGTTCTCATCTGCGCGTTTTACAGCTCGTATGAACGCGCCTTAAAACGCCCTACGCCCAAAGAAGTACAGGAGCTTCTTTGGGGGCGTATTGTCGCTCGTAACACCTCTGTTTTTCATTGGACATCTCTGTGGTCAATCACAAGAACGCGCGTACGACGCATGTTTCCCATTTCCAAAAACGCACTGTGAAAGCGTCTGACTAAAACGCGCGTATCAAATATGCTCAAGTATGAACCAGGCGTAAGGCGTGCAAGTATGCCTTAGAGTGCTTAGACTTTTCCTGCCATTCATCAGCGCAGGGTGCACTACGATCGGCACAGGCAGCGCACTGAATGTAGGCAGGCTATTATAGGTAAATGGAAGATATACTATATTGGAATGTAGTAAACAGGTTAACTTGCCGTGTTGGCACTTTGCGATAAATACAGTGGTTTTGGGTTGCAGTTTGGGCACTCTGTCTGTAAAAGGTTCACTATCACTGGTCTATGGTGTCGCACTACGATGTGATAGTTGCACAAAATCCATTGTGGATGGTTTTTTTGTGACGGTCATATCGCAGTGTGACACCATATTCTAGCATGATAAAATATGTCTCATGACATTACTGTGACAAATAGTCCTGTGACAAATGTAGCACCGTTCACCTGCTGTCAGCATCCAGGGCTGTACTGAAATACATTGTCAGGACTGCTGCGCTGCACTGACTCCTGTGTAGTGTTCAGCGAACGTGTGGTTACAAGGTTCGGGTTATCTAAGAATTGCGTTGTACCATATGGTCTGTGGTAGCGGAATCCACAACGCAATTCTTCGATAACCCGAACCTTGTACGCCAAATTTGAAACCACAAGATTGCTTACCACTACTCCTGTGCATGCACACTGCAATCCTGACCACTCATTTCAGCGCTGATGGCTGGAGATTGGAGGGCAGTCGGTAAAGGAAAAATATTGATCCAGACTCCTTATCTGCAGTTCTACTCCTGTAGTATCCCTGATAATAGTTAAGGATCATGGGGATACATTCCCTTTTAATTTCTTGCTTTTCAGACTTTAAAGAGGTTGTCTGAGATTTTTAAAACTTAAAACAAAATGCTACTTGCCCTTTAAGCGTAAGTTCCGGTTTTTTTTTTCCCCACCTGGTTTCCACTTCAGTTTTGTATTTTGAATGTGGCCTCATTCAGTTTGGCTAATCCATGAGCGGACACCCACGGAAAGGCCTCTTATTTTTATTTTTTTCGTAGCACAGTCTGGAAATCTGTGCAGAAAGAACCTGCAGTGTTGTTGTGGGCAGCTGCGCGGCGTCCCATTGGAAGACGTTGGAGATGGGTTTCGGCATAAGAATCTGTGCACAAACTCTAACGCTGGGTTCACACCTGAGCGTTTTACAGCGCGTTCCTACGCGCTGTAAAACGCACAACAGGCAAGAACCAATGATTCCCTATGGGAATGGTTCTCACCTGGGCGTTTTACAGCGCGTACGATCGCGCTGTAAAACGCCCGACGCTCAAACAAGTACAGGAGCTTTTTTTGGCGCGTTTGACGCGCGTTTGGGCCATAGACTCTTTGGACAACACTGCTGTCAAACACCCAAACGCGCGTTCACTATTAAAAAAACGCGCATAAAACGCACATAGAAACGCGCGTTTGAGAAACGCCTAGGTGTGAACCCAGCGTTAGTGAATGAAGCCTAAATGTTCCCCTGCTCTTCAAGACGTTGACTAATGGATATACACAGCTAGATTGTCTGTCTGGCAGATTATCGGAACAAACTTTGCTACAAACGCTTGCTCCCAATCTGCCGGCGTAAATGTGCTGCCGATCACCTGAACGAGCAAAACACCTGAAATTAACTTTCATGCAGCACATTAAATCATGGTTTCTGGTCAGCAGGTCGTGCTGTGTGAACAGCGATCTGATGCCCAGAAGCAATGAATCCTTATGAGCAATGGCAGCCAGTAGCCATGGATCGTCCCCATTTAGCAGAGGTCATGGCTGCATGGAAATACAGTGCTTTCACCTCCACTAATGAGCAGGCGGTTATCTGGAGGAACCATCTCTTCCCTGTAATTGCCAGCTAGCTTTCCTTAATTTGAAGTATAAATGCTTTCCCTATTGGCTGGTCACTGGGGCCCTGATTATTAGCCAATATTGCCCAGGCCTAAGCTGCTAGAGTTTGCATGTTTCCTCCGTGCAGGAGTAAATTGGTATCGGTGAGCTATTGCACCATATCCTCCATGAAGGACCCCATGAATACCCTTCTCCCATTCCTACCTCAAGCAGGTCCAACGCCGATATATTCCAGAGAACCTCTGACCAGATTCTGTAGAACCCCAAGGTTCAAGAAAACCGTGGTCAGGAAAATGCTGCTCTGTGCTATGGCTAATTTTATTTCATTCTTTAAAAACTGAAAACTTAAAGGGTACCTGTCATTGCTGACTTGTCTGAGATTTTGATCTATGGTGTTCCAAGTGCTGAGACCCCCACTTATTTCTAAAAACCTGGCGGTGCAGAAGCACTGACTGAACTGACCACTGTGCCCAGCTTCTACTACTTTTGCCACCGAACACCGCCTTGAGCACCTGTGCCCCCTGGTTTTAATGTTAATTGAGGGAGGGGGGGGACCTCAGCATCTGGAACCCCAGTGATAAAAACATCTGAAATATCCCAATGCCTTGTCAGAAGTCTCGGTTGTAGGTACCCTATGAAATGTGTATTATGTGTAATGTCTCAAACTGAGTTCCATAGCGTCTGCTAACACTGATTTTGCTTTTTCCTTTCAGATGTTACAAGCAGTGATGTCCCTCTGTCCCTTGTGCTGCTGTCTGTCTGCAGTTTTGTGGCTTTGGTTCTGCTGCTTATAAGCTGTATATCCTGCTGCAAAGAGAACGACATAGATTTCAAGGTGAGACTTTTCAGGTCTTTGAAGCCTGGGCTACATGGCGATCTCGGTGTCTCGCGCTGCCAAGGATCTCAGTGCAGCTATAGAAATGAATGAGGTTTTATGTTTGCTGCAACCCTAGAATCGCCCAAAATCCAGCAGAATTGCAATTCTGGGGTCATGGTCGCAGCAAACGTGCAAGTCGAGCTGCAAACCCTGTGTACTGTATTTCTATGGCTGCACTTGTACACTGCAATCATTGATTGCAAAATACCTGTCGCTCAAAACGGCCATGTAGCCTCAGCCTTATCAAGATTTTTTTTTATTTGGGCGAGGCAAGGGGATTGGTATCTGCTTTGGACCCATGTCACTTTATAAAGATAGTGAGCAAACACTGTAAAGTGGTTTCCGTACATGCAGGTCACCTTGCTCAGTACCAGTTCAGCCTGCAAGCCGAGAAACCGAAATGCAAATAACAATATCTAGTCTCGGTGGTCACAGTCGAAGCACGAATTGCTGGTTTAGCAAGATCTTCCGCCAGCATGTAATTCAGGTCTGCTTCCTGTAATTAATCAGCTGCAGTATATTATAGGCTCTGTGTAATCTGTGCTGTCGTATGCTCCCATACCTGATCATAGATACTGAGAATAGCTGCAGTTAAGGTTCTTAAGATTTGGGGATTTTTTTTCTGCTTTCGTCTCCAGTCTGGTAACATTCCAGGGAAGACTTCTGGCATTCAGTCCGAGTGAAACACAGTAGATTTCACTGTACTATTGACACATTTTTCAGCCCTGCAGCCTTCCCGGACTAGTTAAATGTCAGAAGAAATGTTGGTCCGGACAGGAAATGTATATTTGGATGGTATAGGGCTGTGATGGCTAACCTCCGGCACTCCATCTCTGGTAAAACTACAACTGCAGTTGGCCATCATTGGTGTAGGGCAAATATAGGTTGTATGATATGTAATTTTTCTAAGATCACAGGGCACTCCTGTGGAGCAATCAATGTAGGATAATGAAAATCCACAACAAACTACAGTACAATACATGCGAATAGGCTTTCAAAACCCCATTCACACATAGCAGCAACAGTTCGTCAACATGGATCTTTTGCCGTGATTTCACCCTTTTCAATGTAAACTGTGAAATCTGCTGAGTAATCTACATGTAACACAAAATGAATGCTTCTGAACACAACCATAAGGTTGTATTCTCTGTTAATTCCGTTTTTTGTTATGCTTTTAATAGGTACATAACTAGAGGCAAAAGATGATTATAGGGGTTTTCTGAGCAAGCTAATGAATATTGAAAAATACCTGTCTGAATGCTCACAAGGTGAGCCGAAGTAATTTTTCATTTTCAGTATCTTATCCTGCTCTGTGCTGCACCTTTGTTTTAATGCTGCCAGAGCTTGCAGTGGACAGATTTACCATATAAAGGACTGCAGTTTCCATGATTCCTCTATCTTCTGAGCCATTGCCTCTAGATAATGGCGTTTTATTTTAATTATTGTGTGCGGTGATACACTATGCAGTTAATACATGACCCCCGACTAATTTGATTTTATTGTTAAGCTCCAAAATTCTCCTTGAGTTAACCAGCATATGGAGGACCTGAAATCAGATTTTCACTCTGGAGGGATTGGCACTACTGTGTTAAACTATTGCCTGCTCATAAGAGTGCTGTCTAAACATGTAGCAGAGTGACCAAATACTGCCCCAATTAATTATGAACAAAACTGTCCAGTCATTAACAACAGACCAGTAGGGCTAGTAACCAAAAGAATTGCAAAGGTCCAGAGTGCCTTTGTATACAGTCCTACTATGTAAACTTTTAGTTGAAAGGAAGTCTAGCATATTCAGGAGCTGTGGGCTCTTCCCATCACCATTCATATCCCTATTGAAATAAGTCTTTGCATCCAAAACAATTCAGAGAAAAGCCCTACTGCTCAGAACTTCATGTTAGAGGAAGCCCTTGTCTAATCAGGACTTCACCTGAACCAGTGATTACATTCCCAATAAGTGTGCGACCACACGGCGTGGGCGATTTGCGGTGAGACCGCACTGCAGTTGATTACCATGCGGGCATACAAGCTGCAGTGGGCTGTAATTAAACTAATCAGGACTGCATTATTTTGTTGGATTCCATTGTTAATGGCCACGCTGCCAACAAGAAAACACCCATCTCCACACTCCCCATGCTACACAACGTGCTGGATCGCCAGATGTTTCCCCCATCGAGAATATCTGGGGCTGAATGGGGTGACGGCTCTTCCTTGCACAGCAGCCATTGACCACGTGTCTGAGCTACGGGTCCAAGTTGAAATGTCTTGGCAAGAGATACAAATGTTTGATGTCCTCCTGTGGTATGACTGCTACCATGCCAGAGTGGCAGCCTGTATCCCAGCAAGGGGCGACTCTGCCTCATCATATTCCCTACTGCAAAACCTACTGTAGAATCTCCTTGATTGTTGCACTTACCTTGACAGCAAGAAAAGCCTAGAACCACTGTATACTCCCTATATGTGGTAACACTGACATTGTCATAGGATTATGCAGCCTCCAGCAGTGCTACAGCTGTTTGTCGCCACCACCTTTGCTTAACAAAGCTATACTTTCCCTTTAGGAGTTTGAAGATCATTTTGACGATGAAATTGACTTTACCCCTCCTGCTGAAGACACGCCATCCAACCAGTCTCCTGCTGACGTTTTCACATTAATAGTCCCTACAGTCTCTTTGTCTGTTCCAACTCAGTTGCAGACTCCTCAAGGTTAGTAAGCGTTTCATCCACAATCTCATTAAAGCGAGCCTATCAGTATAAATGCGGTCCAATCGTCAGGAAGCAGGTTATAGAGTTGCATAAGCTGAAAGAGTATATATAATTTTGCGTAAGTGCCCCTTGCAGGCATTAATTGCAGGTTACATTGATTCTTTTCTCACAAACTATATCTAAAGGGGTTGTCTCACTTTAGCAAATGGCATTTATCATGTAGAGAAAGTTAGTTAATTTTATTTTTCTATCACATTGTACACTGCTCTTTCAAGGAGTTATGACCACCCTACAATCCAGCAGCGGTGGTCGTGCTTGCACACTATAGGAAAAAGCGCTGTCCGGGATTGTGCATAAGCACCCATGCGCAGCAGCTCCCATGCCCCGCCATCTTGTATCTGCTCTGCAGTGGTGGTCATAACCCATGTCTTCACACGGCACTGCTCTTTCCTTGTAGAAATAATCCATTACAATTTTTATTTTATTTTTTCTAAATGCACAAATTGCACTAAAACTAAATTCGGTCGAGCATTAAAATATTGTGGCATGCAACATTGCTAGTCCAACATGTACATTACATACGTTGCACAGTCAATCTTGTGCTGCTAGATGGCAGCATCATACAGAGGGAAATGTCCATATACGATACTCTTGACAAATGTTTAAACAACTGATTGTCTAAAGCAGGAATAGGCAACCTCCGGCACTCCAGCTGTTGTGAAACTACAACTCCCAACATGCATACTTATGTTCTTCTCAGAGCTCCTAAAGAAATGAATGGAGCATGCTGGGAATTGTAGTTTCACAACAGCTGGAGTGGCAAAGGTTGCTGACCCCTGGTCGTTAAGGGTCTTTAGATCTGCTAATGTCCAAATAGTCAAATGAATGGGGCGGCACCGCTAATGTCCGGATGGTGATAGATGGCTGTTCACATACCCTTGTCCTTCAAACAGCATTTGTGGTGCACAAGCCAATGTTAGAAGTACATACAATCTTCGTATAGTAGATAAAGAAAAGACGGCGGCACTCGCCACCATAGTAGCAAAACTTCTTCATTCTTACACGATGGTACGGATAAAATAGGGCTGGGGTGGACTTCACCTTCACACAGACCGCAATCCTGCGAAGGCTGTTTCGCGCTTGCGCGCTTCTTCGGATCTATGTTAGTAGGTCCATGAAGGAGGAGGATAACTTTTTCAGGAATGGCATTTAATGTGGCTATAAGATGTAATGGCTGACTAAACACTCCCCTTCTCCCCAATTAAACAGTGGAATCAGGTAATAAGCCGCTACCCTGATGCCTCTGACAGCGGCTTATCTCCGCAGGGCAAAGGATCAGTCATGTTGAAATTTAGCTGAGTCTTTTATTCCCCCAATATCTGCTGTCGGGAGACAGGTTGTAGGGTCTTAAAACTGGAATGTGGGTGTCATTTGCTAAAACAAGAGATTTCTATGTGCCAGGGTAGCCTTTTGGCTCATCTGAGCACTGGGGCCCTGAATTTGAATGAGACAGAGGACAATGCCAGCAATTTGTATGTTCTCCCTGTTTGTGTGGGTTTCCGTTAACGTGTAGGCCACGTTCACATGGAATTTGTTCCTTCTTTTTTTTTTTTTTTTTTTCTGCACTGTGTTTTGCATCCTTCTTTGTAAGCCAAAACCAGTAGTTCTCTGAAACGTGGGAGAGGTGCAGATCTTTCCATCATAATCTCCTTGTTTATGTTCCTTTCCTGATCTTGGCTAGCCAATACTAATGTAAAATGCCGACTAAAACACCGCCATGCCGTCATAAAAGGAAAAAAGTGTTACTTACCTCCCTGATCACCATTGCTCCTGTTTCAAAGTTTCCAAGGTCTCCGCTAGTCTTTACTTTGCTGGTCCCTCTCCACACAAGAAATTATCACTCAGCTAATTTCTGGCCATCTGCCTCAGCCAGTTATTTGTTTGTTTAGTTGCTGTTTTTTTTATTTTAAAAACTCTATTGTGACCCTCATTTTTGGAAAAAAAAAAACATTCCGGCCACTTAGCCATCCTAGTTTACAGCATCATTGGTTAAAGGGGTTTTCCCACGAAAAATATTCTAGTTTTCAAACCAGCACCTGGATCTGAATAATTGTATGTAATTAAAAATTTAGTATAGCCACTGAGTTATTCAATAAAATGTCTGTACAGCGCCACCTGCATTTATTTTATTTTTTTTACTGATCTTTGTCCTGCTCACTGAGATGGCCGCACATTCTCAGTTTCATCCTACAACTGCCTCCTGAGCTGTGATAGGGAGAGCATGGACACGCTCCCTGAGCTGTGATGGGGAGAGCATGGACACTGCCCACTGAGCAGCAGCATAAAGGACACTCCCCTTGAGCTGCCAGCTTGATATAAATCTAGTAGAGCAGTGAATGTGGAGATCTCTGGATCCATGTGAGGTACAGGGCTGGGTCTAGCTTTTTTAGAAAGACATTGTCATGTGCTAGATGATTATTTGATACCACTATTAAAGGGGTTATTTGAGACAAAAAAATGCCCTCCCTCCATATGGTGGGCCCTTTACACTAAATCTACTTACCTGGCTCCCTGCGCCGCTCCTGGTCCCCAGACCACCGCTGCAGCTTCTCCCCGTGTCCAGATGAAAACATCGGGGGTGGCAGGAGCCTCCCTAGCATCGCTGGTGACACTAGGGAGGCTTGTCCTCTTCCCTGCCTGCCATTGCCGCAGGGAGAAGCAGCGTTTTGGGGACCAGAAGCGGCGCGGGGGAGCCAGGTAAGTAGATTCAGTGTGAGGGGCCCGGCCATATGGGGGCCTTTTTTTTAGTCTTGGGTAACCCCTAAGGGCTGTTTCACACGAGCAGATGCCGTGCGTGACATCCGCTCCGTGAATTACAGCCAAGACCCGATGCGGACTGCAGAAGCACGGAGCAGTAACATGACTGATAACGCTCCGTGCCTCTCTGTGATCTCTTTACTACGAAATCACAGTGACAACTTTATCTCACTGATTTCGTAGTAAAGAGATCACAGAGAGGCACAGAGCATTATCAGTCATGTTAATGCTCCGTGCTTCTGCTATCCGCATCGGGTCTTGGCTGTCATTCACGGAGAGGATGTCACGCACGGCATCCGCTCGTGTGAAACAGCCCTAAGTATTGTCCTGCAGCAGCAGCCTGTGTTTGCTGGCAGATCTACAGGGTTTGAGCAATGCCCTGATATGTTAGTTTCATCAAAGTTTGTGTCTGTTGAAACAGGATTATAAAGGTGGATACAAAGTAACCATAAGATTCTGTTTTCACTGTAGCATGGAAATACGGATGACCCAGTTTAGATTTTCAGTCTGCAGTTGTTTTTCTCGCTCATCATAAGAAAGTGAAGGGTTTTCTTTATGAAGTATGACATTTGTCAAGTCTAATCCCATCCAGTCCTTGCTGACTTGATTAGAGCTGGGTTATATCGACTCCGGGAGACTCTGAAGATCACCAGTGATTGCTTTTTTTTTTTTTTTTTTTCTTGCACTCTTGAAACCCAGAGCGCTCTTTAAAGAGGTTGTCTGGGCTTCTTCTATTGATGACATCCTCAGGATAGGTAGTAAATATCAGATCAGAGGGGTCCGGCTCCCCCGCCAGGTAGCTGTTTGAGGAGACGGCACATGCAGTGTGCACGTGCCTTATCTCTTCCTGTTTGCTGCTGTATGTCTATGGTACAACAGCGGCAGAGCAGGAAGAAAAAAGGGAGACTGCGCTCAGCGTGCGACATCTCCTTAAACAGCTGATCGGCGGGGGTGCCGGGTGTCAGACCCCTGGTGATCTGATATTGATTAACTATCCTGAGGATAGGGCATCAATATGAAAAAGCCCAGACAACCCCTTTTAAGATCTCTTTAGATGGAATGATGCAGCAGGCGGTTGTCACAAAGGAAGCGTTCCTTATCAGCAGTCGCCGTCAGTGGAGGAGAGAATTGCGTTTGCATGCAGCGATCTCCTCCACAGTATGGTGAGTAGTGATGGCGAATACCACTGCTTGTCCCCATAATGACTCATTATTTGCTGGCAGCAGATGCTGTTTAGACGGCACGATCTGCTGTCTGCAAACTATTTAGGTGACCGCATGAATGATGTGATTACCATTCATCAGTTAATTGGCAGCACCTTTACACCGCCAGATAATTGTTAACGAGTATTCCTATGATTGCTTATTAGCGATTATCTGGTGGGTTCTCTGCCTGTGTAAAGGGCCCTTTCAGGGTCCATTCACACATCCCTGTGTGTGTTTTGCGGATCCGCAAAACAGACACTGGTAATGTGCATTCCGCATTTTGCGGGCCGCACGTTGCCTGCACTAACAGAATATCCCTATTGTCTGCAATTGCGGACAAGAATAACGCATGTTCTATTTTTTTAGGGAACGGAAATGCGGACCCAGAAGTGGGGGTCCGCATTTCCGGATCGAGTTGTGTTGGTTGTAAATGAAATGTGAGAAGTATATTTAGGGCTCATGCACACAAACTTTTTTTTTTTTTTTTGTCCTGGTCTTTTTTGCTGCCCGTATGCAGAATCTTTCACTTCAATGGGGCCATAAACTGAATTGACTTTGTGCATTCTGTGTCTGCATGTCTGTTCCGCAAAAAAATAGAATATGTCCTGTTATTGTCTGTATTATAGGCAAACAGAGGACTGTTCTGTTAGGGGCATAAGAAACACACAGCTGGTATCCACAGGGCTCCAGATGGCAACCAAAATGGTCGCCAATGCGACTTTGAATTTACAAATGGCGACAAGACTTTTTAGTCTCTTTTTTGTGTAATGGTCATGTGAACATACAGAAATGGAATGCACACTGAGTCACTTCCATTTTTTTTTGCAGCCGCATTGAAGTCAATGGTTCCGCATACGAGCTGCAAATAAAACCGGAACAGACATAGAGAGAAATACGTAGGGTGCTGACAAACATTCAGGCTTTTTGAAGCCAAAATCAGGCGTGGATCATAAACGGAGAAAAAGTATTAAGACATTTTTTTTTCTTCACTTTTTTTAGATATATATATATATATTTTTTTAAATGTGCTCCTGCATGAAACAACTGAACATGTAACGGCTGCCTTAGCAATTAGGAGAAGCAGCACTTTAATTCCATATGCAGATGAGCAGTTAAGTGCACCAAGGGCTGAGCCAAGCCACTCTGTGCACTCTTGCACCTCCTGCTTTCTCTGCTAGTACCTCCCTTTCCTTTATTGACGGGGCAGGCAAGATGACAGGGACCTGGCCAATTCAGTAGGGGGAAGTGGCTTTGGCCCGCCCTCGGTGCACTTAAAGGGAGTCTTTCACCTAATCTGAGCGTTTTAGACCGCTCAGATCAGGTTATAGACTCTCTAACCCTCATTACGATCATACCTTTGTCTTATGTGTCCCTCGCCCAGATAATGAAAATAATACTTTTTAAACTTATGCAAATTACCTTCTGAAGGTGCCCAGGGGCGGCGTTACTGGGAGATGTGCCCAGAAAAACACACCTCCAGCCGGCGGACGTCACGAGCGGCACCAGAGGACAGCGGGCTGGGAACTGGCCCGCACCTGCGCACTGCTCTGCCCATTATGGGCAGAGGAACATCCTTTCATATTGCGCATGCGCCGGCCGGCTGTCTTTAGTTGGCCGGCGCATGCGCAATATGAAAAGCTGTTTATCTGCCCATAATGGGCAGAGCAGTGCGCAGGTGCGGGCCAGTTCCCAGCCCGCCGTCCTCTGGTGCCGCTCGTGACGTCCGCCGGCTGGAGGTGTGTTTTTCTGGGCACATCGCCCAGTAACGCTGCCCCTGGGCACCTTCAGAAGGTAATTTGCATAAGTTTAAAGTATTTTCATTATCTGGGCGAGGGACACATAAGACAAAGGTATGATCGTAATGAGGGTTAAGAGTCTATAACCTGATCTGAGCGGTCTAAAACGCTCAGATTAGGTGAAAGACTCCCTTTAATTGCTTAGTTGCATATACATTAAAAGAACTGTTTCTCCAGAATGAAGCAGTGAAAGGTATCATTACATTCAGCTGAGCTAGCCATATATATATATTTTTATTTGCTCTGTAAAAAATATTCCGTGGTATGGAGAACCACATCATAAGATGGTTTGCCCCCTCATTCCAGGACTGAACTGCTACTATACGATCATGCTGAAAGCATAATTAACCACCTTCTTTCAGTGTTTAGAAATGAGGCCTGTTGTGCTCTGTGCTGCATACCCCACATTTTCTTCATTCCGTTATTCTCCCACACACCCAGCAACCTTTTTAAATGCAGGCAAATTATATGTATCCGCCTAGTTTGCACCGAGCCGCTGTTTGCTCTGGACGTGTCTCATATATGTATCTAAGTGTCGTGCATTTTGTCATTCCTCTAGATGCGTCAAAGTTCCAGATTGCCCGCCACAGCCTGAGCTACATTCAGGAGATTGCTAATGGCTCGTTTGGCAAGGTAGGATTTTTATTTCCTCTTATATTGGAATCCATTTCTGCACTGGTAAATGTAGGAAATGACCCTGGGGCAGTTTTATCAAAACTGGTGCGAGGGAAAACTGGCTTAGTTGCCCATAGCAACCAGATTCCACCTAATAATATTTTTGAGTTTCTTTGGAAAATGAAAAGTGGAATCTGGTTGCTATAGGCAACTAAGCCAGTTTTCCCTTGCACCAGTTTTGATAAATGTCCCCCGTTATTGCACGGGCTTTGAAAACCGCAGCAAGACAGTTTTGTCCCCATTCATTGTCAATGGGGACAAAACTGAACACACCAGAACGGAGTAAACTGATTCGGTGCCCATTGACTAGCATTGGTTTTAGTGCTGTATCCGGTTTCTTAGGCTACTTTAAGACTGACGTTTTGGTTTCAGTTTGTGAGATCCGTCCAGGGCTCTCACAAGCGGTCCAAAACGGATCAGTTTTGCCCTAATGCATCCTGAATGGATAAGGATCCGCTCAGAATGCATCAGTTGAGTCTCCATTCCACTCTGGAGGCGGACACCAAAATGCTGCTTGCCTACTGATGCAGAGCCAAACGGATCCGTCATGACACACAATGTAAGGCTACTTTCACACTTGCGCTTGATCGGATCCGTTCTGAACGGATCCGATCATATTAATGCAGACGGAGGCTCCGTTCAGTACGGATCCGTCTGCATTAAGAACTCAGAAAAATTTCGCAAGTGCGCAAGTAGCCTGAGCGGATCCGTTCAGACTTTCAATGTAAAGTCAATGGGGGACGGATCCGCTTGAAGATTGAGCCATATGGTGACATCTTCAAGCGGATCCGTTCCCATTGACTTACATTGTAAGTCTGAACGGATCCGCTCGCCTCCGCACGGCCAGGCGGACACCCGAACGCTGCAAGCAGCGTTCAGCTGTCCGCCTGTCCGTGCGGAGGCGAGCGGAGCGGAGGCTGAACGCCGCCAGACTGATGCAGTCTGAGCGGATCCGCGTCCATTCAGACTGCATCAGGGCTGGACGGAGGCGTTTGGGTCCGCTCGTGAGATCCTTCAAACGGAGCTCACGAACGGACCCATGAACGCTAGTGTGAAAGTAACCTAAGTCAATTGGGATGGATCCGTTTTTCACTGACACAATAGAAAATGGACCTGCCCCCCATTGATTTTCAATGGTGTTCAAAATTGATACGTTTTGACAATGTTAAAGATAACACAAACTGCTCCATTCTGAACGGATGCAGACGGTTATATTATCAGTGCGGATCCGTCTGTGCAGATCCATGACTGATCCGCACCAAACGTGAGTGTGAAAGTAGCCTTAATTTTTTATATAATACAACCTGATTCCTTTCAGAACAGATCCAGCCATTTGTATTAGGCCTTATGCACACGACCGTTGTCTGCACCCGTGGCCGTTGTTCCGTTTTCCGTGATCTTCTGCGGACCCATTGACTTTCAATGGGTCAGTTGAAAACTCGGAAAATGCACAGTTTGTCATCCGCCTCGTGATCCGTGTATCCTGTCCGTCAAAAAAATATGACCTCTATTGACCTCCCTCCCTCTATTGTATTATCATTGTTGGCCAGTGTGCGCCCCCCGCCCCCCCCCCCCCCCCCCCTCTCCAATCATTGCATTGGTGGCAGCGGAGAATTCCGATCTGAGTCCCAGTTTAATCGCTGGGGCTCCGATCGGTAACCATGGCAACCAGGACGCTACTGCAGTCCTGGTTGCCATGGTTACTTGGCAATATTAGACTCATCATACTTACCTGCTGCGCTGTCTGTGACCGGCCGGGAGCTCCTCCTACTGGTAAGTGACAGATCATTAAGCAATGCGCCACACAGACCTGTCACTTACCAGTAGGAGGAGCTCCCGGCCTGTCACAGACAGCGCAGCAGGTAAGTATGATGCTTCTAATATTGCTAAGTAACCATGGCAACCAGGACTGCAGTAGCGTCCTGGTTGCCATGGTTACCGATCGGAGCCATAGCGATTAAACTGGGACTCCGATCGGAACTCTCCGCTGCCACCAATGATGGGGGGGGGGGGGGGGGGAGGAGAGAGGAGGCCGCACACTGGCCACCAATGATAATACAATAGAGGGAGGGGGGGGGGGGGGCCCGCACACTGGCCACCAATGATAATACAATAGAGGGAGGGGGGGCCGCACACTGGCAACCAATAATATTCAAACTGGGGAGGGAGGTGCGGCACCTGAGGGGTTAATTGTGCGGATCACAGCCCCCTGTAAGAGATCGGGTGCTGCCAGGCAGCAGGGGGCAGTCATGTACACAGTTCGTAGTATATTCTAACTTGAAGCGTCCCCATCATCATGGGAACGCCTCTGTGTTAGAATATACTGTCAGATATGAGTTTTCACGATGTAACTCAAATCCGATGGTATATTCTAACATAGAGGCGTTCCCATGGTGATGGGGATGCTTCAAGTTAAAATATACCATCGGATTGGAGAAAACTCCGATCTGATGGTATAATAGGGACTCCTGACTTTACATTGAAAGTCAATGGGGGACGGATCCGTTTGCAACTGCACCATATTGTGTCAATGTAAAACGGATCCGTCCCATTGACTTGCATTGTTAGGATCTGTTTGGGTCCGCACGGCCAGGCGGACACCAAAACGATTTTTTTTTTTCTTCATGTCCGTGGATCCTCCAAAAATCAAGGAAGACCCACGGAAGAAAAAACTGACACGGACCTACGGACCCCGTTTTTGCGGACCTTAAAAGTCATGTGCATGAGGCCTTATAATAATGGAAGTGTTTAACTGCAGTAAAGTGATCTGTACAGACCAATTAGTGGTCAGTGTGAAAACCGCTGGATTTTGTTTTTTTATATAAAGATGGTAATGTGGAAAATGAAAGATATCCCTAAAGACTCTTTAAAAAAAAAAAAAAAAAATTTAAACAATTGCCCATTTTCTTATGACACATTCCCTTTAGATCGGCACCATGTCATTGTCTGCTTTGTATTTTTGCCAAAATGTCATCCTTTTCAGTGTTAAGGGGTTAAATGTAAAGCAAGATCTACATGTTAGGTTACTTTCACACTAGCATCTTCAGTTCTGCTATTGAGATCTGTTATAGGGTCTCAATAGCGGAAGACAACGCTTTAGTTTTGTCCCCATTCATTGTCAGTGGGACAAAACAGAACTGAACGAAACTGAGTGCACCAAAATGCATTCCGTACCGTTTGGTTGCGCTCCCATCGCGGACAGAATAACGCTGCAAGCGGTGTTTTTCTGTCTGATGTGGTGTGGACACGATAGAAAACTGATCCGTCCCCCATTGACTTTCAATTGAGTTCTTGACTGATCCGTCATGGCTATCGAAGACCTAATACAACCGGATCCGTTCATGACGGATGCATGTGGTTGTATTATTGGAACGGAAGCATTTTTGCAGTTCCATGACTGATCCGCAAAAACCACTAGTTTGAAAGTAACCTAACTCACGTGGATTTTGCTGCGCAATTACCAGTGGTATGCCGCTCAATCCAACGCCAGATTTGTTGTGATAAAATCCATTGTGTGCACCTATCCTGAAGGGGTTTGCTACCATTTTTAAAATGAAGATTAGCAAACGCAGGTTACAAAACATCAATATCAAATATCAGCCCAGAAATAGTACTGGGCACTGTAACAGACCCTGATCAAAACCTACTCGGTATACAATAGATATACCTACACAAAAAGGGACTGAGACTAAACAGGCTGCAAATCCAAAAAATACTTTATTAGGCTACTTTCACACTTGCGGCAGAGTCATCCGGCAAGCTGGAACTGCCTGCCGGATCTGGCAAAACGTATGCCAACTTATGGCATTTGTAAGACTGATCAGTCTTGAAAAAAATATATGCCTGATCAGTTAAAAAAAATGCATTGAAATGCTGAACCAGTCTCTGGTGTCATCTGGCAAAACGGATCCGGCAATATATATATTTTTTTTTTTTACAGCTTTCGGAAGGACTGATCTGGCATTCCAGCATTTTGAATGCCGGATTCGGCACTAATACATTCCTATGGAAAAAAAATGCCGGATCCAGCATTCAGGCAAGTGTTCAGTTATTTTTTCGCCGGATATAAAACCGTATACGGTTTTCTCTTTTGCCTGATCATTCAAAATGACTGAACTGAAGACATCCTGATGCATCCTGAATGGACTGCTCTCCATTCAGAATGCATGGGGATAAAACTGATCAGTTCTTTTCTGGCATTGAGCCCTTTTGACGGAACTCGGTGCCGGAAAAGAAAAACGCTAGTGTGAAAGTAGCCTAAGGCCTCTTTCACACTTGCGTTGTCCGGATCCGGCGTGTACTCCACTTGCCGGAATTACACGCCGGATCCGGAAAAACGCAAGTGTACTGAAAGCATTTGAAGACTGATTGGTCTTCAAAATGCGTTCAGTGTTACTATGGCATCAGGACGCTATTAAAGTCCTTGTTGCCATAGTAGGAGCGGGGGAGCGGTATACTTAGTCCGTGCGGCTCCCGGGGCGCTCCAAATTACCCTAGCTTGCGCTGCAAACCGTATAGCAGGCTGCGTTCAGTCCTTTTGAGAAATGCTAGGATGCTGTATAGGATTTTACATATATATATATATAATGTAATCAAGTATTAATATTAAGCTGCAGAATTGGATGAAGAAATCTCAGTTCCCTCACATAATCAAGAAATGGCTCTGGGGTGTGGAGATTTTAAGTTTAGAAGCAGCGTACTGATCAAAGCTGAGCGGGTGTCACTTCCCCAGGCTTCTGTTATGGCTGTCCCCGTTGGTTAGGATGTTCATACCTTCCTTTTTATGTGCTTCGTGCTACATCTTGAGCTCATCTCCGCTGTACTTCTCAGGTACTGTTGGGCGAGATCTTGAGAGACAACAGCGTGGCAAGAGTGATTGTAAAAGAACTGCGAGCAAGTGCAAGTAGCAAGGAGCAGGATCAGTTCATTAAAAATGGCGAGCCGTACAGGTAGGTTACACCTTTTTCTTAGGGCTCTGGTTGCACTTTGTATTTGCTTTACGTTTAACACGTATTCTAGAAAAACCTCCCAAAGTATGCTTTGGCTAGAGACGAGCGATGTTTTGAAAAATTTGATTCATCAGCTTTGCCGAAGTTTTACTAGAAAATCGATTTGATGAATTAATTCGTAACAAATCACTGTAAAAAAAAAACAAAAAAAACATACAGCCTATCAATGGGATCAATGCTTGTGTAGAGGCAGTACACTCCTCTCGTGATTGAAAAAGACCTGCGCTAAGCGTAATGACGTCACTGCGCACTCTCAGCATGTTCCGTGGTGACTATGACGTCACTACGTGATCATGCAGGGAGCACGCAGCGATGTCCTCTCGCTCAACGCAGGTCTTTTTCAAGAGAAGCATACTGCCTCTACGTGAGCAAGTGGATGAGTAGAGTTTATTTTATTTTTTTTTTATTTCCTTTTATTTTTAAGACTACTCCAGCTGCCATTTTAGGAAAAAATATTAATTATGCCGAAGCACGAGGAAGTTTATCTTCGGGGTGAATCAAATTTTTCCAAAAATTCTGACCGAATTCCACTTTGGGTGCTTCGCTTAGCTCTGCTCAACACTAGCTATATCCCATACAACCGTATATCATTCAGTCACATGTTCTAATGTTAAATGCATGCAGTAAAGGCGCCACGTTGGAGCCTGTGAATGTGTATGTTCCCCAAACGTAGGCAAAAAGTGAGATTAGTATAAAAGCGCAGTAACGATCGGTGTGTGGAATAGAAAATGAAAACTTCATCTTTAATACAATGGGCGCAACTTATCATTTGCGGTGGTTTTCTGTCTCTCATGCCTATGTCTGTTAAAGTTCTCCAGGGAGTTGGCTGGGGTGGAGATTTGACATTTTTTTGCAACTTGGCAAATGCACCTTAATTTAGGTGCAATTCCGGTTCTTTTAGAAAACTGGTGAACTGTGTGGTACACAGTCCACCAAAATTCCTGTGGTCCCCAATGCATATGATATGACACCTATTTGTGAGCCATTACTAGAGTATTTTAATCATGGATTTTCTTTTCCTCTCTTTTCAAGCTACCTGCATCATCCGAATATTGTGCAGTGTGTTGGGCAGTGCCTGGAGACTTTGCCCTACCTCACGGTATTTGAGATATGTGACTTGGTAAGTTATTTACTATGCTATAAAAATAGCCTCTAACTTGAAGTTACGGATCATGTGAATGATCGCCAGCTCTACAATGCTGAAAGTTCTCTTCTGATCTCTTACACTGAGGATCCCAGTAAAGGTGAGGGCTGCACTGGGACATAACGGCATGCTGGAAATTTCTGCCATGGTCCTAAGAGAGCATGGGACTCCCCCATTCACTTCTACAGGGCCTGCGTTGCGTGATAAACGCACAATATAGAGCATGCTGCGATTTTTCACGCAACGCACAAGTGATGCGTGAAAATCACCGCTCATGTGCACAGCCCCATAGAAATGAATGGGTCCGGATTCAGTGCGGGTGCAATGCGTTCACCTCGCTCAACTCGCCTGTGTGAAAGGGGCCTTATACAGACAGTAATTTTAAAGGGGTTGTGCAGGCAGTATATATTGATGACCTATCCTCAGGATAGGTCAACACCCGGCACCCCCGCCGATCAGCCGTTTGAAGAGGAGGGAGCGCAATTTCCTCTTCATTACACTGCCCGTCATTTCTGAAGTCTCGGCGGTGCAGTGCAATGACAAGTACTCGATCTATTCACTTGAATGAAATGAGTACATGTAATTGCACTACTCTGCCGCTGCAAGGGAGACTACCTTTAGACTAATGAAAGGGAAGCAGTGCTCGCATGGAGCACCGCCTCCTCTTCAAACAGCAGGTCAGCGGGGGTGTCAGGTGTCAGATCCCCGCCAATCAGATATTAAAGGCTTTCTATCACCAGATTTAACCCTATTGTGATGTGCTAATGTCAGCTAAACCTAACTAGCCTACTCCTACTTTTATCTATGCCCCCGTTACGCAATCTCGCACCATTCAGCATTCGGCGCAGGCACGGTGAGGGAAAGATGCTTGCAGGCTACCAGCTTCCTCACCGCGCCGAATGCTGAACGGCACGAGATTTCACCAAAGCACAGGGCTGGCAGACAGATGCGCGCGTGCTGCCTGGCCCTGTCAATCAGGACTCGGAGGGAGATGAAAAAGATGGGAGAACGGAATCTCTAGGATCAGGAACAACCCCCCCCCCCCCCTTGTTCCTAGAGGCTAATTAGCATATTATAAAAGTTAGATTTCTGGCATAACGGGGGCATAGATAAAAGTAGGAATAGGCTAGTTAGGTTTAGCTGACATTAGCCCATCACTGTCAGCTAGCTTAATAGGGTTAAATCTGGTGACAGAATCCTTGTAATCATCAATATATACTGCCTGCACTACCCCTTTAATATTTTATTCAATCCCTGTTCCACCGAAGGATAAAAATAGATTTTTCTTTTCATAATTTTACTAATATATCTATCTATCTATGACATAAAGATATTGGGGGTCATTTATTAACCGATATATGCCACTTTTGTGGCGTAGATCTAGCACAGATTCTGTCGCACACAATGTTGCGGCAGAATCTGCGACTTTTTTCTCAGATCACGCCAGGTCTAAAGTGGGAGTGGCGCGGGCATCGAAGGGGTTGGGCCGGCAGGCCTGTCATTATTTTCTACACCTGGTTTAGGTGTATAAAATGGTCTAAATGTAAGGGCTCATGCACACTACCGTATGCTCTCGGAGACATGCGGGCCATATGTCCCGAAGCGGCATACATCGTGCGCACGATGTATGCCGCCAGGACATATGGCCTGCTCACGGACCGTATGTCTCGGAGGGCATACGGTTGTGTGCATGAGCCCTAAGACAGCAAGGAAGCTGGCTTACGTTTAGATTTAGCGATGGTTAGGCAGAAGTTATGGAGAGGCCGGCGCCTCTTTAGAACTCCACCGCCAGCAATTAAAACTGGCATCTAAACTGCCGGTCTTAATAAATGACCCCTGTTATACATATGTGGGTAGCCACGCCAAAAGTTCCTGAATCAGTTTCACAATGTCCACGGTTTCTCTGTCCTATTTCCGACCTAGCACAGCAGCATACTGTACATTAAAAAATAAAATAAAAATTGGTCATGGTGGCTGTTTTTTGTAGGTAGTGGAGATTATCATCTCCTTCAGTGATCTCCTTCCTGCTTCTCTCCAGCCATTGCAAAACAACAACTCCCAGGGCGTGCTGGGAGGTATCGTTTTGCAATAGCTCAAGGGCCAAAGATTTTTGGCCATGAACCTACTTGATGCATCTAAATTGTACCTTTGTAATGGCTTTAATCACCTGTATTCAGACCAGCCCCTCTTGGTACATTGCTATCAGATTTCTAACGTTCAGACTTTGCCCCTAGTTACTAACGGGTGACTGTAAGGGTAATGAGTGAATGCAGTACTTTAATAATCGCAAGCTTCTTGTGAGTACTTGACGTACAGACAAAGATGAGCTAAATGGATTGAGTCACGCTCGCTACTGCATCCTATAGTGCCTACTGGTTCTCTATGGTAACCAATGCAATTACATTATAACGTGTGTCACTGCAGGTACCCTATAGTTTAAGCACCAAGCACCAATCGGTACCATAGATGTGACCAGATTCCTCTGTCATGTCCGTCTCCTGCACGTTCAGCAGGGGGGGGGGGTTTAATAAGGCGTTTTTAAATTTTATTTGCATTAGTAGCTTCTTCTGTTCACTGCCCACTGCATCAGCCTTGATTTGTGTGTTGCATTGTGTAGGCCACACTTAGGTGATTCATTGAGGAGTCAGAGGACTATAACACTGCACACACGGTGGGGGGATCTATGCAGACTAAAGGGCATTCTGCAAATTTTCTGGTTTGCAGTACATGTCTGTGTGAGGAGTGAAGTTGGCAGCAGAACCTATATGTATCCCATGCCAATTCACAAATTCTAGTTCATCTCTAAAATGAAAAAAATATATAAATTTGAACGTGACATTGGTCAAGATCAGCTCTCGCAGCAGCATGGTCTGGAGCCAACATTAAAGAGTATTCCAATGACGCTTCGTCAAGGCGTGCCATCGCTTTATAATCAGTGTGGCTGTGCTACGGTTTCCTTCGCGGTGGGTGGCCGGAGCGCTGCTGTGCAAGTAGAAACAATGAAGGTGGATGCAGATGTGCTGCAGCCGCTTCATTATTAGGATTGTCAGGGTCCAACGGATTGGACCCCAAACTATCATAAATGGCATTTCCTAGGTATATCAGTCATGCTCGATTTATGTTTGCTTGTGGGCAGCTTCCATTGAGCATAATACGGGGTCAAATGGTTTCTGGACCACAGGTTCTAATAGCATTATAGATAGGTGGTGCTGCTTGGGTTATTAGACCCATGGCTGGGCCAGGATTTTGCAGATGTAATTCATGCCCATATTAATCTCATTTAAACCGGTCTGTGATCAGAATTGGTGGCTTTGAATCTACACAAGTCCTTCATGACAGATGGGCGGGCAACCTGCGACGCTCCACCTTCTGTGAAATTACAATTCCCAGCATGCTCCATTTATTTCTGAGTAGAGCAGAGCAAGTGTGAATCATGGGAGTTGTAGTTTTACAACAGCTGTAGTGCCGCAAGTTGCCCACCCTTGGTATCGGGGGACGTATTATCAAACTCTTCAGTTTTTGCATTTTTATGAGCAACATTTATCCATAGCATTCAGTTGTTGCTGCCACCTAGAGAAGAAACGGCAAACTACATGAAATCTTTGGTTGAATGTACAGCTTGGACTCGTTCCAGAAGGGTAAATGCTGGGAATTGTTTCCCTGACTAGTGTGTATCGTCATCATTTCTCCCACTTGTAAATGTAGTGATTCAGATGACGACCCTGTATTAAGCCTCATTCACATGTCCGTGCTCAAATCTGAGCAGGTGGTCAGTGATGCATCCATGAAGCTGCAAAAGTCGAGGATGAACAGCACTCCTTAGTATAAGTGTAGTGGGTGCTCGTCTCCAAGGGAGTGGTAAAATCCCCCAAAGGTAGTGTGAACTATAAAAGAAAAAAAACAGAGGCAGCACGTCCAAACTTGTGAAATTTTAATCCAGATGCAACGTTTCGGCTTAAGGAAGCCTTTTTGAATATATATGGGAGTGATACCTGAGCCATCTTAGTTGTGTAGCCATGAGGGACGCTTCGCAGGCATGAGCAGTCCCTCATGGCTACACAACTACGATAGCTCGGGTATCCCTCCCACATATATTCACTGTTTATTAGCGGTTTTAATGTATTTTCTATGTTATATATAGTTTATACACGCCCCCTGACCCCAGTGAGGTTAATTGGGCTCATGGGACATCCTTCTCACATGATGGTAATCTTGGGGTATTTAAACCCCCACTTGTTGGTGTATGTGCATGCTTAAAAAGGCTTCCTTAAGCTGAAACGTTGCATCTGGATTAAAATTCCACAAGTTTGGATGTTAAAATTCCACAAGTTTGGATGTGCGGTCTCCGTTTTTTTTTCTTTATTGTTCGCATCCGTGAAGCTGTCCGTGAAGGAGCAGTGTTCGGTCCGTGTGTCCATTTTTTGCTGTCCATGTTGCATCCGTGTTTCACTGACACTGAACAGCTGAATTTTTTTTACCCAAAGATTCTCTTCTTAATGATCCGTGAAACATGGATGCAACATGGATGGCATCCCTGGTTTTCACGACCCACAGCCTATAATGGGCATGATGGATCCGTGAACACGGACAAAATAGAGCATGCATCTGTGCTAAAAACACAAATCAACGTACTGTGCTAAAACATCGTACAGCAAACGTCTGTGAAATGCTGACGTGTGAATAAGGCTTTGGCTACATGCACTCAACAGTATCTGTTTTGCGCTACGCAAAAAAATAAATAAAACCAATGCCACGGACAAGAATAGGACTTCTTTTTTTTTTTTTTTTTGCAGGGCTACGGAACGGACATACTGATTTGGACAAGCAGGTGTGAACCCAGCCTTAGCTCATGATTGACACACCACTGAGATCAGCATTTCTGTCACTATTTTATGCTGCCCTCAGTGAGATCAGCATAAAGTAGATGACAGGTTCCTTTTTAAAGGGGGTTTCCAGCTTTTTTTGTACTAGTCTAATTTTCATTAGCAGCCTTTTGTACTTGTTGAAGAAAAAACCTGCCCTCCTGCCCCCCATCACTCTCCGGCTCCCTTCTGCAGTCCTTTGTCCCTGTTCTGCAAGCCATTAGACGGACTGGGTCATGTCCACTGATGCAGACAGTAATTTGCCTCAGCGGTGACATGTCCCTTAGCTGATTCACATGCCACTTGGGGACACGTCACAACGAGGCCAGTCATTGCCTGCGGCAGCGCATGAAACACTGTTTTCTACTATAAATAAGGGTTTTCCCTAAGTAAAGTATATTAGAAAAATGTTCCCTATCCATGTCCCTATACATGCGCAAAAAAAAAGTTACTTTAAGGGGGTCAGAATATGGCAATGAAAAGATGTTTTTATTTATTTTTTCAGTAATGAAATACAAGAACTATATAAATTTGGTATTGTTGTAATTGTACTGACCCAGAGAATTAAAGGCATGGGTCAGTTAACTCGTAAGGGTACGCCATTAAAGCGAAACCCATAGGGCAAAAGGGCTACATGGCTGGGATTTCCATGGCAGTTGCAAGAAATCCAGCCGTGTTGGATTTATTGCGACTGCCGTGGTGATCCCATTAATTTCTATGTAATCACAGCTACTCAGCGATGGCCACGACCAGTGTCGCCCTTGCCTAAAACTGTTGTGTAATTGCATTTATTTATTTTTTCCAATTGCAACCTATTTGGAATTTTTGTTCCAGCTTCCCATTACATCATATGCAACAGTGAACTTGTCCTGGAAATAAATAAATAAAAGTCCTCATGTGGTTATGTGAACGGAAAAATAAAAAAGTTATGACTGGGAAGGTAGGGAGTAAAAAAATAAAAATAAAAAAACAGGAAAAGGAAAATTGCAGCCTCTTCTGGTTTGTTTTAATAAATACGGTATTTGTTTTTCTAAAAAATAAAATAAGGCTGGGTTCACACTGTTTAATTCCCCGCTGGGTTTTCCATTGGGGGATATCTGTTTGAATGCTGCAACGGATCCATTCACAAAGTGAGGAGCTATTCTGTCCGGCAAAAAAGCCTAACCATTCTGAATAACCGTATGTTGTCGTTCCTGTAATTTAGGTGATAATTTAGTGCTTCCAATTCCCCTTGTCAGTACAACCTGTTTCTACACTGACAGTTATAGGCTTGTATGACGGCACACCATTATGACGGTGACTCCCAGTTGTGAAGTGAATCTTGAGGTGAGGGTTTCTCAGGTTGGACTGGTGCTGGAAGGAATGTAGTTATGCACAAAGCATTGTGATTGCAGCTCTTGTGTCGGCATATCGGTTAATATAGCCTTTATTTAGGGTGTTGCCTGAACTCTAATTTCAGAAGCCTGATTTACTTGGCAGTGATGTCACTATTTATTCACACCTAATGGAAAATGTTTTGTGAAGGCGTTAAAGAAATCGGGGTTAAACCTGTTGTCTTCCTGCACTACTTTCACGTAGTGTAGACTTTAACTATAGTCAGATTCATGGAATTAAAGGGAATGTGTCACCTTTAATTCTTTCTGCGAGGTAAAACCAGACACGCCTTTTTTTTATTTATTTTTTTCCTCTAATCTGTTTTTTTTTTTTTTATATTTCCTGAACATTAGGGGGGCAGCCATCTTGTTTGAGCTGTGTACAGCATCCACTATAGGGCATAGACTCAAGGGGAATCCTTGACTGGAGAGTTTTGTAGACATGTTCTGTGACGTGTCCAAAGGGCACTGTCCTAGGAGGGAGAGAAAAATGGCTATTAGTGGATCATGTATAATCTCTCATTTTAATCTTACATGTGATAATGAGATGACTGCTGAAAAGGCATCTGTACAGACTATAGATGAGCAAATTGATATGTCTCATCAAGCAGAGTTCTGCATTTTCAGTGGGGTGCCCCCTAAGCTGAGGATGCTCCCCTTGCTGCTTGATTGACATTGCTGGTCATCTCGGTCAGCCCTGACAATTTCATTATACACAGAGGGGATCTGCTTCCTCTACTGGAGCAACAACTGTGCATGTGTAACAGCACATGAACAGTCGCTGCACTGATGTCTGAAGCAGAGCTGCTGCACTTGGGCTGCTGCTCGGAGCAGAGGAACATGTATGAGATGTGAGGACGGTCTGAGATGCCCTGCCCTGTCAATCCTCGGCTTCAGGGACACCCCGTTGCAGGTTACAAATCAATTCGCTCATCTCTAGCACAGACAAAAAGGTGGTGCCTGTTAGGCCTAGTGACCAGTGCAAAACATCACCCAAAATTATTTAAGGGGAACCTGTTACCTCCCAAAACCACCCCAAGCCACCAGCAGCGTGTTTGTGATGATGCCTTTCTTCCTGAAGGCAGATGCAGCAAAAGTACTGAAAATGTTTTTATCCCCTGCCCGGCGCTTCTCCACACATGCTTGTAGTCAAGGGGGCAGCGGCCTCCTTGCCTCAAGTCACGGTAACAGCGCTCCTTCCCTGCCCCTTCACTGTGACTGACAGCGCTTATGCAGAGTTCGGCTGCCTTTGCCAAACAGCCGTCTGTCAGTTACAGCGAAGGGGCAGGGAAGGGGGCGCGGTTACCGATTCTTGAAGCAAGGAGGCCGCTGCCCCCTTGACTACAAGCATGTGTGGAGAAGCGCGCAGGGGATAAAACAACATTTTCAGTACTTTTGCTGCATCTGCCTTCAAGAAGAAAGGCATCAGAAACACGCTGCTGGCTACTGTCAGGTACTGCTGGCGGCTTGGGATGGTTTTGGGAGGCGACAGGTTCCCTTTGAAAATATGCTCAACATAAAGACTTAATTTGAACATTAGATCATTTTCCAGTGATAGATTTTCTTTAAGAAAAGAAGCCATGACACTAGTTTTCTCACCGCTTTAGGCCCCATGCGCACTTTTTTTTTTTTTTTTTTGCAGCCCTATTGAAAGGAATGTGTCCATGTGGTCATGTGCATGGGTCCTTATATTGATCTTGTATTGTACTATTCTGTGCTGGCATGACTTTTACAATCTGATCCTTAGAGGAGTGTGACTTTCTCTGACCACTTTTTGATTCACTTCTTGGCACTTAGTGACAAACTCTTCTCAATGGCAATAAGGTGTTTAGATTGAGCCCCACTGGGTACAGAGAGCGATGTCTGTAAAGCGCTGCATTAAAATCCTCTGTTCTGACTATATTATTCATATGCTGTTTGGTTTGTGAAGAGAGAAATTAAAAACGGCTAATCGTCCTTTTTATATTTTTAGGCAGTTGTATGCTGCCACCTAGTGGTACATAAGTGTAGTGTAAAATGTAATAACAAAAAAAACCTTACCTTTTTAAATGTCTCTGTGCTCCAGTGCAGCTGCTCTATTCCCAGTACCAGCTGGTCCCGCAGTGAAGATGTCATATCCATCATTCACATGGTATTTGAACATAACGACTTTGGATCGATGATTCGAAGCTCTATTCGCTCAACACTAGATGGCTGCCATTGATCAAATGAGCGGCACTTGATCGCTGTTGGCCCAGCGAGAACTGAAGTAGCGGGAATTTATAAAGAGTTTTTGGTTTATTTTATGTCGCTCAGTGCTCAATTTTTTATTGTTTTTTAAACTTTGAAAACCTTTTAACAAAAATAAAAAGGGGGGGAAATCAAAACGGCAAAACCAAAACTCGGATAATGCTGGAATCGCACGTTTGGTTTTAGATGCACATTCACAAAAATTACTGTATATGCCATACAGAAAAACGGAATGGAGACAAAAAATGGCACAACAGATCTGTGAAAAAATACTAAAGCCATACATATGTGATTTATTTTTTTATTTTTAGTGGACCCTATACGGAACTATTCATTTCAATGGGTCTGCAAAAAAAAAATAAAAAAATTACTCAGTGTGCATTCAGTTTCCCTATTTCCTTTCCGCAAAAAAATATAACCTGTCCTATTATTGTCTGCATTACGGACAAGGAAAGGACTGTTCTGTTAGGGGCCGGCTGTTCCTTTCTGCTAAATATTGAATGCACAAGGACATCATCCGTATTTTTTTGTGGATCAGTTTTTTTGCGGCCTACAAAATACATACAGCAGTGTGCATGAGGCCTAAGAGCCATGATGGCACAAGGAGTGTCCTGTCATCTGTTACCTATTATCAAGACTGGCTATTTCTGCTCTGGTCTGGATACCCCCTGCAGTTCCAGGCGCAGGCCTCCTCATAAATTAGGCGCATTCTCCGGCAGAGAAATCTACAGCATGTCTGAGCTTGCACCAGAAAACTGGCATAAATTAAGACAAATTGGTTGCATCTGTGGGAAGATGCGACAAAAAAAAAAAGTTGCATACACAGTTTGCAACTTTTTAACACCACTTTACAGGCAAATCTGAATGGCTAAATCTCCGTAATTCCTCTTTTTTCCTGAGGTGGCGCTGCTGAGAAATTACACTCCGACCGCCACCTTATATTTTATAGATTATCTCTGGGGCTCGCTGCAATAGACAATTCATCCGCTACAGATACATCCGCATCTGTGTCGGGCCTGATCTGGCACAAATACCGGCTACATGCAACAGTTTCCATCCAGCCGAAACCCTGCATTTATGCTGAAAAGCGTCCGGATCACCGCCAGAACCCATTATAGTCAATTGGGAGCCCACAGTGAACTGTACAATTTGGCAGTCCGCCGCCACATATGCAAACATACCCTTACCTTAAAACAAAAATGGATTCCAGAAAAGTGCTCTACCCCTTATTAGTTTTCACCCAATGTACAGAGAAGTTTGTGTGGATGTGCCTGGCTTATACAGTAGCAAGGGAATCCGCATAGTCCCCTGCTGACTGCAGCACACATGGACATCACTTATTTCGTGTTTGCCAAGCAGAAAGTATTGCAGTGACCCAAAGCAATCGATCACATTCTGCGTTTCATATTTATTTTATTTTTGGAGCAAGTAAGAAAATGATGGATGCGATTGCTTACCATGAGAAACGAATCCACTTTGCAGTAGTTTTTTTTTTTTTGCACGTGGCATAGGGTTTCTCCCATTAGAGGAACATTCAGTACATTACTACACAAGTATCTTGTGTGCTGCTCTGTAAGGGCACATCTTGCTGGAGCATGCCATGAAGCTGGAGTGCTGCTGGCCTCACGCTTCCAGATCCATGTCTTCCTCTGGTCTTCATGCCGTGATTTGCAGAATGCATTTGTCTGGTGAAAGCGCAAGGGTAAAAAAAAAAAAAAAAGATCCAAACGAACAGAACCTACAATTACCCATAAAAGGCAGCGTGCCCCGTGTGTGCGTTGGGGAAGAATTCTTATTTGAGACCTGAAACTTGATGAGTTGAAGACTATTAAGCCGTACAACTTTACTAATAATAACCTTGTTGACTGATTAGATCTAAGTAATGTATTTAGTTGCTGCTTTTTAAGCATCTCTGAAGTGCAATCAGCAGATGAACAAGCGGATGATGATATGTTGCTTTCTTTTGCAGGGTGACCTGAAGACCTATTTAAGTAACGAGAAGGGGAAACTGAATGGAGAGACAGAGATCGTGCTGCTCCAGCGCATGGCGTGTGAAATTGCTGCCGGCCTGGCCGTCATGCACAAACACAATTTTGTACACTGGTATGTTCTGTATTCACATTTTATATTGCTATGAGTCTTTGGATATTTATGCACGCTTTGGTGACCAAATTAAGTTTACTTGAAGAAAATGCTATGTTTTGACATCCAAGAAGCAACAAAGGTGAAGAATTTAAAGAAAGTTAGGCCTCATGCACACGACCGTGTTGTGTTTTGCGGTCCGCAAAACACGAATGGCGTCTGTGCGGCACGGACAGCCTTCAATATAAATGCCTATTCTTGTCCGCAAAGCGCGGACAAGAATAGGACATGTTGGTTTTTTTTTTGTTTTTTTTTTAACGGGGCCACGGAACGGAGCAACGGATGCACACATTGAAGTGAATGGGTCCGCATCAAGCCGCCAAAACATCGGCTCGGATGCGGACCCAAACTACGGCTGTGTGCATGAGGCCTTAATTAAAGGGCATCTGTCAGCAGATTTGTCCCTATGACACTGGCTGACCTGTTACATGTGCACTTGGCAGCTGAAGCCATCTGGGTTGGTCCCATGTTCATATGTGCCCGCATCGCTGAGAAAAATTATGACCGGTGAACAGTTTGGTTATTTTCCTTAGTTTCCTCTAAAAGATCTCCTAGAAATAACTGGCAGCATGGTAAATCAGTTTGCTCTATCACATCACTTTGGAATTAATTATTTCAGTATCTTGCAGTCAGGGCGCAGATACTTAATCTGTGGCCTGAGAAAGCACTTGTTGCCATTCTTTACAAATAGTTGACATATGACACTTGGTTTCGAGTGCAGTTTCTGACCTCCTAGTTTAAGTCGTCCCACATGCCGTCTAGACCATGCTCAGGGCGTCCTGTGCAAGGAACAGGGGCAGATTTGCGAAAAGTGACGTACTTTACACGGTTTAAGAATACGAATCACAGTCTTAATGAGACAAATTTACTATTCGGGTGCATGAATCGTTGTAAATGTGGAACATCTTAAATCCTGCACCACACTAGAATTGTCGGTGTGCCAAAAAGAATAACTATCTAGAGCCATGGATGTCACTCATGGCCCTCCAGATGTTGCAAAACTACAACTCCCATCATTCCCTGATGGCTGTAGTATGCCCAGGCATGATGGGAGTTGTAGTTTTGCAACAGCTGGAGGGCCACAAGTTTGACATCCCTGAGTTCTAGACTAAGTTGGCATAGTTTTACTCCAAAAATGCACCAAAATTTCAGCACTTTTTTAGTGCACAAGGGATCATTTAAGCTGCTCCCCCTTTCCATAGAAGCCATGCTCTCTTCTCATGAAGACAGGTCGCGGCAGACTAAGTAAAAAAAAAAAAGTTTGAAAAGTGTAAAATGGTTGGTAAATGTGATGCAAAGCATGAACGCACAGTTTTTTCATGCAAAACGTACCAAATAACTGGCACAATCTCAATAGTAAATCGGCCCCAGTGTGTTAGCTGGGAGCATATATTTTGTTTTTGGGTTGTTTGGCCTATACTCGAAGGCCTCATCCACCCGACCGAATGCATTAAGCAAAAAATACGGATGACGTCCATGTGCATTCCTTAGTTTGCGGAACGGAACAGCTGGCCCCCAATAGAACAGTCCTATTCTTCTCCGTAATGTGGTCAATAATAGGGCATGTTCTATTTTTTCACGTAACGGAAATATGGAAACGGAATGCACACGGAGTAACCCTTTGAAATGAAGGGCTCCATATATGGTCCGCAAAAAAACCCCAGAAAGGACGAGGAAAGAAAATGTTCATGTACATGAGGCCTAAGGATGTGATGACTAACCTCCGGCACTCCAGCTGTGCTAAAACTACAACTCCCAAGATGCCCCATTGCTTGGCTGTTCTCAGAACTTCATTGAAATGAATGGAGCATGCTGGGAGTCGTAGTTTCACCACAGCTGGCGTGCCGGAGGTTAGCCGCCACTGCTCTAATGTAAGACAGACTCCTGTGTTGTCCGTTTATCATGCTGTGGGTCTGCACTCCATTATCCGCACTCAGTGGGGCTGATTGGTGCGTTGCCACCCACCAGTTTTGACTTGGACTTTTCCCCTGGACATGATAGATGGATCTATCTCTAATTTTATTCATTCAGTCTTCTGAATGGCAGCATGGGGGAATTTTCTTTTTATCTAAATGCTGCATCAATATACTGTGGCCACATAGGGCACTGCTATATACCTTTGTGCACATGGAGCTATCATAAGGGCTTAAAAATAGAGACAGATCTGGGGGAAAAAAAATTTACATTTACTTTTTGCAAAATAAAAATAAAAAAATCACAAAACTAGTACATTTTTTCCATAGACTACATTCATATGAGTAGCATTCATAGACCTGGATGCCAGCACCTGGGACACATCCACTGCAGTGACCGGTCCTTTTACTGGCACATACGATTTAATGGATTTTAGTTTTCCGTGCGCCCCGTTCAGAGACGGCTCATTTTATCACAAAATACAAGCCCACAAGTCAAAGCAACATAATATGTGAGTCAAATAATCACTACTCACAGTTCCTTGGCTCACACAATCCCTTCAATTCTTTATTAACATCTTTCCATAAGAAAAGAGCACAGCTTATTATCTGATGGCCTCACAGAGAACACCAAGTTTTCCCCTCCCTCAGACAACATTTTGGAGGACGCCCCACAGGTTTAATTACGGTAGCATTGAGAGATGTTTATAAAGAATTGAAGGCGTCCAAAGGAACTGTGAGTGGCGATAGTTTGACTCGCTATTCTGTTCTATTTACTGATGAGAGGGTAGTCACCGCAGACCAGGCTCGGGCTATTCAGTTTCTCACCTCGCAGAAATGGTGTCATCTGCTATGTGCGTATTGATGAATAAACACTTTAGATTAGAGGCTCGTTTTACATTGATCTTCTTGAAATTGGATCTGACGGCTCAGCCGCGTGGGTGGCGTGTTCTGAATTCTGGCTGCCAGTGGCTTGTTGGGATCAAGGTGGATTTCCTTTCAGGTTGCATGTCGTAGTGTCCATTATATGCATGGTTTATTGCAGGGATCGGCAACCTTCAGCACTCTAGCTGCTGTGAAACTACAGATCCCAGCATGCACACGTACTTGTAATTCCCATAGAAGTGAAAGGATTCTGAGGTTGCTGATCCCTGGTTTATTGGGATTTATTCTACACAAATGCAAGCAAATTCTTTCACCTATTGGGTCAGCTATCCGATAATAACAGCCTGATGTCATTGTACTCTATGGTCTGTAGTAGAGATGAGCGAATGTTTCAAAAATTAGTTTCACCAGTTAGAATTTTTTTTTTTTATTCAGTTCGATACAAATATATTCACTGTGAATTTAGTTTAAAAAACTATTTCCTTGCTGCAGAGAGCCTTTATAGTGGTGGACACTGTGCCTTGCAGTAACACGCTGCTGTGGTAGTGAAATAATACTGCGAGTCCGTATGACACGCGTCACTCTTAGTATCACTGCACACATCACTTATTAGGGCAGTCTCGGGGGCAAAAACTGACCAAATAACTCAAGTATGAACTTGAAACAGAACCTGTTCTATAATTCGCTTATATAAGTAGAGCGCCCCCCCCCCCCCCCCCTGACAGAGTGGAGAGGGTGTCAGCAGTAAGTTTGTGTTGACATCACTGATTTTTTTTGACTTTTTTCTGATCTGTCAGAACAATAACCCACAAAAAACAGATCCTGTCTGTGGAGCATACGCCTTAACTCGGTCAGCATTTGGTCAGTAATCTATCAGTATTGCTAATGCCAAAAAAACAGGAGTGGGTCCATAACAGAGATGACTGAGTCAACCATACATGAACCGCTGGGTTGCTGGTCAAGGCACGACCGCTAGATGACATCGGGAGCTCAGGCCTCTCACTGCGACTCCTGCTGCCATACCCCCTTACTCTGCTGTGACCTGTGCCAGAAACATTTAGGCCTCTGCCCCTGCCCTGTGCAGGGCCTGGCACTTCTGTCTGACATACGGTTAGAATAAATAAATAAATGGGAAATTAAAACGCCCCAAAAAAGTCTAATTTTCTCACTTCACCACACAACGGCAAATACTTTTTTGTGCCACTAATACACGCCAAAAAGGGCTCTAGAACATATAACTGCACCGCTGATTGGCAAATATATTTTACTTTTGCCACTAATGCACAACAAAAAGGGCTGTAATTTTCGCACTTCACCAAACAATGAGCCCTTTTTCCCCACTTATAAAAGCCAAAAAATGCTTTAGAAACTATAACTGCACCGCACAAGGGCAAATAAGACGTAGAAATATTTCCTTGTAATAAACCCTGTTAATGGCTGTATCACACAGCACTTGCACCCTAATAACGGTTTGCAGGAATTACAGAGCTGTATAATGGCAATTTGGATCCCTAGTCAGTGCAGCAAGGTGTAATAGGATTGTTCCTGTTACCCAGGCTGTAACCTCCCCGACTGAACCCTGTTCTACATAAATACTGTGGAATGATTCCTCCCTATCCTTTCCCTACTCCTTGAATTATCTTTGTAAATAGGTTATTTTGAAGTCTTTCCTAGCACTGTCCCTAGCGCCTGCAGATGTCTCTCCCTGCAATAAGTACACTGGTAAATGTCAGAATCCAAGATGGCTGAGGCTATTTATAGGGCTGTGACATCACAGGGCTGGCTGCTGATTGGCTGCATGCATGGCATTATGGGTGATCCCGTGTTCCCAGAGTTCCTTTCTTTATGTTTGTACACGTGCAGCAGCCATTTCAAAAAACAAATTCAGATTTGGTGCGAATCGAATAAAATGTGAAATTTGGATCGAATTCAACTTCGTCAAATTCGATTTGCTCATCTCTAGTCTGTAGCTTGGGTCGCCTACAAGTCGCAGTGCTGTGGTGAAGGGGGGGACTTGCTTGACAATCGCACAAATTTCAGCAATTCTTATGATCCTTGCAAATCACCCGTGACTTCAAGGGAAACTGAGGCCACAGAAACATACCATGGCTTGCTGGAGACCAAGTGTCGCTGTGGAATCCTAACCTAAAAGCGGCTAAGTAGGTGAAAATGTGAGGTATGGAGTGTGCATCTGTTCACACCCTCCATCCTTTTCAGTCCCCACCAGATGGCAAGCAGGTTTAGTTCCAGCACAAGTTGAGTTTCTATTTATTGCCAATTAGTGATCTGATTTGGTATCCGCTCTTAATTTGGTGCAATTCCAAGATGAGATGTTGCACAAACTGTACCACGGCTTGTTACTGGGCACGTGTTTAAAATATACCATGCATGGGGTGTGATTTGGAGTCATTAGGGTACGGTCACACAAGGATTTCAACATGTATTCCAATGTTTCTAGTGGGAATTGCATTGCCATTCCTCATAGCTGAAACCACAGCGGGCGTTCACAAGCTTTCAAACCGGCACCAGAAATCCAAGCTTCAGCCTCTGATTTCTGCCACTGAATCCACAGCAAGTGCACGTTGGATTTTTCTGCCGTGTATTTAATAGCATGTGAACATACCCTGACTTTTCCTGGTCTTGTCATGTGCTATGACAGCTGACGTACACGTGAGAGGTGATAACTTGTGTTTACTTCCAGCAACAATATCCTGATGCTGTCTGAGTTACAGGCAAATCTCCAGCATCCGTGATTTTGTTGTTGGTGGTAAATGAATGCAGCCAGGCCGCCTCTCTGGACTCCCTCAACCCTCAGTCCAAACATAGTGAACCTGCCTCTCCCTTGGCTATCTCCTGTATGATTATGAAATGTGTCATAGAATCCATTGAATTATATAGACCAAGAGTTATATTGTACACTGGTGGG
The DNA here is from genome assembly GCF_014858855.1 of Bufo gargarizans. Classification (NCBI taxonomy): domain Eukaryota; kingdom Metazoa; phylum Chordata; class Amphibia; order Anura; family Bufonidae; genus Bufo; species Bufo gargarizans. The sequence goes on along the minus strand of NW_025334508.1, from coordinate 192,087 downwards.
TAAGGCTGCTGCCTCTTCTCCCGACGGTCTGGGGTTCAATGCTCAGTACATACCTGTGCAATAATCTCTAACAGTTATTCAATACAATAGTGGGTAAAGCTGCCTCTTCTACTGAAGGGCTGGAGTTGGGTGCTCAGTACATACCTGTAAAATAATTTCTAACAGTCTATACACTAGTGGGTACGGCTGCTGCCTCTTCTACTGAAGATCTGGAGTTCACTGCTCAGTAAATGCATGTAAGATCATAGTTCTTCCATGCACTGGTGAATTATGTAGACCAGAATTCACTGCTTGTAAAGCTACCGGACCTGCTGCTAAAATACTACTACTTTAATCCTTTGAAAATCTTTGGCGTCAAGTGCAGTTGAGGCAAGCCTTATGGTGGCTATACACATTCGATCTATTGCAGCCAAATCTGCCAATTTTGGTGGGTTTGGCTCACCATCTAATGTACTTGGCATCTTCTCGACTTTCCCCCAACAGCGGATGTTTGGCAATATAGAAATCCGGCATGTTTGATTTCAGCTGCCCTATCTTTTTCTTCTTAGAGAGGGAGAAGCTGTTGCAGGGTGTCTGGCAGCAGCTTTCTTCCCTCTGACCATTCATTGCTTGCTAAGCGGGGCTTGAGTATGCATAGGAGGACTAGACTAACAAAAGGGGTCTGCTAAGCTTTTCTTAGTATAATATAAAGGGATATACATGCGCTACTTTTATGTTAGTAATACCCTACACCAGTGATGGCTAACCTCCGGCACTCCAGCTGTGGTGAAACTACTCCCAGCATGCTCCATTCATTTCTGTGGAGTTCTGAGAGCAGCCAAGCAAGTGTACATCTTGTGAGTTGTACTTTTACCACAGCTGGAGTGCCGGAGGTTAGCCATCACAGCCCTAGACTAAGGGCTCTTGTACGCAAACGTTTTTATTTTTTCTGTTCACGTTCCGTATACTGAACCATTCATTTCAATAGGTCCACAAAAAAAACCTGAATGTACTCCGTATGCATTCCGTTTTTCCGTTCAAAGATAGAACATATCCTATAGTTGCCCGCAAATCATGTTCCTTGGCTCCATTCAAGTCAATGGGGGCTGTAAAAAAATCAATAAAAAATGGAACGGATACAGAATGCATCCGTATGTCTTCTGTATCTGTTCCGTTTTTGCGGAACCATCTATTGAAAATGTTATGCCCAGCCCAATTTTTCTATGTAATTACTGTATATGACATGCTTCCGTTTGCGATCCGCAAAAGACACAAGCCAAACGGAACGGTGCAACGGAAACACTACTGAAACAAAAACGGATCAGTTTAAAATGAACCGCAAAACACAGAAAAAATGTTATGGTCGACTTGTGTACAAGAGGCCTAAGGTTACGTGCACACTAACGTATTTGGTGTCCGTTTCTTTTTTTTTTTGTGGATAGGATGCGGACCCATTGCGGACAGGACACCGTGCGCTGTCCATATCAGTATTTCCGTTCCATAGCCGCGCAAAAAAGAAAAAAATAGAACTTGTCCTATTGTCCATTTTGCAGACAAGGATAGGCATTGTTACAATTTTTTTTTTTTTGCAGACCACAAAATACATCGGTCGTGTGCATGAGGCCTAAGGCTGAGGTATTTGTGCTGCCTCCTGACCATGTAGCTCTGGCCCATCTATTCTGCTGCTCTCTCCTCTCACCCAAATATCCCTGTACTAATTGATTTGTACTAAAACGATTGCAGCAGATCCCTGGGGGTCCAAGCAGCAGAGCAGCCTGCCATAAGTTTATGCTTGGTAGGCCATTTTAACACAAACTGTTTTGGTGTTGTTTTTTTTTTTTTTTTTTTTTTTTAACCATGCTTTAGTGCAGTTTTACTAAACCTGCCTAAGAATTGGACATTATGGGGGTCATTTATTTAGACCAGTGTTTTATATGACTGTCTTAATAAACCCTATATCTGGTGGTGGATCCGCCGAAGTTATGAAGAGGTGCTGGCCTCTACATAACTTCAGCACATCCAACACTAGTCTTATTGTGAGACCGCTTTCTAGCTCGCTTACATGTAGACCAATTTCTACGCCCTAAAAAGGTGTAGAAAATGATCCGGCCCTTCCCCGCCACACCCACTTTTTTTAGGCCTGGCGTAAGCGGGGAAAAGTCTCCTAATATAGGTGTATTTAAGGATAATAAATGACCAGTTATCGAACTGGCTTTTTTTTCTTAGACATGCTTCTTCTGCAATATTGGTACATCTTAAGCCTCTGGCGTAGCACTTTGAGGATTGAGTCCTAGTATTCGGCGCTGCGGGGAGCGTGCCACTCATTTCCGTGGATGATTGAGGGAGATTTCTGCCTGGGAGATTTGGCCCTTGTCGGCTGCATCTCCCTGACCAACTGTGGCCCTCCTGAACTGACTGCATAATAGAGATTTATCTGATTGCAGATCTAATGTACTGTGCTTGCATGATGGAGTACAGTGCAATAGATTTGCGATCACATATGATTTAAGTGTACCATAAAACACTGTGATGCACCCAGTTTGGGTTAGGAGGGCGGAAGTTGGTCCGGAAGATGCAGCCGATACACGGTGTTTCCTGGTCCGACCGTGGTCATGGGAGACCTTTCCTCATATGCGCAGAAAGCTCTCAATCATGTGCAGGGGCGGAGGTAGGTATACCTGCAAGTCATGAATACACGGACTCCTTCCTTCGAGGGCGATGCCAGTATAGCTAGTATATGGTAAATTTCTCTAATATATTTTCTACCCACACAACCAAATCGGCGGCCCTTCCCGCTACCCTGCCTGAGGTGGTGACGGATTTCCTTTAAAAGTTGTGTCTAGAAGAGGGGACCAGTGCTTCGGGTCACTTGCTTTCATGAAGAGGTGATTGAACTGGCATTTCCTGCGTTTTTTTTTTTTTTACTGCAAAAATTTAAAAGGTTAAAGCTTGCACCTGAATGCACTACTGACCGCTCTGTGTGCTTTAGGTTTATCATGTCTAGAATATCCGGTGAGCAAATAATTTCTTAAAACTATTTACTTAAAATGTGGTACTGAAAGATGGAGAACTGCAGACCTATTGCCATCCAGTGTGATCCTGTGTGTTATTCAGACTGGCACAGAAATGACCTGATCATATATGTATACTGACCTCTGATATATTGGTCTATTTTTATTTATAGTTTTTTATTTATTTTCCCTTCATATCTGATGTATTCTGCGCTATCCTGTTTTTCAGTGATGTGGCCTTACGAAATTGCTTTGTGACATCTGACTTAACTGTAAAAATAGGAGACTACGGTATAGGATTCAGTCGGTATAAGGTATGTATACTGCATGTGTCTATTGCCTTTGGATTTCCTCTGCATTGCTATGATCCCATATTACATAGTAATACTATTACCAAAGCCTGAGTGTTTATACACTTTACGTATATTCGCGGCAAGTCATAAAGAAAGGGTCTCTAGGTGGTGCTGTATTTAGCGGCTATAATTGGGATTTTATGTAGTTTTAAATTTCGTCACTAGATGGCAGCAACACCTTTTTGGAATGTTCTAGCGACATCTCAAAAGCTTTAATCTATGGGCACCCGACTGCTGAGACCTCCACCAATTGCTAAAATGAGGATTGAGGGCTCACACGAAGCGCTGTCTCCTCTCTGCAGGAGATGATATCAATAGAAAGTATATGAATATCTACAGTTCCATATGTGGATTTAGTGCTGTGATTGGCCAGGTTAGGATGCTATGAATGAAGTGTGTGTTTATTCATGGCATCTGATCATTTTCTGGAAAGTGTCTGCCTCAAATGTATTATATGGGACATGATTATGTTTAAATAGTGGTATTTCATGTTACTTTTACTGTTTAACTTGAATTTTAGTTCTTCTTTTAATTTTTTTATTTTTATAGGAAGACTACATGGAGACCTCTGAAGAGAAGTTTGTCCCAGTAAGGTGGACAGCGCCAGAGTTGGTAACGTCATATCAAGAAAGAGTAATAGTTGCAGATCAGACCCGTGCCAGCAATATCTGGTATGTAACAAGTCGTGAAAGAAGCCTGTTACCTATTTATTAAAATAGCTTTTTGTTCAAGGGGTTGTGGGGAGTAGGGTGGTACAGCCCAATAAACTGACCACTGGACTCGTCTCATAAAGTGATAATTTTTTGATCGGGGGATCCAAGCGCTGACCAGGGGCTCAGAGGAACTGTATCGCTCAACCAACTGCAGTTCCTTGAATGGCCCGGAGCACTACTGCAGGGAAATTCTGTGAAGGGGCTGCAGCCCCTTTTTCAGGATCATCAGGGTACCACACTTTGGACCCTTACCAAGCATAAAGCATATGCCAATGAATGTAATATTTTGTGTTAATTCTACTTTCACACTTGCGGTAGCAGGGTTCGGCAGGCTGTTCCGGCGGGTGAACAGCCTGCCGGATCCGTGCTAACGCTAGCCCCCCATGCTGTGCTACAGTTTTTGTCCGGTCGCGCCTCTGCTTGTTTGCCGTGTTGCGGCCGTCCCGCCCCCATTGTAGTGAATGAGGCCGGAGCGGACTTCCGGCGGCACAGTGGGCTAGCGTTGGCACGAATATGGCAGGCTGTTGCCCCGCCGGAACAGCCTGCCGGACCCTGCTGCCGCCAGTGTGAGCTGTCAGCAGTGTACAGAGAATAGAGAGTTTTAAGCGCACCAGCGAATTGTGCGTTTTAGGGAAGTAAAAGTATAAGAAATATAAAATCAATTAATAAAGTATATTAGAAATAGATTTATTAAGGCATTTGGGACAACATATTAAAGATTGTAACAGAGGATTAGTTACTCTTTAAGTTAAGTGTTATCTGGGTTAGACTACCACTATGTAAAAAGTCCCTCATGATGTACAGGGGTCCATGCAGCTGCTGTAACTCAATCATCTGGAGGAGGAAGCAATTGCTATGTCCTTGTTACACGGCACCCATTGAAATCTTTAGACCCAGAATCATCGAGATGCACTCCTATCAGTTGCTGTGCACACTGGGTGGTCCTCACTGCTGGATCCCCGTTTGCCATGTTCGAATATATTAAGGGGTGTTGTTTAAAGCACACAGAATCTGACTGGTTTGCACTTTGCTTGTTTTTTCTACCTAGGTCTCTCGGTGTGACACTCTGGGAGCTCTTTGATGACTGTGCCACTCCTTATGCTGAACTTTCAGACAATGAAGTCTTAACTTATGTTATCAAAGAGAAAGAAGTTAAACTTCCTAAACCTCAACTTGAACAGCCATATGCAGACAGATGGTAACACACTTATTCTCATGAAGTAGCTCAATATTACTTTTTAGGAATCAATCGGGAATCAATTTCCATTTGCTTGAAGACACCATTATGCATGGAAATGACTAAAAGGAAAAAAAAAGCCAGTTTCATGGGGCAGGTTTGTAGCTGTATTACAGCTGTAACTCCCAGCCCAACTGTAGGTCTATCGACCAGAACTAGAGATCATGGATGCCATTTGTATCTATCGACCCACGATTATACTTGTGTTGGAGTACTTTCACACTAGCGTTATTCTTTTCCGGGGCTGAGTTCCGTCCTAGGGCTCTATACCGGAAAATAACTGATCAGTTTTATCCCCATGCATTCTGAATGGCGAGCAATCAGTTCAGGATGCATCAGGATGTCTTCAGTTCAGTCTTTTTGACTGTTCAGGACGGAGATAATACCGCAGAATGCTGTGGTTTTATCTTTGTCCAAAATTCCGGAACACTTGTCGGAATGCCGGTCCCCGAGTGTTCCGGAAAAATGGATCTGGCACTGCTATGTGCATGCTCAGACCGCAAAAAAATTTAAAAAATAAATGCCGGATTTATTTTACCGGATGACACCGGAGAGACAGATCCGCCATTTCAATGCATTTGTCATACGGATCAGGATCCTGATCCGTCTGACAAATGCCTTTTAGCTTGCATACGTTTTGACGGTGCCTGCCGGAATCATCTGCCGCAAGTTTGAAAGTACCCTTAAACTGGCCACACAATAAGGATTGGATACTTTAGTGTGGGTCCAGACGCAACAATGAATCAACCACAGATTTTACCATCTTTCCACAGCAAAACCTGCATGTATTGGCTCACAAATTTGTTCTGGCGTTTTTTTTCCCCTGCTAAAGAACTGCCATAAAAACGCTTACGTATAATTTCTTACCGCATAAATTTTTAGAGCATTTTCTCTATAGTGATGTGTTTTGTTTTTTTTGGGTGTTTTAAGTAATCTTTTTTTTGTTTTTGTTTTCCCCCTCCTCTTCTAAGGTTTGAAGTCTTGCAGTTCTGTTGGCTACCTCCAGACAAGAGACTGACGGCAGAAGAAGTGCACAGACTACTGACATACCTCCGGATGCAAAGCCAAAGGGAGACAGAAGCGGACTTTGAACAACGCTGGAATTCTCTTAAACCAAACACGAACAATCGGCAGCCTGCCGTGAATAACTTGGCATTTCCTATCTTGGATAACTTCAACGGCGATGAATTGGGCCGCGAACTGGACGAGGTTCTTACAGTGACTGAAACTAGCCAGGGGCTCAGCTTTGAGTACGTGTGGGAGGCAGCCAAAGAGGATCATTTTGAAGAGCACAGTCACTCAGACTCGGACACTGCAGTCAACTATAATAGCCTCTTCTTCCCTGTACCCGTAGATGTTTTTCAGAAGTCTGTGTTGGAATCGGAACAAGGCAAGCCGGGGCACCCTAGCAGAGAAGATACCTTTCCTATACCGGAGGTGCTTCCGGTTTTTGATTCCCACAATGCTTCTGTAGCTAACGATTATTACATCCGCTTGGAAGAGCAAGGTGAAAGCAGGTTAGACTTCGATAGCCGCAGCGGTCACAAAGAACGGAAGAATGAAAATCTACAGTTCATTGCTCTTACTGATCTTCGTTCTGCAGGAGCCAGTAAAAATAACAATTGCTCATCATCAGTATCCAATAAATCAAGTATTCCTGAATACCTTCATGTTTTCAATCGCCCAGATTTTCCACTCCAGAAACCTGAAGACCATGTTGAGCCATCAGACAATCGATCCATTGATGTGTCTTTTTCTGACTTTACAAAAAAAAGTTACGGACGGGTTGATCATGAATCGCCTGTGACTGATTTTTCAAAAAAGGGGGGGCAGCATCTTTTTGACCCAAATACTTTCCTCTTTGACAGTATTTCGGATACAAGTTTAGGCTTGGCCGAACTGGAAGAACTCTCGGACAATTTTTTCTTCTTGCAAGAGAAAAATCTATTGTCTGACCACCCCACTTCATTGCAGGGTAAGGTTGGGTCAAAGAACATTTTTGAAAATACTAGTAATTTGGACATTGAGCTCACACTGGCAGAACTCGATAATTCCTTCCTAAACTTCTCAAGTGAAGTGTTGACAGGCAAACAGGAAAATGCGCAAATAACTGACTTAGAAAAACCAGGTTTTGCTGCCCATGAGGATTTTCTGAAAGAATTATCAACGAACCCTCGACTTTCTGGAAAGGAACTTGAAAGCACAGCCGGAGGTGTCCTCTTAAATCAAGCTGAAGACGTCAAAATTCAACCCGACGAATCAAGACTTTCCATAGCAGATATGGAGAGTATTGATCTGTACAGATCCTTTGGTCATGTTAGCGCTGATAAGGTCCATGGTGATGTCACACATAATGATCAAGTCAGTCCTGAGCCTGTGCATGAACTTTCCACAATAGATGCTTTAAAATCTGGAGAACATGTCAACGGGGATCTTAATAGAAGTCCACTTCTTGTAAATACTTCTACTTCACTGGATTCAACCAGTCAAGACAGCTTGTTAGATTATAGTGTATCACACTGTTCGCAGTCCTTAGTACCATCTGTCGGGACTCCTGACTCTTTAGACTCTTTGGATGTTCAAAATATTTTAGAGGGCGACGAATCGCACAAATTCACACCATCTGACAAACCTGCTGATAGCGGCTACGAGACGGAGAACCTTGAGTCTCCAGAGTGGACCTCACATGCAAATGACTCGTCAAGCCATTCTGTTGCCAATTCAAAAGTGTCTTCCTTTGCAGCACCTGTCATCATAATATCAGAAGTAGACATAAATGATGAAGAACTCGATATTAAACTGCCAAAATCGATCAATGGCGGTAACAGTTCTTATCGAGACTCCGCTTATTTCTCTGACAACGATTCAGAGTCGGAAAAGAAGCTTGATGTGTCAGAAGTCAAAGCCATCGAAAATGAAGAAACAAGTTTACCATCAGAGAGCGACGCACTGGAAGAGACGACTAGACGCTTTCCTAGGAAGGTCCTGGTCCCGGATGAGCGGGCTTTGAATTCAGACCATTCTGAGCACATTTTACCAGTTTCACCAGCTGAAGACATCACATCTGAAAACGAAGAGGAGATTGTAAATCCATTTGGTCCTTCTGAAGTATTCTGCTCGGTGAACGCCATCAAAGGGCTGCCATTTTTGAGCCACAGTGAAGGACAGAAACTTAAAGAGCCCGATATGGAGGGGAAATACCTTGGAAAGCTTGATGCTTCTGGCCTGATTGACTTATCGGAGGATGGAATGGACGCGGATGAGGAGGATGAAAACAGTGATGATTCAGATGACGATATAAGAGCCTTTAACCTCCATAGCTTCAGCTCTGACAGTGATGACGACACAGTTCATCCAGTGCCTGTTGTGCACATGGAAAGAGACGATGGGAAAAACCTAAAAAGCCTCATTAAAGCGCGCAAACCTGCGGCAGGCAAGCAGGAGCGGAGAAGCAGGAAAGCGGTTTCCTTTTTTGATGATGTTACCATCTACCTATTTGATCAGGTACATTTCTTCCAGTTTTTTATTTTTTTATTTTTATGGTAAGCACCAGTTGTGTAGAAATGGCAAACTGGCCAGTATTACACTATGCCCATTATAACCAGCTTTCTCTTGAGTTTGAAATCTGCACACACAAATTTTACCCCATCTAAATTACCCATAGTTTAATATTTTAGCGTAATTTTAAACTTTTAATGAATTGTCATATTTTTTTTTTTTATATAATGGAAATAGGGTTTCATGATGTAAACAAGGGACATTGCTGATCAGCATCATGATGCCAGCCTTCAAGCTCGTAAAACTAGTTACTTATCTTTTCCACTTTCACACTGTTGGGCTCTTAGGCCACTTTCACTCAAGTGAGTTTTCCGTCTGAATGCAATACATGTAGTGAACACATTGCATACAGTCTGAATCCTGAGCCATTCGTTTCAATGGGTCTGTGCACATGAGTGCATCTTCTATATTGTGTTTTTCACACAGATCAGGCTCCATAGAAGTGAATGGGGCTGATGTGAAAAACCAGAAGGCATCCAGATGCAATGCGTTTTTCACTGATTGTTGCTAGGACATGCAGGTTTATTCTCCAGTTTCTCCTCATGCACGTGAAAAAACGCATGTAATCTGCATACACTCCGGAAGGGAAAAAAAATGCACACATTGAACGCAATTGTAGGAAAAAAAGATTGAACGTGCCTGCAAAACCATCATTTTTTTTAATATATTTTTTTTTTCTCCCCTAAACACATGTTGACTCCGTTTCACTCGTGTGAAAGATGCTTTATGCAGGACTAGTATTCAGCTTTCGGGCCAGAAAAATAACCTACTTTTTCTTTCCTATTTTCGTGAAACACCCATTTAATTTATCAACCTTTCTTAACAAATTAGGAAACCCCAACCAAAGAACTAGTATCTCGAGCGGTGGACACCAGCAGTCAAATGTCCAGTAACAGCAGTCCTATCTCTCCATCTGCTCCCGGATATAGATTTACAAATTCTGAAAGCTCTACTGATGAAGAAGGTATGGGACGTTTCAGTTACCAGAATTATGTATACGTGACTCTTTAGAGTAAGTTCAGATGTGGCAGATTTTCAGTGCTTATTCGACAATGCGGATTACTGCATAATGCATTTCGATGGGTTTTAAAAAACACCACCCTTGTGTAGCAGAAGATCTTGGGGCCGAAAAATGTTCACATTCATAGCATGATCCTTTTTGCTGCGGAAATACCACGGCATTAAGGCCTGGGCAACTTTTTGTAGTGCGACTGTAGTTAACTATTTAACTACAGCTGTAGTCCAAATGAATGTATTCAGTTAAATGCAATCTTGTGGACTGCAGCTGTCATTCAATAGTTAAAATCAGTCGCGCTTAAAGTCGCAGTGTAGCCCAGGCCTTAAAGGGGTTTTCTTATACTTTTCTAATGATGACCTATTATAGCTCAGTATCTGATCGGTGATGGTCTGAAACTTGAGAGCCCCGCTGATCAGTCTGCTGTAAGGGTACAGAGTGGTGGTAACCAGTTGGTGTGTACATGCAGAGTCTTCTCAAATAGCTGATTGACAGTGGTCCTGAGTGTCAGACCCCCACTTATGGGATACTGATGACCTATCCAAAGGATATTTCGGTCAGTAGAAAAACCCTTGGAGTTCACTTCAGTGTAAGGGATGCAGTGTCCTGTAAATTCGCAGCTCTGTTCACATGTAACACATGCGTTTTTTGCTGCAGCTTTATCATGGATGTGCAGCGGCATCTGGCAGTGGCCTTGTTCTGCTGCATCTGGCCTTTCCTTTACCCTGCTTTCACACCTGAGCGTTTCTCAAACGCGCGTTTTACGCACGAGTTTTTATGCGCGTTTTTTGTAATAGTAAACGCGCGTTTGACGCGCGTTTGTGTGATTGACTGCAGTGTCCTATGGCCACAAACGCGCGTCAAAACGCCCCAAAGAAGCTCAAGTACTTGATTATGCGTCGGGCGTTTTACAGCGCGATCGTACGCGCTGTAAAACGCCCAGGTGAGAACCATTCCCATAGGGAAGCATTGGTTTTCATGTGTTGAGCGTTTTACAGCGCGTTTGAACGCGTTTTACACTGCTCATATCACGATTTAGCACAGTTGACCAACATAAAAATAGTACCTGTATTGTCTTTTACTTGTCCACAAACGGGAAAAAAACACTTTGCCTGCGCATTTCTCTGCCCACTATGGAACAGTGCGCATGGCCGGGCCCGGCAGTGAGATATAAACCAGAGAAGGAAGATTAATAAGGAGAGGAGGGCCAAGGGGAGCGGTTATGTGGGCACATCAGAGAGGGGCCTGGGCACTTGCAGCCATAACGCCATCCCTGGGCACTTGCAGGCCCTAAGGTGTGTGTTTTTTTTTTTTTTTTTTTGGTGGACAAAGACACAATACAGGTACTATTTTTATGTTGTAAAATGAGTGAAACTGGATCGCAGATCCTCAATACTCTTATCTAATAACTGCGTCTCAGAGAAGTTTATCGTATACCTACCCCTATGTTGCATGCTGTACATATGAGGCATTAGTATACAATTTGATCAAAAAGCATAGACTATTTTTATGTTGGGCAACTGTGCTGAATCGTGATGAGCAGTGTAAAATACTCAAAGTAGCTGACACTCCCTTTAATATATTTCTTCAGCAACAGCTGACCGCTTCACTGTAATGCCCATTATGATGTTTTTAGTATCTGTGTACGGTCTTACCCTGTAAGCTAAGATATTTTTATTCTTAGGTGGTGGTTTTGAATGGGATGACGACTTTACATCTACTGAGCCAGCTTTTATCAGCAAACCACCAGCAAACCCAGTTGGCTCCAAGCTGTCTGTCAATCCATCGAAATACTTCTCCCCTCCTCCACAGCCTCGGAGTCCTGATGAGAGCTGGACGAATGCACCTGCACCCTTTTATTCAAGATTCTCCATTTCTCCAGCAAACCTAGCAAATTTTTCTCTCACGCATCTAACAGACTCTGACATGGAGCAGGGTGGTGAGTGATCATTTCTGTATTAATTGCCATACTGAGCTGCCTCCCATTAAGGGCTCATTCAGACGGCCGTATTATTATTTTTTTTTTTTTCCGCACCCGTCCCACATTTTTGCAGAACAGGTGTGGACCCATTCCTTTCAATAGGGCCGTAAAAGATGCAGACAGCACACTGTGTGCTGTCCGCATCCGTTGTTCCCTTCCGCGGCCCAGCAAAAATATAGAGCATGTCCTATTCCTGTCGGCAATTGCGGACAAGAATAGGCATTTTCTATGAGTGCTGGCCCTAGGGGTTCACATCATGTTTTGTGCCTCTGACGTATACATTAGAAAAAAGAAAAAAGATACAACCTGGCACACCACGTTCTTGTATCCTGCACAGTCCTGTGTATAACATATATGTTAAACGGATGGGAAAACGGGATATGAACCCAGCCTAAATACTGACCAGCCACCAATGTTCCTTTTTTTTCTTCTTCTTCTTCTTTCTGGGCTAGCAATGGCTGTTTGCACTTGCATTATACAGAATGACAAGTGATAAGATAAGCTTTTTAGTGGCAAAAAAAAAAAAAAAAGCTGGACTTAACATTATTATTTCCAGATTAGCTGTAAAGTGACATTGAACTAATGTGTGATTGAAGCAGATGTGTGCAGGTATGAGAGAAGAGCAGGTGGAAACCTGACGCTGCAGTTAATATTTTACTGCTGTGAAATGTAGGAAAAACATGTAGCGACAGAAACGACTGGATGAGTTCTGCTAAACTTGACCAACGAGTAGTCTATGGACCAAATGACACTGAGCGCTGCAACTCTCAAACGGGGTAGGTCAATGCCCAATCTAAACGGGTACACTAAATAATGAGCGTGCGCCGCTCTTTACAAGGAATGAAGGAAGAAAGTTTCTTCTTGTTCCTTCCAAACAAGTTTGCACTGATGTTGTAGGCCACTTCAGCTGCGTCGTTCTTCACGTTGCTCACAAAATTCCCTGGAAAATATCCTCCAATTCAAGGCGAACCACAAATCCCAGCTCTACTAAAAAAAAAGGACACAAGACAAGCAGACGTCCATAGTGAAGCACTGCACGGACATCCGATCCATGCACAGATAACACAATAGTGCATGTAAATTACAATCCTCTGTAGCATAGCTTAACTCTAGTTTCGTGTCAGCCCCCCTAGAAATCATCATTAGCTGCTACTAGATTTTATTTTTTAGACTTTTGAAAAAGCCCTTTAAAGCAAACAACTGAGTGCCATTAAAAGTTATGCAGCTACTAATAATTTGACCCCGTAGCATAAATATCAAATTGGTATTATAGCGTTTTTTTAACAGTTTTACTGGCATCTATGGTTTCTGAGCATGCTTGTTCAAAGGGAAGAAAGAAGAAAAAAAGAAAAGAAAAATGTAATATCTGTGCTATTGGTTTGACACTATGGGGGTCATCTATTAAGACCGGCATAGGTTTAGACCATTTTCTACGCAAAAAAATTGCATTTGTTAGTAAATGACCCCCTGTGGGTTTAAAGAGAATCTGTTACCAGCAACCTCTTTATCAACTGCTTGCTGACACATAGCTGTGGTTCACCTGATTAAACGCTGTTTTTCTTTTGTTAATCCAAGGCTCCGTTCCAGAGTTATACTTTTTTTTTTTTTTTTATATGCAATCTAGGCCCTTGGTGCAATGGGGTCATCACGGTTGCACAAGAGCTCCACTTCTTTCTATGTCCAGCCCCTCCCTTGCTGCTTTGCTACTGCCTGGCCCTGTCAATCAAAGCGGCGAGAAAGGGGCTGGCCTAAGAAAGGAGTGGAGCTTGTGTGCAGCACAAGAACAGAGCTTTGGATCAACAAAAGAGAAACTGCATATTTAATCAGGTAAACCACAGCTATAACGTGTCTATGCAAACAGATAGTGAGGTCACAGGAGACAGATTCCCCTTAACTTCATAACATTTTTCTTTAATTATATCTTATTATTCTCTTACCAGGCAGCAGTGAAGATGGCGAGAAAGACTGACGCTGAACTACTGCTAAAAACGCTTTAAGTGGAGGACGTACGTGCAATGTTATCTCTTTACAAGAGACTCGGGGACATGTGCCGCATGTAAAATGTAAAAACTGTGTAAATGACTATTGTGCAACCCGATTCATCATCTCCACTCCTCCAGCCATGCTCGACGCCCCCTCCCCCCGGTACTACTGCCGTCATATATGTAAACGCAGTTTCGGGACTGGGAACTCTACATCTTTTTGTACCTGAATAGTGTGTAATTTGCAGGATGTGTACATACAGGTATATAACTCTATCTCCAGTGTCTGTGCTCATGTGACGATAAGTGCATAAGTGACAGTGTCTCCCATGACGTTTAAAACACAATGTATTGCTTATTATTGCACTGTAATGTTTCTTGCATATCTATATCTGTACAGAATTTTTTAATTAAGAGGAAAAAAAACACTGCTTGTTATAAATTTTATCTGTATGAATGTGTTGATATTTGGTCTTTGCATTGTACACTGTGTAATAAGCTGCTGCCGGGACTCGAGCTCAGTCTCTTGTATGCTGTACTTTTTTTTTTCTTTTTGAACAGCAATACTTCCTTCTTAGTTTCAGGTTTGGGATCTCCTTTCCTCGTCTTATAGGAATATATCGTGTGCGGACACTCTGTGGCGTTTACTAAGCGGATAGTGCAGTGTTAGCACCTGTAATACCAGTACTAGTTCTAGGAACGGGTTGGATCACGACAACCGCTAGTTCTGTTACTAGTGTCATGATTCTTGTTGCATGCTGCAGAGTTTGGTGAGTTTTGACGTTTAACAGGTCAGTGCTCCTGACATGTCTGTTTTAGCAAATACTGGTATTATCCCCAAAAGAACACTTCCAGAGCATTTTTTTTTCTTAGAACTCAGTGTTGTGCCTCATTTATTCCTTTTGGAAATGTGTAAATAATTTTTGACAACTGAGGTTTACTATTCTCCCTGTCCAAAGGAGGCTCATCCGTACCTACACTGACCCTGTGTTTGGACGTTGTCATATTGACTAGGGACACATCCTATCTTCAGGGAGAATGGTTACGCCCAGTTGTCTATTATTCCCTCCTGAAAATGAATAGAGGAATGGCTCAATGCAGAGTATTTAGGTGGTTGCACACTAAAAAATGTTCCCCCAAAAATATTTATTTTCTCAGGCGTTTTCACATAGACTTCTCCATACTTCTCTACATTTTTTTTTTTTTTTTTTTTTTAAAGGATGTAAAAATTGCTTGTTAAAAAGCTAAATAAACACACACAAACCTGAATGCAAGCATCCACCCATACAAGATCTACTGAAACAGATATGTCAGGAAAGCTGGCAAGGACTTTTTAAATCTTCTATTATCCTCTAGGCCTAGTTCACATGTTGCAATTATTGTGGCGTTTTGCCCTTTTTTTTTTCTTAAATGCAAAATTTGCATGAGAAACAAAAGGAGCAAAGTGCAAAACCTTCATTATAAAACTGTTGCTCCACAACACTAACAAAGTTTTGGAAACTAGGTCCCTTTGTTATAGAGAAATGACGTTGAGTGAGGGCATACGTACCATAGAGGCAGGCCATGCAGTTGCCCAGTCCTGTTGGGGAATTAGATCATGAAAAGAGCCTTAAAGGGATTGTGCAAGAATGGGCATAATGTGACCATTTGTCGTGATGTAAGGGAAGCCGGTCACCGCTGAGGCCCGTGATTGGCTGCAGCCGTGTCAAACCGGATGTTTGCAGCAAGGGAGCCCAGCGGAGCATTGCAGACTGGGAGGAGAAGGATCAGGGAGCCAGCGATGGGACGCAGGTAAGTCTGGTCAAGTAGGAGAGTTTGACAAAACCCTCTCCCCATTCTTGCACAACCCCTTTAAATGTGACACAAACACCAGGTGCCAGGACAGCTAAACCAGGGACCATAATGGAAGTCCCATTTGCTATGTATACCACTGGAATTGAGTTTAATTCCCTCTTCCCATTTCGGCCACATTCACACAGTTCACTAAACCTGCATTGCTGGTTTTGGCTTGAAAAAGGTTGCCGCAAATTTTTTCTGTGATTCCGGACTTTTTTTTTTTCTGATAATCATGTGGTTTAATAAACTTGACTGACTTCTTCCATGATTGGAATGGTCATCTCTCTGCTGCTATAGGGGACTACTATTGTGAGCTATGTTTTATATTTTGGTGTTTGTCTAAGCATCTTGTGTATTTTCTTTTTTGCTGCCCCTTTTGTCGGTGCGGATCATACTGCTGGTGTCATTTGGAGTCTTTCTATTTGTGATGTATTTTTGTGGTTTATTTTATGATTAGTGCTGATCATGCTGGTCTTCTAGCATCTGTGGTATAAGACGTAGGGCTTTTTGAGTAAAATGTATAAATGCAACCCTTACATGTTGCTCCGAGATTTATTTTTTATTTTTTTTCAAAACGGCTGTATAGTGAGATTGGTGGCAGTGGGAGAGTAGAACTTGTTCAGATGAGCACTATGATTAATATATGAATATATTCCTGAGCAAACATTGTCGTCTTGCAGTGTGAATCAAAAATGCAATAACTTTGCAAATATTAATTAAAATTCCCTACCGCCCTGTGTCTACATCTCCTCTGCAGGCCTATGTGTCTCAGTGGTAATCTGATCCTGTAGTCTTACTCCTATCTGTGCCTAACTGCTTGCTAGCTAAGCAAATGGAAAAATAGGGGAATAGATGGGAGTGTAGCAGCAGGGTCAGACTACAAAAGGCTTGCTTGTAGTCTGTAACCGTAGATGCACATAGGTCTGAATAGGAGCTGTAGACACAAAACAAGAAGATTCTATTTTTTCATTTTAAATGCTTTGGAGCAGTGAATAAAGACAAGATGTATATGTGCTATTATAGAGCAAACCAAAGTCTTAAGGCTCCCGTACACCTTAGGGTATTGAGGCCAAGAACGGCAGGTTCTGTCAGCAGTCTACTAAGCAGGGGGCTCCTAACTCTTTTCCCTGACTATGATCGTCATCGGGGGAGTGAAGTATCGGGCAAACTGATAATTTTCAATTGATCCTGTTGTTCTTCCGGGAGAGATGCTGCCACCAGAAATGTCCAGCAACCGCTTTCTCCCCTTTAAAGGCACTTTCGGCTCAGCCGAAGGTGTATGGGGGAGCCCGAAGGGAGCCAGGATAGATAGCTGTCAGCCGTACGATCACTGGCCTACAGCTACTGTAAGTGTATGGCCGCTATAACTGTCCACTACTAGGAAATCCTGTCCTGCTATATATGGACTATGCGTGCACCCATCAGTCACATGAATAGGACACTAAAGAGGCACGATTTGGGGGTGGAGGGGGGGATGTTGGAGGTCTGCTTGGTGGCCCCTGTATTGCCCACCACTAGGTCTGGGTGTTGTCCCAGGTTATAAATGTAGTGCAACGGTTTCTCTGACCAGTCCAACACCATTATGACTATGACTGCTACTGTGTTTGTTTTGTGACTGCGTAAATGTAAAGGATATTTTGCAAATTATAGCTGTGAAGGTATTAAAGGAATGCTAAACACAGTGCACATAAAAAATATTCCGGCTAATCTTCCCTTAGTCTAGGGCTGCATTGTGACTGATGATGATGCATGTCGGACGGCCCAAGGTTGCAGTAATGCTGCCTGTAACGCAAATAAAGAAAGTAAAATGGGGCACTTTACGATCAGCAGGTTTCGATTCTCTTGCCACTGTTCTCTCATTGGCCACTTGCAGGTTTAAACACGATCCCAGTCACTGTCATTAGTTGCAATGCAGCTAGTCGGCGTGTAGACCTAGCCTCAACGTTCTTCTTTCCTTGGAGCCTATTTGTCTGATAATACAATTATAACTGAGAAATGTATAAACACATTTGGCTGAGCCATGCCCCCTCACCCCCTGACTGTCCTGTGTCTGGCTGCAGCAGGAGCCTCTCCCATGTCTGTAGTACGACAAAACAAAACTAAGATTTACCTAAAAATGAACTCTTTAATCCCTGCATTCTCAGTAGTCTGACTGACAACAGTACGGGCACCTAGGTTTCTTTACTTTCATCATTTTCTAGGTTTAGTGTTCTTTTAATGTGATTGTGATTTCTCTTTTACCTTTTCCACATATGTACAATGTAAAATGCAATAACGAAGAAAATGTGTTTGCCCCCTTTTTAGATTCTATCTATATATGGATAAATATCTAATAAGACTTCTCCGGGTAACTTATACAGAATTCTATGTGTGTATGGAATTCTTTTTTTTTTTTTTTCCCCCATGTTGATGGAATATAATATTTTGTCCCTGCGCCAGCGTAAACCAGAATGCTGCTTCTTGTAGACGTCTTCCGAAATCCTGTTTTGTGAGACTGAGGTAATGTTAAGTGATACACTGCAAAAGAGAGCTGTAAATTTTATTTCTTTCCTCGGAAACAGTGCCACGTATGTCTGTTGGCTACTTCTGGTATTGCAGCTTGACCCCATTCACGTAAAAACTGCTGAGCTGCAATTCTAGTCACAGCCCATGGACAAGAATAGTGCTGTTTCTGGAGGCATACCAAGCCGCGTTTTTCGTATATCTTAAAGATGCCTGTACAGACATCAGCTGGAAGGTACATTTGCACTGACCAGAAGTGTCTGTATAGGGTGCGCAATTTAGCACGTGCATACACCTCCTACTTATTTTGAGAGATTGGTGTTTCCCTTTCAAAGGACATCTGTCAGCAGATTTGCACCTATGACACTGGCTGACCTGTTACATGGGCGCTTGGCAGATGAAGGAGTCTGTGTTGGTCCCATGTTCATATGTGCCCGCATTGCTGAGAACAATGATGCTTTAATATATGCAAATGAGCCTCTAGGAGCAACGGGGGCGTTACCATTACACCTAGTAAACATTACGCCTGGTTCTGTCAAAGTGCAGAAGGTGCAGCAGTTGCAGAGAGCAGAGCCTCTAGGTGTAACGGTAACACCCCCATTGCTCCTAGAGGCTCATTTGCATATAATAAAACATCATGTTTCTCAGCAATGCGGGCACATATGAACATGGGACCAACACAGAGGCCTTTAGCTGCTAAGTGCACATGTAACAGGTCAGCCAGTGTCCTAGGGACAAATCTGCTGACAGAAGCCCTTTAACATCAGTTCACACTCCAACGGTGATGTTCGCTGATCTTGTACATTAATTATATATTTTTTTTTTTTTATCCTACTCTTCGAGGCAGTAGAAAATAAATTAAAATGTGTTCCCTTGTAACACATAGGAAAAAAAAGCTAAAGTCCACAGCAAGTAGCATTTCTGTACTATCGGCCATACGCAGGTTTTCGACAATGTACCTCTTTTGGTTCCAATCTCTGCACTGATCTCGTTTCCTATAGTAACCAGCAAAGTGCAATCCTTCAGTATTTCTAATTGTTATTGTACCTTGAATCCTGCGAGAAATATGAGATTAAAGCATGTCGATTTATTTAGCATCCAGCTGTAAAGCACTACCTTGTACTGAATATCCAGTATGCGTGCGGATATTAAACGGGGGATTAGGCTTGGACACTTTTGTAAATTGCCTTAACTCAAGTATCCTGTACGCAGTGGGTGATGTTTTTGGGTTTTTTTTTTTTTGTTGTTTTGGTTTCCGTTTCAAGGCAATGTAAGCAAATTTATAAATGTTGTAGCGACTGTCTACTATATTAACTGGGAAAACCGGACTTGAATTCCAGTGATTCTGCTGATCCGATTGTGTTGCCTTGCACAACGACTGTATATACAGAAGAGTGATGGGTGTGCAATCTCCTATATGACAGGGAGAGGGGACAGGCTGCAGGAGATTGTTTTCCTCCTAATTTACTTAAAGTATGTCAGGTCGACGGCAATATCTTTGATGAATTTCCTCATGTAATGGTCTTTAAATGGTGTACATTTTTTTTAATTTGTAAAATTTTTACTGTACATTTGATTCTCATGCCTAGTGTGATTCCAACTGCTTGTAATTTAAAACACTATTTAATATTCAGAATAAAAGCTATATATTTATAACCGCTGTGTTCCTTTGTGTCTTTGTAAAGCGATGTGCTCGTCTCTAGGTGATGGGTTATGATGTCTAATAGATACATCTGAAAAAGTGGAACAGCAGCTCAGAGGAATTCGTAAAGTATTTGATTTCTAGGGGTCCTTCTACAACCCTGAGTAAGCGCTGATCAGTCATATACGTCAAACTGCGCCCATTTAAAAGGTCTTTTCACACCGTCCAATGCAAAGTGAACAGGGGATGGGAGATGGTTATCATGAAGTGTGATGTGCTGCCAACAAATGATTTTTGGTGACTCAGAAACAGACGTTCAGATGAATTATCTTCTGTATGTGAAAAAAAATATTAATTCCAAGAGGAATAACTGGGGGACAGCGCAGATCTAAGAAATCCTCCAGGATTGTTATTACATGGGGGATAAAAGTATTTATTAAATGGGTTGTGCCAGGTTTTAAAGTTAACCCCTATCTTGCAGAAAGGCGATAACTGATTGGTGGGGGTCCCGTTCCCTTGATCTATTTCTGGAGGTCACATAGAGAATAAAAGGAGCAGCAGGGTGCATGCCCAACCTGCCGTTCCATTAGATAGGGAGAACCGGACCCCCACTACTTGGGATCGGAGGAGTGTCCCCCCCCCCCCCCCCCAATCAGTTCTTCAGTTCTCTCTGCCCACGGGACTTTAAAACTTGGCACAATCTCTTAACAAGAGGTGACTATAGGGGACCTGTGTAGGGGGAGGGGACACCATACAGAGACTGACAACTTCAAACTGCTCTCTGCTTAGGGAAGATATACCGTGTATACTTTTCCTATTTAAAAAAAAATAAAAAACTTCAAGAGGCTTTAAAATGGCTTTATCAGTCCAGTTTAAAACTGAAATGTTCTAGTCTAAAATAAGAGTAAAACATTTCCATAACTTTGAGGCAGTTTGGCAGCATAATCACATTCCTTCCAGAACTTTGGTGACAAATATTGGACATCTGAGAGGTTGCCAGATTAGATAATGGGGCATACATAGGTAACAGGTGCAGTGTCCTTGATTTATTTTTTATTTGAGGACATATAAATTTGCTTTCCAGCTATTAAATTTTAAGATAATCCGATAACAAACACTTCTAATTGTGTGGATATGTTTTCTATTCAGATTTCTAGGCTTCACTTGCTAAACTTCATCTATTCATCGTCAAAGGTGTTATCCAATTCCTATAATGACCATCCCCCCCAATGCCCAGGCCCGTTTATATAGATTAAACCTACCCTGCCCCAGGGCCCTGTGTCACTCCTCCTTATCCCTGCACGGCCGCTGCTGCATCTCCCCTTTGCATGGATCAGCCAATAGTAAGCCACAACGGGGACGAACCTCTCTAGTGTCAGTGGTGGCGGTGCGGGCATCAGGAGTGACATGGTTGCTGGGGAGTAGGCTAATATAACCTATATGAAGGGCCCGGGCATTAGGGGGTCATTATAAGGGTTGGATAACCCCTTTAAAGCCAAATTCACACAACCATATTTTTTGGTACTCCTAGCCACGTTTTTTGTGGATCGGATGCGGACCCATTCATTCTATTCTGCGGCCCCGTGCGCACGAGATGTCCTTTTCTTGTCCGTTTTGCAGGCAAGAATAGTCGGCGTGACAACCGGGACTGCAAAGAGTCCGGGATGCACACGGACCGCATCTGTGTTTTGTGAATCCACTAATTGCTGACCGTGACACGTATACTGGTCTTGTGAATGCATCCTAAAGGAAATCTGTTGGGAACGTCATTCTCCTCTAACCATGGGCAGCATAAAAAAACGACAGACTGCCTGGTTACAAACTGTATTTTAGGCCACATTCACACGACAGTGTGCAGTCCGAAATACATGGCCCTTGTGTCCGCTGCATCCCCTGGACAGACAGATGCTCCTCTGATAGTCACTGCTTCGTGGTAATTTGATGCACTGAGTTCCTATCTGACCACAGCTCTATTGTACTGGACTCGCAAGATGACGTGAGTTCATGTCAGAGGAGCTGCGGTCAGTCCGGGAAATGCGGCCAACACGTGAGCCATGTTTCCTGCACTGCGCACTTTGGAAATTGTGGTGTTTCAGAGTCAACAGGTTTGAAATGATCTGAGAATGGAGGGGAAAAGAGTCACGGGGGCAGCTCTCCACCAGCTTCTCTCCATCCAGCTTGGCTTGATTGACAGATTGTAGAATGATGTCAATCCACCCGATCAAGGCGCAAAGCCACCCAGATGACTCTTCCTGGGTACTTTTTTATCAAATCTTTTTATTGATATTTTATATATGTACATAACATATTAAAGGTGTCAGAGCATCATATAATAGAAATGGAGCAGAATGAACAATCTACAGATCTTTCAGAACTTTTAATTCGTCCTCTGTTCGAGAGTAACTTGCAGGAGCTCCTTGTAGGTTTTTGCCAATGTTCATTTGAAGCCGTCATGGACACCCTTGAACATAACAGAGTGAACCATTTATATAACAAATGGTGACAGTAGGTATGTGGTCGCACCCGGGGCAGTCAGGCAAACAAAGTAAGTAATCTACAGGTTTTGTGGTTTATAGATGTGGAGGAGGTAGAAATCCCTCTCAGATTTTCCAGTTAACCATGTGTGTGTTCTATATTTTCAACTAGTCAGAGGGTCTGTGAGAGGTCACTTTTGAGTGTCGATAGTGAGGACATTTTTTGCTTTTGTATTCTTTCCAAGGAGCCCGTTTTTAGGAATCTAGAGTGAGTTCTATTTGCCCAGCTTGCTAATTTCTCCATGAGGCACATTTGGTTGATTTTTGACTCCCATTGAGTAATAGTTGGGGGGGTTGGGGCTATGCCAGTGAAAGGGGATTAGGTACCTAGCTGCTTGGACTATCCAAGTAGGCAATTCGGATGCGCTTGGGGTCCAGTTGTCTGACGGGATCCACAATAAGACCAACGAGGACGATGGATGAATGGAGGTGCCAAATATTTGGTTTAATTTGTGTTGTACCTGTTCCCAGAATCCTTTTGTTTGAGGGCAAAACCAGAATATGTGGCCTAATGTGCCCCCTTCCTGAGAACATCTCCAGCAGTCGCCCGACTCCCGAAATCCCATTTTATGAAGTTTGTGAGGATCGTTGTGCCACCTGGTCATTGTTTTATTAGTGTTCCTGGATTCTGGCGAAGTGTGAAAAGCCATGGGATCTTAAATGTATTTGGTCTATTTCTGCTGTAGAAAAGGATCTCTCTAGGTCCTTTTCCCCATTGCCTGATATAAGCAGAGGTTCCCATGGATTGCAGATTCTTGTATAATAGTGAAATCGGGTGTTTTGGAATCGTAGGGTTGGACACTAATTTCTCAAACAATGTTGCTTCTTGTACAGTTGTGTTCAAAATAATAGCAGTGTTTAAAAAAAGTGAATAAAGCTCAAAATCCTTCTAATAGCTTTTATTTCCTTACACACAAATGCATTGGGAACACTACACATTCTATTCCAAATCAAAGCATGAAGAAAAATATATCAAATTTGTGTTGTTCCTCTAAAAACAATATTGAAAAGTGAATATTAGACTGTTAAAAAAATAAAAATAGCAGTGTTTGTATTCTTCTTTACAAACTCAAACATTCACTATATAAACTGAAAAATGTTTGAAGATTTTGCTTTCCTTTGAATCACTTCACTAATATTTAGTTGTATAACCGCTGTTTCTGAGAAAAGCTGTACATCTGTGTTGCTCGGAGTCACCAACGTCTGGCCCCTGTGAGCAGGTATTCCAGCCCAGGATGATTGGACTACATGCCACAGTTCTTCTCTATTTCTTGGTTTTGCCTCAGCATCTTTGATGTCATTCCACAAGTTTTCTATTGGATTAAGATCCGGGGATTGGGCTGGCCACTCCATAACATCAATCTTGTTGGTCTGGAACCAAGATGTTGCACGTTTACTGGTGTGTTTGGGGTCATTGTCTTGTTGAAACACCCATTTCAGGGGCATTTCCTCTTCAGCATAAGACAGCATGACCGCCAAGTATTCTGATGTATTTAAACTGATCCATGATCCCTGCTATGTGATAAATAGGCCCAACACCTTAGTATGAGAAACATCCCCATATCGTGATGCTTGCGCCACCATACTTCACGGTCTTCACAGTGTACTGTGGCTTGAATTCAGTGTTTGGGGGTCGTCTGACAAACTGTCTCCGGCCACTAGACCCAAAAAGAACAATCTTACTTTCATCAGTCCACATGGGAGGTGTCCGAGGGATAATTTAATTTGAAATATAAGTCAAGTTTTTGTGAGAGATTTTCTATAGCCTCCTCTGAGCCCAAAAGGATCTCCTTTAAACGCCAAGTCCATTCTCTGATGGGCAGGGTCGGTGCAAGGATTTTTGCCAACACAAGCGAAGCTACATTTTGGAATAGCTGTATAGGTGCACTATCATGTATTAATTCCTTCCTCTCTTGCAGCTTGTAGCAGGGCCTCTGTGTCCCTGTAACTGAGCAGGCCACAGATCACATCTTGTGGCGGCTCATCTTTCCCCGGGGCCTGGCGCAGGGACCTATGGATGCGCTCTATAGTGATTAGCTGTGTTCTGTTGACACCAAGGAGATCTGTGAATAAGTGTAGGGCAGCTTCTTGGAGGGCGTTCAGTACAATGGATTCCAGTAATCCTTTTATCTGAATATTTTTCCTCCTACTCCCTGTCTTCTTCCTCTGATTCAGGCCTGCAGCGCAATCTTGTTTGTTCGCGCCAGTTGTCTCATTACAAAGCGGTCCATCTCAGCTTGCCCTTTCTTTTGCTTGGTCAAATTAGGTTGTTCCCTGATCTTGTCTCTCCCTATTTTGACCATCATAGCCGAAGTTAGGGCGTCTTATTTGCCTAGGTACGTGTCTGTAGAGCGGGAACTCTGCTTCAGACCTCCATCGCGTTCAGCGGTCAGGCTCCGCCCCCCCTCCCTTCCCGGGTACTTTTAAAACTTGTTTTCTGAGAAATGCTGCAGAATGTCAGAGTAAAACATAGCTGTTAGTAACCAGGGAGCCTGTTGGTATTTCTTGCTGTACATGGTATGGGCAGTATAAAGTTCCTTACAGGTTCCCTTTAATTTAAAACAAATATATGGTGTGTGTATGTATATGTGTATATATATATATATATATATATATATATATATATATACACACACAGTACAGACCAAAAGTTTGGACACACCTCATTCAAAGAGTTTTCTTTATTTTCATGACTATGAAAATTGTAGATTCACACTGAAGGCATCAAAACTATGAATTAACACATGTGGAATTATATACATAACAAAGAAGTGTGAAACAACTGAAAATATGTCATATTCTAGGTTTTTTAAAGTAGCCACCTTTTTCTTTGATTACTGCTTTGCACACTCTTGGCATTCTCTTGATGAGCTTCAAGAGGTAGTCACCTGAAATGGTTTTCACTTCACAGGTGTGCCCAGTCAGGTTTAATAAGTGGGATTTCTTGCCTTATAAATGGGGTTGGGACCATCAGTTGCATTGTGGAGAAGTCAGGTGGATACACAGCTGATAGTCCTACTGAATAGACTGTTAGCTGCTTTTTTCTTGCCATAATACAAATTCTAAGTAAAGAAAAACGAGTGGCCATCATTACTTTAAGAAATGAAGGTCAGTCCGAAAAATTGGGAATACTTTGAAAGTGTCCCCAAGTGCAGTCACAAAAACCATCAAGTGCTACAAAGAAACTGGCTCACATGCGGACCGCCCCAGGAAAGGAAGACCAAGAGTCACCTCTGCTGCGGAGGATAAGTTCATCCGAGTCACCAGCCTCAGAAATCGCAGGTTAACAGCAGCTCAGATTAGAGACCAGGTCAATGCCACACAGAGTTCTAGCAGCAGACACATCTCTAGAACAACTGTTAAGAGGAGACTGTGTGAATCAGGCCTTCATGGTAGAATATCTGCTAGGAAACCACTGCTAAGGACAGGCAACAAGCAGAAGAGACTTGTTTGGGCTAAAGAACACAAGGAATGGACATTAGACCAGTGGAAATCTGTGCTTTGGTCTGATGAGTCCAAATTTGAGATCTTTGGTTCCAACCACCGTGTCTTTGTGCGACGCAGAAAAGGTGAACGGATGGACTCTACATGCCTGGTTCCCACCGTGAAGCATGAAGGAGGAGGTGTGATGGTGCTTTGCTGGTGACACTGTTGGGGATTTATTCAAAATTGAAGGCATACTGAACCAGCATGGCTACCATAGCATCTTGCAGTGGCATGCTATTCCATCCGGTTTGCGTTTAGTTGAAACATCATTTATTTTTCAACAGGACAATGACCCCAAACACACCTCCAGGCTGTGTAAGGGCTATTTGACCATGAAGGAGAGTGATGGGGTGCTGCGCCAGATGACCTGGCCTCCACAGTCACCGGACCTGAACCCAATCGAGATGGTTTGGGGTGAGCGGGACCGCAGAGTGAAGGCAAAAGGGCCAACAAGTGCTAAGCATCTCTGGGAACTCCTTCAAGACTGTTGGAAGACCATTTCAGGTGACTACCTCTTAAAGCTCATCAAGAGAATGCCAAGAGTGTGCAAAGCAGTAATCAAAGCAAAAGGTGGCTACTTTGAAGAACCTAGAATATGACATATTTTCAGTTGTTTCACACTTTTTTTTGTTATGTATATAATTCCACATGTGTTAATTCATAGTTTTGATGCCTTCAGTGTGAATCTACAATTTTCATAGTCATGAAAATAAAGAAAACTCTTTGAATGAGAAGGTGTGTCCAAACTTTTGGTCTGTACTGTGTATTAAAATGGTTGCCCAGATTAGAACAACAAGTCTGCTGTTTTTCTGCAAAAAACAGACAGGTTTTTAAGGGGCTTGTCCTTTCTGTTGTAAAGGTATGGCCATGTTCAGGTTTCTTGCAGTTTTTGAAGCCAAAACCAAGAGTAAATTGAAAAAAAAAGAGAAGTCATATCTCACTTATCTCATTTTATGAGCGCTTGCTCCGTACAGTATTCTAACAAAGTTTTATGCGAATCTACTTCAGGTGTTTTATCCGAACTAGATTTGCTCATCCCTAGCTGCAATCTCTGCAGAGATACAGTTTAGCCTTTTCCTTTTTTGTTTTGAAAATGTAAAAAATTAAAATTTAAAAAAAAAGTGAGTAAAAAATAAAAAGGGGATGTCTCATCTTAAATTTTATGACTTTTAGGAATCATTTCATCTTCTACTTGCTTAAAGGGGTTCTCTCACTTCAACTATTAGTACTTATTATGTAGAGAAAAGTAATACAAGGCGCTTACTAAGGTATTGTGATTGTCCATATTGCTTCCTTTGCTGGCTGGATTCATTTTTCCATTACATTATGCACTGCTCGTTTTCACGGTTACGGCCACCCTGTAATCCAGCAGCAGTGGTCATGCTTGCACACTATAGGAAAAAGCACCAGCCTGTGTCCACTCCCACGGTCCCGGCCCGGCGCTTTTTCCTATAGTGTGCAAGCACGACCACCGTTGATGGATTGCAGTGTGGTCGTAAGCCCTGGAAACAAGCGGTGTATAATGTGATGGAAAAATGAATCCAGCAAAGGAGGCAATATGGACAATCACAATACATTAGTAAGTGCCTTGTATTAACTGTCTCTTCATGAGAAATGCCTTTTGCTTAAGTGAGACAACCCCTTGAACTGTTCAGAGTAAGGGCTCATGCACATGAACGTATCCATATAGATTTTTGATTTTTTTTTTTCCGGACCGTATGCGGAACCATTCATTTCAATGGGCCCGTAAAAAAACAAACTGAAGTTACTCCGTGTGCATTCTGTTTCCGTATGTCCGTTCTGCAAAAAAATATTTTGCGGTCGTGTGCATGAGCCCTAACAGTAATTTTGACTCTGAGTGCCCACACATTTGCATGCCACTGTATATGCCGACCACCCGGATGTATATAGTCAACTGGTTAAAGACTTATTCTAACAAGGTGAGTAGCTTCTTGGTATCACTACTTTTCAACAGCCATTCCAAGGTGAATGTGACTGCCCTCATCAGACTGTGAGGCCTAGTAAGTAAACGCATGGGAGGCTAGCTGGGAATCCCTGGCTCCACTGACTAGCTTTTTAATATCCATTCATCTTATAGTTCACATCTCGCTTCTCCCCATTTTGCTATGAATTTTTGACCCTTCTTGTGTGCACACTTTGCGTTTTGAGCTACTCCTCCTACAGGGAAGCAGGGATAGATCCTTCTTCAGGATTATGTTTTGTCATTTGAGTTATGTTTGTTCTTCTCTGTTCCCTTAAAAATAACAAAGTGAGAAGACGGGCCAAGTGCCTGTAGCTGTTCTTCTCTATAAACCAAATCCTGTTTATCAAGCAGGAGACTTGTACCTGGCGGTGGCCTTTTCCCTGATGCTGTAATTTGTATAAGACGTTTATCAATCCTGTGTGCGCCGATAAGGTCATCACAACAGATGTGCATGATTAAATTTCATGCTTAAACTCGTGCGTATAATACGGGCTATTCTCCCCCCATGTTCAGGCCTCTTATACTGAATTGCACAAGACATTAAGATTTGGCAATGCAATAAAAGGGCAAGTGTTTTTCTCCACACCTCAGTTACAAAAGTAAAGTGTGAGCAGTGATTTAACAGAGTCCACTTGACAGGCTGCTCTGTCTCTACTTATATATGATATGCCATGTCTGGAGGGGTAAGACATCCTCAAGGGTAGATCGTATGTACTCAGGTTGGTGCCCTCTATGCATGTAGTCTCTCTTAAAAACTAGGGAGGCAGGGGCAGACTGGCCATAGACCCTACAGGGAATTTTCCTGGTGGGCTGATGTCCACAGGGCCACCTGAGCCTCCTCACTACCGCTGGACAGGTACATACTACTGGCGGAACTAAAGGGGTCATTATTTGAGGAAGTCCAGGCAGAATGCTGAAGGTAGGGCTGGCTTGGTGTTGAGGCCAACATCTCACCTCCTAAGCCTTCTGCTCCATATCCATATTAGAGACAAATTGGAGGAGAGAACATGGCAGCTATTGATGACCACCACAAAGGGAAAAGCTTCTGGGGAGTATTTTGTGCCGTATTAGGTTCTGGGGGATGGTACTCTGTGCTGCACTATGCTATTGCAGACCCTGCCAACTTGTATGGCCCCATCTACTTGTGTTGCCCCACCTTCTGGACCCACATTCAACATATTTTCTGCATTGCTGTATGTTGGTTTTTATCTGCACGGGATTGAATAAAGCCTTAAGTATTTTTCAGTGAAGCTGGACCATCTTTCTTTCTTTTGGGATCCGTTGTGCGCCCAAGGTTCAGGGCGAGGTCCGGGCTCCTGGCTTCCTGTGGAAGAGCGCAGCATTTTCCAGTGTTGCTCCACCTTCAACATTGGGGCCACTTTTATTTATTTTTGTAGTTTTTTTTCCCAAGGCCACTTTAAGTTCCCTGTCAACCCCTGTAGCACTGATCAGGGCAAATAGCGATGTTGAAGCTGGGTACCCTGTATGTCAAATAGGACTCTGCTGCAGCTAAAAGTGGCCATCCACTTTTTAAAAACTGTTGACTTGGAATAGATAATAAAAAAATAAATGTGCCAGATCTGTGATACGATGGATACCATTAGGCATGAGCAAATCGACTTCGGATGAAACTTCCGAAGTCGATTCGCATAAAACCTCGTTTCAATACTGTACGGAGAATGTATTGGCTCCGATGAGCTGAAGTTCTTACTTCTTGAAGTCTCATGAGACTTCGTATAACTTCATAAATTGATTTCTACTGTAAAAAAAACATTTCCTGAACTCGGGTTTGGTTCCAAGTGGTACCTTGGTAATAATTTCGGCTCATCGGAGCCAATACATTCTAATACTGTACAGAGCATTATTGAAACAAAGTTTTAATGCAAATCGACTTCGGTTGTTTCATCCGAAGTCGATTTGCTCATCCCTAGACACCATTAATTCTAATGAGGTCTGCCATTCTCCTGGACAAAATAGAGCAGCATTCTGCAGTATTTTGTCCTGTATTTTTGACAGAGTATTAAATTGAGCTTCCTAACAGCACTGCCAGCACAAAGGTGAACCTACCCTTAAAGGGGATTTCCAGGATTAACTATGGTTTTAACAGATATGCTCATGTAGTTGCTTACCTTATGTACGTCTTCCTCATGCTTTTTTGTTTTGCTTTCACTATGGACTCCTCTCCTGACCCGTTTTCGCCATGCAAACCAATCACTCTGTTGTTTCCATCCTGTAGGTACTGTAGTACTTCCTGTTGTTGTGTCCAACTCCAACCAAACCCATCATGCACTTCTTCCTCCTCTTCCACACTTTAGCACCACCCAGCTAGCTTATAGCTCCTCCCACCCAGCTAGTTGCATAGACATTCCCCTATCAATGGTCTTGCCCATGGATATTACTAGAGTTGAGCGAATCGTTGTTGGCGAAGTGGAATTCGATCCGAATTTCAGAAAAAATTTGATTTGCACCGAATCCGAATTTCCTCAAGCTTCGTGGTAACGAATCACATTTTTTCCTAAAACGGCTGCTGCACATGTTAGGACATGGAGCAAGGAACTCTGGGAACGAGGGATCACCCACAATGCTATCCATGATGCCAATCAGCAGCCAGCCCTGTGATGTGTCGCCCCTATAAATAGCCTCAGCCATCTTGGATTCAGCCATTTTCCAGTGTACTTAGTGAAGGGAGAGATGTTTAAAACTTTAATTTTGCTGTATAGAAGTTCAGGGAAAGGATAGGGAGGAATCATTCCACAGTATTGAAGCAGAACAGGGTTCAGTAGGGGAGGTTACAGCCTGGGTAATAGGAACAATCCTATTACACCTTGCTGCACTGACTGGGGATCTAAATTGCCAGTATACAGCTCTGTAATTCCAGCAAACCGTTCTTGTTATTGGGGTACAAGTGCTATTTGATACAGCCATTAACAGGGTTTATTACAAGGAAATATTTCTACATCTTATTTGCCCTTTTGCGGTGCAGTTATATGTTCTAAAGCATTTTTTGGCTTGTATTAGTGGGAAAAAAGAGCTTATTAGCTAGCTATTGTGTGGTGAAGTGAGAAAATTAGAACCCTTTTTGGCGTGTATTAGTGGCAAAAAAAAATATATTATTTGTGGTTCAGCGGTGCAGTTATATGTTCTTAAGCCCTTTTTGGTGTGTATTAGTGGCAAAAAAATATATGTTTTGCCACTAAAACACGCCAAAAACTGCTTTAGAACATATAACTGCACCGCTGAACGTTTTTTGTCACGAATACACGCCAAAAAGGGCTTTAGAACATATAACTGCACCGCTGAACGGCAAATATATTTTTTGCCATTCAGCGGTGCAGTTGTGTTGTAAAGCCTTTTGTGGAGTGTATAAGGGGGAATAAAAATAGGGGCCTATTTGTGCAGTTATTGTGTATGTTCTAAAGCCCTTTTTGGTGTGTATTAGCAGGGGGGAAAAGGCTTATTAGCCGTTGCGTGGTAAAGTGAGAAAATTACAGACTTTTTTGGGGTGTTTTAATTTCCTTTTTTTAAATTTATTTAATCTAACAGTGTCAGACAGAGAACACATCAGCACAGGGGAGTGGCAGAGGCCTAAATGTTTCTCGCACAGGTCGCAGCAGAGTAAGGGAGCGTGGCAGTAGGATTTGCAGCGAGAGGCCTGACCTCCCGGAGTCATCTAGCGGTCATGTCTTGACCAGCAACCCAGTGGCTCTTGAATGGTTGACTCGGTCATCCACTTCGTCCCACGTGACATCAGACACCTCCAGCCCAGAGTTGTGCGTTCGTCAGACACAACCCTTAGTTGGCATGGCCCAGGAGCAGGCCCTGTGCCCTCACCTGTCCTCAACCTGCCTCTGTCCTTTTCTGTTCCCTCAGCCAGTGAAGTATTATAGGCTGTGGGCTCAGTTCCACTATACAGCAAAGACGAGCTACTAGAGGACAGTCAGCAGCTACTAGCCAGCCAAGATGTGGAGGAGACATCTGCCGCTTCCTCCGGTATGCGGGCAAGTAGTGATGAAGAGAGTGGCTTGGGAGCTGGTGTTGCGAGCGGTCAGGCTCCTGACCCAGAGACCGTTGAGGAGGACATCAGTGACATGCAGACAGTACTCGATGATGATGTAGCCGATGGCTCTTGGGAGCCGGGTGAATTAGGGGCTTCATCATCATTGGGAGAAGAGGGTGGCAGCTTGCCCGTAAGGCAGCCTTGGAGCCAGCAAGTCGCTAGCGTGGCCGGGAGTCAGCAGGGTGGCGGCAATGGGAGGTCGTGAGCCAAACGTGCCTGGGGTAGACCACCTGCTTCACATGAGACTACCTGCCCAGAAAGTAGTGGTGCAGGGGTTCACGGAAGCAGCGGCGGTAGCAGTCAGTCAGAGCGGAATGTTGGGGATAAAATCACCTACTCAGCGGTGTGGCAGTTTTTTTGTTAAGCTGCCGGAGGAGGTGAACATGGCCATTTGTAGAATCTGTGGGCAGAAGGTGAAGCGTGGCCAGGGTGCCAATGTTGGCACCACAGCACTGCGTCAACATATGCAGTGTCCCCATAAAGTGCCCTGGGAGAACCGTGGCTCCGATGTGGTGGTCCAGCCTGCCGCAGCAACCGTTGCAACACCCAGTGGCATGCATCCGATTTCAGGCAGTCAAGGCTCCACCACCTCAGCCGAAAGGAGCTGTCTGTCCTTCCCATCATCTGCTGGTCCTGATGCTCCTGCTCCTCGTCAGTCATTCCGTCGGCAATCGATCACCGAAGCAATTGCCAAGAGACAACAGTATGCGTGCACTCATCCAACGGCGCAGAAGCTGAATGTGCTCCTGGCTAAGTTGCTGGTGCTGCAGTCCCTACCTTTCCAAGTGGTGGAATCTGCACCTTTAAGAGAACTAATGACTTGTGCCGAGCCATCATTTCTTTGCCAAAAAGGCAGTACCAGCCCTGTACACATATGTAGAACAGAAGGTGGGCCAGTCCTTGAGCCTGTCTGTGGCTGCCAAAGTGCACAGCAGCGCCGACGTGTGGAGCTGTAACTACAGTCAGGGACAACTGGCTGAATGTGGTTCCTGCACAGCCACACCAGCAACTTGGCCAGGGGATGCCGCTTCCTCCTCCACGCCGTTGGTGTTGCGACAATGTCCGCCTCTGCCTCCTCATCCTCCACCGTGTCCTCAGCCTCCACTGCAGGGACAATTCACAGTGCCCCTCCAGCATACCACATGTGCAGGGCATGGTGGTGTCATGCTGTTCTGCACCTCGTTTGCCTGGGCGAACTGAGTCACACAGGGGAGGAACTACTCCGTGTCCTTCATCAAGAAATCGAATCCTGGCTTTCTCCGCGACAACTCAAAATTGGAACCATGGTGACAGACAATGGGAAGAACATGGTGTTGGAGCTGCGTCAAGGAGAGCTGAGCCATGCACCCTGCATGGCACACGCGTTCAATCTGGTTGTCAAGCGGTTCCTGAAGTCTTCCACCCATCTGCAAGACATTCTAAAAATGGCCCGGAAACTTTGCATGCATTTCAGCCATTCATATATCGCAAAGCACACCCTTCTTGAGCTGCAGCGGCAGAACGGCATCCCCCCAACATAGGCTGATATGTGACGTTTCCACCCGCTGGAATTCCACCCTCCAAATGTTGGCCCAACTGTACAGTACAAACAGAGAAAGGCCATAAACGATTTCTTGATGATCCAAGTGGACAGGAGTACTCCCCTGTGTAACTTCGATGTCAGCCAGTGGCAGGTCATGATTGACACCTGCCGTTTGCTCAGGCCCTTTGAGGAGGCCACGTTATTTGTCAGTTGCCAGGACTACGGAATGAACAACGTAATTCCACTGCTTTATGTCCTGGAACAGATGCTGGCAAATCTGGCTGGTCAGGGGACTGGAGACGTGGCGCCTAGATCTCACGGCCACATGAGCCCTGTGGGGGCTGAACTTGAAGAGGAGGAAGACATTAAAGCACAAGCAATGTGTAGCGAAATGGGTGGTTTTTCTACACAGGTGACAGGAGAGGAGGAGCAGCCAGAGGAGCTACAGGGCGATGAGGAAGATGAGGCAGAGGATCCAGACACACCGTGGCAGTATGCAGTGGAGATGGAGGCAGGGAGTCCCTCCAAGTCACTTGTACAAATGGCCCGATGCATGCTCACTTGCTTGCGTAGTGACAGCCGAAATTGTCACCATTCTGCAGAGGAATGACTTCTGGCTCTCCACCTTGTTGGACCCTCGCTACCGGTCCAAAATGGAGGCCTTTTTTACACCGGCTGAGAAGGAGGACAAACTAAACTACTATAGAGACATCATATGTAGTCAGTTGGCCGCTGCCTATCTGCGCCATCGTCCATCCTCTTGCAGGTCTAACCGGGGGGCCCTCTGCACTTACGTTCTTCTGCCATGGCTGCTGTGGGGGGGGGGGGGGTAGGAGCAGTTCAAGCTCCATCAGCAGCAACTTGAGTCTAGAGTCACTGATGAGCAGCTTTCTTCACCCGCCTAGTAAAGAAACTACTCACCAGCAGCAGCAGCTAGACCTGGAGCAGGACCTGAACCAGAAGGTGGTGGCATACTTGGACAGCACCCTGCCACCCCACAGTCAAAATCCACTGGACTACTGGGCAGCCAAACTGGATTTGTGGCCGCAACTGCCAGAGTTTGCACTGGAAAAGCTGTCCTGCTTGGCCAGTAGTGTGGCATCAGAGCGGGTGTTTAGTGCGGTGGGGGCCATAGTTACCCCAAGAAGAACTCGCCTGTCCACCCAAAATGTGGAGAGACTGACCTTTGTCAAGATAAATCAGGCGTGGATCAGCCAGGATTTCCACCACCAATGCCTGATGCATCAGACTAGATCATCCATGGTGCCACACCAACAAATATGTCAAAAGAGACCGGTTTCTTCTGGCTACCTGCGTCAGCTACTATTCTGATGCTGCCACCCGCCTGATGCCACACATCTGATGCCAAGTGCTCCTTCTTTCCCCCACCATCTTCAGCTGGTACTGGTATTGCCACCCACCTCCCCACTCTGTGGTCTCCCGATGCTGCTGCCATCTGCACACTATGTCACTTTGTGGTCTCCTGATGCTGCTGTCACCTCCACACTATGTCACCTTGCCAGTCTGTGGCCTCCTGATGCTGCTGCTGCCACCTCCACACTGTCATTGTGCCACCCTGTGGCATCCTCCTGATGCTGCTGCCACACTCTGTCATTGCTCTGTGGTCTCCTCATGCTGCTGTCACCTCCACACTGTCACCTTGCCACTCTGTGGTCTCCTGATGCTGCTGCCACCTCCACACTGTCATTGTGCCACTGTGGCCTCCTGATGCTGCCACCACCTCCACACTGTCATTGTGCCACCCTGTGGATGCTGCTGCCGACCTCCAAACTCTGTCATTGTGCCACTCTGTGGCCTCCTGATGCTGCTGCCACCTCCACACTGTTATTGTGCCACTCTGTGGCCTCCTCCTGATGCTGCTGCCACCTCCAGACTCAGTCATTGTGCCACTCTGTGGTCTCCTCATGCTGCTTCCACCTCACCACTATGTCATAGGGCCACTCTGTGGACCTCTCATGCTGTTCCCACTCTCCGCACTTCATGACTGGGCCACTATTTTGCCTTTCGGCCTGGCTGACATAATTTATTTGACCCTTCTTATTTGTCACCTCGCCACTCTGTGGTCTCTTGAATCTGCTGCCACCTCCACACTATGTCACCTTGCCACTCTGTGGTCTCCTGATGCTGCTGCTAAGTCAACACTATGTCACCATGCCACTCTGTGGCCTCTTGATGCTGCCACCTCTACACTGTCATTGTGCCACCCTGTGGCCTCCTCCTGATGCTGCTGCCACCTCCAGACCCTGTCATTGGGCCACTCTGTGGTCTCTTCATGCTTCTTCCACCTCACCACTGTCATAGGGCCACTCTGTGGACTTCTCATGCTGTTTCCACCCTCCGCACTTCATGACTGGGCCACTATTTTGCCTTTTGGCCTGGCTGAAATCATCATTTATTTGACCCTTCTTCTCATCAGTCAGAAGGAAGGAAAAATGAGACGCACAACGGATCCTGTCTATGTAACAGCTCTAAGGCCTGCATGACATGGTCCCTATTTTGCATCAGAATTGGCTTATGATTTGGTAGCCAAAAGCAGGAGTGGGTACAAAACACAGAAGACATGCAAATATTCCGTTCACGTGTCATCTCTGTTTTGGATCCACTCCTGTTTTATTTTTTGCTTTAGCAATACTGATGGATTACTGACTAAATGCTGACCGAGTGAAGGCGGATGCTCCACAGACAGGATCTGTTTTTTGGGGGTTATTGTTTTGATGGATCAAAGGAAGGGCAAAATAATCTGTGAAGTTCACACAAACTTACTGCTGACACCCTCTCCACTCTGTCGGGGGGGTCTACTTGTATAAGCGTTTAACAGGTTCTGTAGACATCTATGTGGAATCAGCTGCCGACGGTGGAAAAGGAGTGCGCTTCTTCTTGACGCTAACATTGACCTGTAAGGCTGAGTTCACACAAGTTATTTGGTCAGTTTTGGCCCCGTGACTGCCCAAATAAGTGAAGTGTGCAGTGATTCTAAGAGCGATGCCTGTCATCTGCATGTCATACTGACTATGCGTGTTGGTCACTACCACAGCAGACTCCCTATGCGTTTTACTGCAAGGCACTGTGTTCTACACCACTATGAAAGCTCTCTGCAGCCAGGAAATAGCAGTTTTTAACGCGATTCGCCACAAATAAATTTGGATCGAACTGATTTTTTTCGAAAAAATTCTGCGAACTAGCCGAATCGAATTTTTGAGAAATTCCCTCATCTCTAGACATTACATCACAAGAAATAAGAAAGAGCTGCATGGACATGGTCATGTGACCACAGCCCAGAACTGGAGATAGGAGCAATAAAGGTAAAAGAAATAAATTACAGATACATAAATCATTATTCTAAAGGATGCTGATGCTTCTGAAAGGCCGTAGCAAACCAGTAATCAGTCATGGTTGATGTTGTCATGAGCCTAGGTAAAATATATTCCCACTGGACAGTTCTTCCTCTACATTTTTCTCTTGACAATGCATGTCACATCCATAAAAGGCTGTACTAGTGTTACAGTCAGGTCCATAAATATTGGGACATCAACACAATTCTAACATTTTTGGCTCTATACACCACCACAATGGATTTGAAATGAAACGAACAAGATGTGCTTTAACTGCAGACCGCTTTAATTTGAGGGTATTTACATCCAAATCAGGTGAACGGTGTAGGAATTACAACAGTTTGCATATGTGCCTCCCACTTGTTACGGGGCCAAAAGTAATGGGACAATTGGCTTTTCTGCTGTTCCATGGCCAGGTGTGTGTTATTCCCTCATTATCCCAATTACAATGAGCAGATAAAAGGTCCAGAGTTAATTTCAAGTCTGCTATTTGCATTTGGAATCTGTTGCTGTCAACTCTCAAGATGAGATCCAAAGAGCTGTCACTATCAGTGAAGCAAGCCATCATTAGGCTGCAAAAAAAAACGAAAAAAAAAAACATCAGAGAGATAGCAAAAACATTAGGCGTGGCCAAAACAACTGTTTTGAACATTCTTAAAAAGAAGGAACGCATCGGTGAGCTCAGCAACACCAAAAGACCCGGAAGACCACGAAAAACAACTGTGGTGGATGACCGTATAATTTTTTACCCGGTGAAGAAAACACCCTTCACAATAGTTGGCCAGATCAAGAACTCTCTCCAGGAGGTAGGTGTATGTGTGTCAAAGTCAACAATCAAGAGAAGACTTCACCAGAGTGAATACAGAGGGTTCACCACAAGATGTAAACCATTGGTGAGCCTCAACAACAGGAAGGCCAGATTAGAGTTTGCCAAACGACATCTAAAAAAGCCTTCACAGATGAGACCAAGATCAACTTGTACCAGAGTGATGGGAAGAGAAGAGTATGGAGAAGGAAAGGAACTGCTCATGATCCTAAGCATACCACCTCATCAGTGAAGCATGGTGGTGGTAGTGTCATGGTGTAAGCATGTATGGCTGCCAATGGAACTGGTTCTCTTGTATTTATTGATGATGTGACTGCTGACAAAAGCAGCAGGATGAATTCTGAAGTGTTTCGGGCAATATTATCTTCTCATATCCAGCCAAATGCTTCAGAACTCATTGGACGGCGCTTCACAGTGCAGATGGACAATGACCCAAAGCATACTGCAAAAGCAACCAAAGAGTTTTTTTAAGGGAAAGAAGTGGAATGTTATGCAATGACCAAGTCAATCACCTGACCTGAATCCGATTGAGCATGCATTTCACTTGCTGAAGACAAAACTGAAGGGAAAATGCCCCAAGAACAAGCAGGAACTGAAGGCAGTTGCAGTAGAGGCCTGGCAGAGCATCACCAGGGATGAAACCCAGCATCTGATGATGTCCATTCGGCACAAAACACCGCCCCAGCAGAACCAAATCCCACAGTACAGCGCAAAATACTGCCTCTGCAAAACCGAAAACCACAGTGCAGCACAATATACTACCGCCCACGTCATAGTATTAAACTGTACCATTATCTTGAGAACAGCAATACATTTGACACTGTACCATATAAAAGGTTAGTATATAAAATGAGAATGCTCGGACTGGGAGAAAACGTCTGTAAGTGGGTAAGTAACTGGCTGAGGGATAGAAAACATAGGGTGGTTATTAACGGTACACACTCAGATTGGGTCACTGTCACTAGTGGACTACCACAGGGGTTAGTATTGGGCCCTATACTCTTCAATATATTTATTAATGATCTTGTAGAAGGCTTGCATAGTAAAATATAAATTTTCGCAGATGACACTAAACTGTGTAAAGTAATTAACACTGATGAGGACAGTATACTACTACAGAGCGATTTGGATAGATTGGAGGCTTGGGCAGATAAGTGGCAGATGAGGTTTAACACTGACAAATGTAAGGTTATGCACATGGGAAGGAATAATGCAAGTCACCCGTACTTATTAAATGGTAAAACACTCGGTAACACTGACATGGAAAAGGATCTAGGAATTTTAATAAACAGCAAACTAAGCTGCAAAAGCCAGTGTCAGGCAGCTGCTGCCAAGGCCAATAAGATAATGGGTTGCATCAAAAGGGGCACAGATGCCCGTGATGAGAACATAGTCCTACCACTTTACAAATCACTAGTCAGACCACACATGGAGTACTGTGTACAGTTCTGGGCTCCTGTAAACAAGGCAGACATAGCAGAGCTGGAGAAGGTCCAGAGGAGGGCAACTAAAGTAATAACTGGAATGGGGCAACTACAGTACCCTGAAAGATTATCAAAATTAGGGTTATTCACTTTAGAAAAAAGACGACTGAGAGGAGATCTAATAACTATGTATAAATATATCAGGGGTCAGTACAGAGATCACTCCCATCATCTATTTATCCCTAGGACTGTGACTGGGGGGACATCTGCTGCGTCTGGAGGAAAGAAGGTTTGTACACAAACATAGAAGAGGATTCTTTACGGTAAGAGCAGTGAGACTATGGAGCTCTCTGCCTGAGGAGGTGGTGATGGTGAGTACAATAAAGGAATTCAAGAGGGGCCTGGATGTATTTCTGGAGTGTAATAATATTACAGGCTATAGCTACTAGAGAGGGGTCAGTGATCCAGGGAGTT
This sequence comes from Bufo gargarizans, assembly GCF_014858855.1. NCBI lineage: Eukaryota > Metazoa > Chordata > Amphibia > Anura > Bufonidae > Bufo > Bufo gargarizans. Next base: position 152,618 of record NW_025334508.1, on the reverse strand, counting down.
ATTCTGATTGCCCGATTGGAGTCCGGAAGGAATTTTTTATTCCCCTAAAGTGAGGAAAATTGGCTTCTACCTCACAGTTTTTTTTTTTTTGCCTTCCTCTGGATCAACTTGCAGGATAACAGGCCGCATACGTGTGGCAACATGGGGATTTTTCTCTCCCCCCCCCCCCTCCTGACCCCCTCCTCCCCTCTGACCCTCCTACGTTCTTGTCTCCCCCCTTATTGTTTTGTTTGTTATTATGTGTTTTTTTGCACTTTATCATATGACAGTACTGTCTCAAATGCATCCTTGTATTTGCGCCTATGAAGGCAAACTAAGATTGTACGTCTCACTGTTGTAAAACCAATAAAAACAATTTTAAAACAAACAGGATAACAGGCCGAACTGGATGGACAAATGTCTTTTTTCGGCCTTATGTACTATGTTACAATTGAATTCAGGAGGGCATCTGCAGCCGCTGGCCAGGTGCATAAGTGCCTGATGCTCCTACGTTAATTATTGCCGAGAGCATCAGATTGTTATGTACCTGGCTGGCGGCCATGAGGAGGGCTTGGATGGCCCATCAGGAAATTTCCCTTTGGGTCCATGGCCAGTCTGCCTCTGCACAGGAATGTGGGGAGGAGAGGAACCTGAGAGCCGCCAGGAGGGATTTGATTGGTGGTGATGTCATCTTGTAGTTTACAGGAAGTCAGCCACAGGGCGAGACCAACTTCCTGTTTACACATTAGAGCAAGGTGTCAAACTTGAGATCACATGAAAGGGTTTAATGTATGGCTGCAACTGAGTTAGGCCTCATGCACACGACCGTATGTATTTTGTGGTCCGCAAAAAATCAGGATGATGTCCGTGTGCATTCAGTATTTTGTGGAACGGAGCAGCTGGCCCCTGATAGAACAGTACTATCCTTGTCCGTAATGCGGACAATAATAGGACATGTTCTATATTTTTGCGGAACGGAAATCGAATGCACACGGATTAACTTCAGTTTTTTTTGCGGACCCATTGAAATGAATGGTTACGTATACGGCCCGCAAAAAAAAAAAGAAACGGAACGGACATGGAAAGAATATACGTTTGCGTGCATGAGCCCTTAGGGTGTAACAAATTACACTACTAGAATACTGGTGCCAAGATAGTAATATATGTATATTCTTTAAAGCAGCTTTCCCACCACAAGAAGCAATGGCAGATAACTTCTGGTAAGTTGGGCCTCACCTTATATGACTGCCACTACCCAAGTCATTACTCTGGGTTTATTAACTCATTTGCCATCACTTCCTGCATATCCTGTCAGTTGAAACCTCTCTGATCCTCAGAATGAAGGAACTTAAAGGGGTTTTCCAGAACTGGAAATACATCATGGATTGCATCTGTTATTGCAAATTCGTTTCACTGAAGTGCTTTTGCTGCAATGCCACGTACAACCTGTTGACAGATGTGGCACTGTCTTCGTAAGAAAGCAGCCATATTGTTCAAATCCTGGACAACCCGTATAACTTCAGAAAAATTTCACTGCAAACTAACTCGCCCAGTCATGTACGTATGGGAAAACTAAAACTGTGCAGTTCCATTAATCTGAATGGGGTTGATTTGGTGGCAAGCATCTGGATTTTTGCAAGCCCCATTCAGATGAATAATTTTCAATCGCAGAAAATTTTTGCAACGAAATCCGCCACGTGTGGAGTCCACCTTTTTAGTCCTTCTGGATCGTTGGGGGTCCTAATGTTATGGTATATCCTTGAGATGTACCATAACTTTTTTAGATTGAAATGCCTATAGGGCTCATTCATGGCCGGATGGTGGAGCGTAGAAGGACAGCACCTGGAGTGAACACTGACCCATTATAGTCAATGGGCTTAAATCATGTGTGATTTTCCACAAGAACCATTAGTCAGTGCAGTGTTTGCCATTTTGGTCTGATTTCCCAGAAGACTCACCCATTCTAGTGATTGGGTGCCCAGAAAAAAAAAAAAATGACTGCATGCAGACACCATCCATATGCAGTCCATTTAAAGGGTTTTTCCAAGATTTTCATATTGATGGCCTATCTTCAGGTAATTGGCAGAGGTGCCAGGAGCCAGACCCCCAGTGATCACATATTGATGGTGGAGTCCTGCTCCTGGCACTTCCGCTGATCCTTTGAGGAGGCCATAGCTCTCCGGTGAGCATTGCGGCCTCCTTGCAGTTTATCAAGCACAGTGACATACATTGTATAGTGGCTGTGGTTGGTATTGCAGCTCAGCAGCATTCATTGAATGGGACTGAGCTGCGTCTAAGCCATGTGAGCGGTGCGGTGACATCACTGGCCTAGGAAGAGGCTGCAGAGTGCCGCTGCCTTTTTTTAAACCGCTGAGTGCCCAGCAGAGTGCTGGAAGTTGGGCCCCCACCAATCACATATTGATATATATTAATATAAAAATTTCAGAAAACCCCTTTTAAAAAAATCATATTTCTTTTTATCTAATGTACAGACATGCTGGAGTTTGCTGATCTGAACAAGCCCATGATCTAGTTGAACGGCATGGTGGTTAGCACTATAGCCTTGCACCACTGGGGTCCTGGGTCAAAATCCAATCAAGTACAACATCTTTAACAGAGTTTTTAGGTTCTCTCTGTGTTTGCCTGCTTTCATTCTGATTACTCTGGCTTCCTCCCACATTGTGTGTGATATACAATTAAGGGCCCTTTACACTGGCTGAGAACCCTCGTTAGCGATTATCTGGCGGTGTTAAGTGTCCCAGCAATTACCCAATGAATGGGCGAAACGCTCGTTCTTCGGATAACTGGATCGTTTGTGTGGGAGTATAAATCACAGTAGGCCAGCAGCAGATTGTGCCGTCTAAACAACGAGTCAGTAATACGGACAAGCAATGGCATTAGCTATCACTCCTTCCTGTATTGGGGAGGAGATCGCTGCATGTAATAGCAATGGTCTCCTCTACTGGCGAGCAGGCGTTTGTCGGGAAGGAATGCTTCTTTACTGAAAATCGCCTGCAAAATTGGCTTGCGCAAAGGAGCTTTTAGGTTAAATGACATTGTGAGCCCATAGGGAATAGCGACTGACACACCACACCAAGGAGACAACCGGTGGTGACTATAGTCCTATTGGTGCTCACCCAGCTTTCCCAGAAACTAACACAAAAAAAATCTGATCTGAAGTTATCAGCGCATGTTGGGTGTTGTAGTTTTGCAGCAGACCACCGATATGGAGCATGCATCCGTTTGCACTTTTTTTCCGCCATATCCCACAGGTGAAAGTGACTTTTATACTGCAGGTTGTCGTGAGTCCTGCAGCATAATGTGGTGCATTGTCTTACGTCGTGCAGGTATGGGCCGTATATTTACCTAGGTGTTCTTTCTAAATAAGAATGGGAACATTTCCTTGCAGAGTTACAATGGGACGACTGGCAGAGCAGAGCGTGTGCCACAGCTGGAATAGCTTCTGGGGCTTGTTTGGTCTTTTGCATGTGGGATGCTGCCAGACCCCACCCCCTGCCCGAACTGTGCACTAAAGCTACGTGTACTATCCCCAGGCTCACAGCAGCAGCTGCAGCAGCCGCCTGCTACCTACCTCCCTGACTCTGACCTGCACCTGTATCCTGGCATAGACCTACAGCACCGGAGCAGTCAGGTAATGTGCATATATTCACTTTATGACCATGGGGGTGATCTACAGAGAGACAGTCGGATCCATTCATGTGCAATGTGCAGATACTGTGATCAGTTTCTGCTACTCCAATAGTCGGGGTATTAAGAGAACAAGGCTTTGTGACTTGGGAAAGTGATATGTTCTTGTAGCCGCCACAATACCGTCCTTTATGCCTGTGACTCACTTGTGTATATAGAGATTGTACGCAGCTAATGTCAACACTTTACACCTTAACTCGCTTTGGTACTAGATGCCCAAAGTCTACAACTAGAATGTGTTGGTCATGGCGCTGAGACTATCTACGATAGGGTGAATGAAGGCATCTCGGCGCTTAGTCAGTTTTTCGCCGCAACCTATTGAGATTACTGTGCGACCAAGTGCTCGGCCAACTTTGCTCAGGACATCAGTGGGACCGGACTAGAAGCCCCCCATTCACAATATTTGACCTAAATCAATACTGAGACCTCAGCGTGACAGAATGTGATTGTAAAGTCTAGGGGGGATTTAATGTTAAGGTGACACTTAATGCATTAGATACACTGTTGCATCAAGCTTTTTAATGACGTTTGCTGTATTATAGGGGTTGTCTCATCTCAGACAATGGGGGCATATCGCTGGGACCCACACCTATATTGGGAGGAGGACTGTGGTCCAGTCACTATAGAAGTGAATGAGAGCGTACCGCGCATGACCGGCCACTGCTCCCATTCACTTCTATGGGCCCGATGGAAATAGCCGAGCCAACACTCTGCTATTTTCGGGTGTCCCATAGAAAATAAATGGATGGCGGCTGCGCATGCGCAGTGCTCCCGCCACTTCTTTCGGGGTTCCGTTCTCGATATAGACCTATCAGACAATGGGGGCTTATTCTAGCGAGATGCCCCCATTGTCTCAGATGAGAATAACCCTTTAAGTGTTGGTTTAAAGTTTGCTGCAACTGTGTACGTAAAGGGGTTATCCAGGAATCCTCAGGATAGGTCATCAATATCAGATCGGCGGGGGTTGCGGGAGTCAGACGCTCGACCGATCTGGTATTGATGACCTATACCTGAGGATGTCAGACATCAGTATTAAATTCCCCTTTAAAATAACATACTAAGTGTCCAGTTGAGTCCAGTTGCTGTATCTGTGAAAGTCAACCCAAAATATTAAATTCTTATTGCGGCGGATTGTCTTGTTCTGGCTGCCATGGCCGCGTCCACAGACCCCGTCCATACACTGTATTCACATTCATATATGTCCATTGACGTTGTCAACCAGAATGAAATTGTCCAAAATGGATATTTTTGTATGCACTTAGAGCTAGAAAACCGTCACAATGTAGAGATTGTATTAAACATGTTTTATGTTTTGTTACAGTGATATTGTTATTTCACTTCTTCTTGGCTCTGTAGGTCTCATAACCTAATATAACCCATAAGTTGATTTGAAGAAAAGCTCTACCATATTAGCACTGGCCGTACCGTAAAAGACTAAAAACTCATCATTTTCATTGTATTTTGTACTGCTTTACAGAATAGGTAAAATATACCCAGCGCTCCATGGAAACTGTCAGCAAGTTTCTGTTGACTGGTCTCCTATTATTTCCATTATGGTTCTCAGCAGGGTGCATTTTTTTCACGACCGTCTCCTTTTTGCAGACTGCAAATTGTGGATCTACAAAACACGGATACTGGCCATGTGCACCCCGCATCGCGGTGTGGACTCATTGACTTAACGGTCCGTGATCTGCAAAATGCAGCAAAGTATAGGGCATGTCTTAACATTTGCAGTGCAGCTGCATGAACGCGGACGCACGCGGCAGGGCTTAGTGTGTATTTCTGTACTTTAAAGGGTTTGTGCCAAGACTGACACTTATCACCTAAGTGTCTGATTATGGGGGTCTGACCAGTGGGACCCCAGCTGATCACAAGAACAGGGCTCTCATCGTCCCTGTTTCAGTGGAGCAGCGATTAAGCATGTGCACTGCCCCACTATTCAAAGTCTTATAGGACTGCTGAAGCGCTGTACTCGGGTATCTCCGGCAGTCCTATAGAGATTGAATGGTTGCATTCACGACCACCACTCTATTCAAAAGGGAGTGAATCCATAAGACGGAAGGACGGATCCATTCTGCTGCCCATAGACTTGTATTATGATGAAATGCAAAACGGAAGCCTTTAAAAGGCATTCTGTCTTAAAAGAAGTCTATGGGAATCATAACGGATTCGTCCCGTTTCCGTTATGCAGAACGGAGAAAAAAGTCCTGTCGACAGGACTTTATTTTCAGTCTTGCATAACGGGAACCAGACGGATCTGTTATGATTGCAAATAGACTAATATTAAGATGAGTCAAAACGGAATGCCTCTTAAAGTCTTCCGTCTTATGGATTCCGTTATAACCATGTTATAAGGGAAAGTCAAAACAGAATCCATGTGAACCCACCCTTATCAAAGGGGTTCTCCAGGAATTATTTAAAATGTCTGCCGGCAACCTGTCCTAGAATTTGAGCAGGACGGCTGCCTCCACTTGCAGAGCGGCCTAGGGGGGTCCTCACTGCACTTTACTCTGTATATTTGTGGTCCATAAGACGAATAGCGCCTTTTTTTGTTTATTTCATGTGTCAATTATTAAAACGTAACATTTCGCTACACTCTGCCCGATTCCCCTGAAGACGCCAGTTTGACTGGTGAAACATGTCGGGGGCAGTGTTTGAGCTTTTTAGTACAGCTAGTGCACATAGGGTATGAAGCAGCACCTAGGATTTAAATAATTGATGTAGCGAAAGGCATAAAGGATGGTGAGCCGATAACTAGCGCGCAGTACCGGCTCATTATCGCCTAGCTATTGAAAGTAGACTGCGAGTTAAATAGTTCTACTGTAGAGGAAAAAATACAAAGCAACCATGTGACACAACTGATATTTTTAAAGCATCTTTATTTTGCTTATTTTAACAATGCATCTAATAAATGTTACGTTTTAATAATGGTCACCCGAAATAAACAGAAAGGCGTTATTGGTCTCATGGACCATTTGTAAATATACAGAATAAAGTGGGGCCTTTAAATGTGCCAAAGGCCAGCAAACAAGTTGGCATTTAGCTCACTATACTTTGGCACTTGCATATAGTACATATTGGTGAGTGTTCCTGTCAGGCTGCTCAGCCATGATGGCATATCGAAGGCGGGATGGCATCATTACCATCTATTGTAGAGCAGTGGAATGAGTCCACGCTCCCCTCTGCAAGTGGAGGCAACCACTCCTACTCCTACATAGGTTGCTGGTTGTCTTTAAAGAGGACCTTTCACTAGAATAATCTAAACTAACTATACAGGCATGTAGAGCGGCGCCCAGGGACCCCCCTGCACTTACTGTTATACCTGGGCGCCGCTCCGTTCTCCGGCAATTGCCTCCGGTATCTTCATAGTTAGGCTCCACCCAGGGGAACCTGCCGGCGCCTCCTTCTCCCATGCTGCAGCGCTGGCCAATCACAGCGCTCAGCTCATAGCCTGAGAGGCTTTTTTTTTCTCTCATATAGGGATCACCGGGCATGAATGGTTTCGGGTGGGGACCGTACTGCCGAGATCTGGACACTGCAATCGGCTTTAATGTCCATATCCCCAATGTGATGGGTGGCAGGAAGTGCTGGGTGCTGGGAGACAGTATTACTGTAAGCAGGTCACTCAGCGGTACAGTAGACTCACTCGTCGGGCGCCACTCATCATATGTATGGTGATTAGCACTGCAGGCTTCCTGTTCTTATGCACAATGATCTCCATAGATATTATTCGCACTTTGATATCTCCCTTGAAGAACACTGGTTACTTCTAACCCTGATAACAGAAGCAGAGATTATACAAAGTAACAGTTCTTATTCTTCCATTCTTAAAGGGACGGGACAGAAATATTTACTTGTAACTATTGGTCAGTCTTACTTTCCGTATAAACTTTGAAACAAACATCCCCTGTTGGTCCTCTTCTTCAGCGTGGGTGGGCTTAGATAAAGGAGGAGTGACTTAAAGGGGTTGTCCCATGAAAAATATTCTACATTTTTCAAACCAGCTCCTGGATACTTTTATAATGAAATGTAATTAAAAATGTAGTATAGCCACTGAGCTATTCAATAAAATGCATTTGCGTAGTGCCACCTATTGTTTCATATTTTCCTTATTTTTCTGTCCATGTCTCTGAGATGGTCGCACATGCTCAGTTTTATCCTTCAACTGCCACCGGCCCTATCTACTGTTAGAAGCTGTCACAGTTAGATGGAAAAAGCTGCATCGGAAATATGGCTGCAGCACAAACGACATGCCCCCTAAGCTGTGTTAAGAGAAAGGGCATGCCCTTCAGCTGGCAGCTTCATATAAATCTAGCAGAGCAATGAATGGGGAGATCTCTGGACCCATGTGAGGTACAGGGCTGGGTCTAGCTTTGTTAGAGATTTGCATGTACTGATTTTTTTGCATTAATCATGGGATAATCCCTTTAAACCAGAAAAGTGTATTAAAGTTGGGTTACAGTATTTAAATAAACAGGTCATATTCTCTTAGGGCAGCCTTATGAGGCAGGTTAGGCTATGGAGGGGAGGGTAAAATATCTGGAATTAATTCCGGTAATTGAAGAATATAGTAGCTTTTGCCTAGGGTGCTGGGGTGGACATACCTTATGCGTAACCCATAGGTAAATTACTTACGGAAAATCTGCAGCATTTCTGCCACACGCGGCCGTACCCTGCAAGTAACTTCCTACTGTCTACCCGTACGTAAGGGACTGAACTGATGAACTTCATGGCTCAGCTCACAATTATTGGTGGAGAGATAATGGCAGTGCTCTATGCTGAGGAGGTCTTTATGGGGACCTCATGGAGGACAGCATGGAGGTCTTTATGGGGACCTCATGGAGGACAGCATGGAGGTCTTTATGGGGACCTCGTGCCCACCTGTGTTTGGATGTAAATGTGATGTGAACCTTTTATTGCTATGTTACTTCCATAGACAAATGGATATTTGTATTAAAAGGGGCCTTCCCATCTCAGACATTGATGGTATAGCACTAGGATATGCCATCAGTATCAGATAGGTATGGTTCCCACCCCTGGGACCTACTTTTGTCTGTAGAACGGGGCCCCCGAAGTGAACGGAGACAAGCCGCACATGAGTTCCCGAAAATAAGCGAATGCCGGCTTGACCATTTCTGGCATTCCCATAGCGGTGAATTGAATGGTGGCCGCCTTGCATGATGTGCTGTCACTTCCGAAAAGAAGCCAGGAGCACTTGCTCAGTTATTTTCGGAACTCCCATAGCGATGAATGGAGAGCAGTCAGCACATGCACTCTCCTTCACTTTGGGGGCCCCGTTCTGGAGATAGGAGAGGATCTTAGTGATGCACCATCTATGTCTGAGATGGGAATACCCCTTGAAGTCACCGGCCCTTTCAGCTGTACATGTTATGTGTCTAGCTGTGACCACACGCTTGGTTCTGTTCATAGCTCTCAGGGTGCTAGAGTTTTGGACAATCTTCCAGGAGCAGTAGTAGAAAATAAAGCATAAAGCAAATAAGCACACCGTGTTCCTGATGAATTACGGGGCAGCCTTGATAGACCTGTGGTCTTACTTCCAGTTGACCTAGTGCGGGGGACTCTGTGAAGGCCAAAAGCTGCAGGTACAGCAGAAAAGCAAACAGAAAATAGTTCACTACAACTAGACATTTATAATGGAAGAGTTCAGCTTGTCACACAGTCAGCAGGGTTCAGCTAAAGGCTTCATTCAGCTTCAGCTCACACTGCCAATGTGCTGACCTGGAAGACACCGGGACACATGACATTAGCAGGGACAGATCGTCACAGCAATATACATCTCATCTCTTCTCCATTCTGAAAAGGCTTCAGACCCTTTCACTTTTTTTCTCATTTTGTTTTGTTGCGGCTTTGGGCTAAAATTTAAAAAAAGAAAAAGTTTTTTCCCCATCAATCTGCTCTCAATACTCCATAATGACAAAGGTAAAATAGAATGTTGCTAGTTTATTGAAAAGGAAAAATTAAAATCTTGCATTGACATGCATTGTTGTCTTGGCTGTGTGCTTAGGGTCATTGTCTTGTTGGAAGGTGAACCTTCAACCCATCTCTGAATCAGGATTTCATTAAGAATCTGTACTTTGCTCCATCCAGCTTTCCCTCAGCCCTGACAGGTCCCCTGTCTGATCCACTACAACCCATTCCCACAGTATGATGCTACCACCACCATGCTTCACTGTAAGGAAGGTGATGGGCAGTGCCTGGTTTTCTCCAGACATGACACTTGGAATTGAGGCCAGAAAATTCAGCCTAGGCTACATGCACACGATCGTATGTGTTTTGCGGTCCGCAGAAATAAACCGAATGACATCTGTATGCCATCCGTTCTTTTTGGCAGATTCGTTGTAACAATGCCTAAAACGGACAAGAATAGGATATCTTCTATTTTTTTTGCGGGGCTATGGAATGGACATACGGATGTGGACAGCACACGGTGTGTTGTCCGCATTTTTTGCGGACCCATTGAAATAAATGGGTCCGCATCCTATCCGCAAAAAAAACAAAAACGGAACGGACACGGAAACAAACAACGTTCGTGTGCATGTAGCCTTAGTTTCATTAGACCAGAGAATCTTGTTTGCTGAGATTTTTTTTGCAAACTCCAGGCAAGTTTTCATGTGTAATTTATTGAGAAGAGACCACTCTGCCATAAAGCCCATACTGGTGGAGTTCTGCTGTGATGGTTTCTTCCATCTGCATACAGGATCTCTGGAGCATAGCATTGGTTTCTCGGTCACCTCTCTTACCGAGGCCCTTCTCCCCCAATTACTTAGTTTGGAGAGGCGACTAGCTCTAGGAATACTCCTGGTTATTCCAAACTTCTTCCATTTAAGAATTATGGAGGCCACTGTGACCTTGGTAACTTTCAGTGCAGCATAAATAGTTTTGTCCTCTTCTCCAGTTCTGTCCCTCCACACAATCCTGTCTCTGAGCTCTACAGGCAGTCCTTTCCTTCTCATGGCTTGGTTTTTACTCTGATATGCATTGCCAGCTGTGAGACCTTATATAGACAGGGCTGTGTCTTTCCAAATCCTGTCTAATCAACTGAATTTACCACAAGTGACTCCAATCAAGGTGTATAAACATCTCAAATGTGATCAAGAGAAATGGAGGCCCCCGGATCAAAATTTCAAGTGTCATAGGAAAGGGTCTGAATACTTATGTCCCTGTGACATTTATTTGAATACATTTTCAACATTTTCTAAAATGACATTTTCATTGTTGCTGTGGTTTCCCCGGGTTGTCCGCTTAAAGGGGGCAGTGAGCTTTCACAAAACTTTTAATATGTCATAGCGACTGATCTCTAGAACGAGGGGAGAGAAGCGCTCGTATCTTCTCGCTGCAGAAGACGGTAGCGGGAGTACGCTATGTGAGCGCTTCTCTCTCCTCGTTCTAGGGATCGGTCAGGGGGTCTCTCTGCTCAGACCCCCGCCGATCAAAACCTTTGATATGTTACTATGATATGTGAAGATTCAGTGACCCTTTAAAGACTAATTTAATTGATGGGAAGGTTCACAACAGGTACAACAGTTAGCCTTAGATTTCTGCTGTGGATTCTGTGGTGGATCTTTGCAGTGGAAAAATCGGTTATGTGAACATATCATATGGACAAATTGACATGTTGGAAATACACGGCAGAAGAATCTGATGTGTATTTTTGCCGTGGAACCCGTGGCAGAAACCTGAGGCTGATTCTTGGATTTCTGCTGCAGTTTACACTGCCATGGAATCCCCTGGTGCATTAGCCCCATTCGATGAGGCTGATCAGCTGCAGTTTCCGTACCACCGCCACTCTGGTATTTAGTTCTGCTGGGGCTGTATTTTGTGCTGCACTGTGGTATTTGGTTCTGCTGGGGCAGTATTTTTTCCTGCACTGTGGTATTTAGTACTGCACTCTGGTATTTGGTTTTGCTGGGGTGGTATTGTGTGCTGCACTGTGGTATTGTTGACCCCCCTACATGAGTTGTCCCTGCCTTGTATTAGCCTTGCCTCCTGTCAATTTGGGTATTCCCTACAATACGGGGCCACTTTTATTTTTTTCCAGGGGCACTTTAAGTTGCCAGTCCACCCCTGTGCACACCATACTAAAGGCGTAAACTTAGCAGAATTATATTTTAAAAAATGATGTCCAGTAATCCAGTGCGTATAATGACCTATGTGCTGCTGATATGGGCAGGTCATGTTAGGTCTATGCTGAGTCTCACATCTGGATTGAGTATATTAAAAGTGCATTAGGATCACTATGGACCCCCCATGTTAATATCTACAAAGATTGCCCCACACATTAAACCACCTGACCATTAATATTGTTCCTAGAAATCTATTAGAAGTCTGCAAATACGTCTGTGTTTGTATTCATGTTTTCAACAACTTCTCGCACTATTTCCGGACTGTTCATACTGGTCAAGGACATTATTCTTGATATGCACAGACTGATATCAGTAAGACTACCATTGATAATAGTAAACGTCCACCTTTAATACTATGTCAGTTTGAACATGAAAAAAAAAAAAATCTTTAATATACTTTTATGGTGGTCAGAGCTATATTTTTCTGATTCAGAGCTCCATAATACTCGTATATAATAGTATATACTATAAATATACTAGTATATTTATAGTTAAATCATAAAATTGTGCCTGATGATCGCTGCCACTAGAGGGAGCTTAGGAGCTAAATGTTAATACATTGAATTCAATGATAAAACAGTATGGTAAGCTCCCTCTAGTGGTGACTCTAGGAAGTCAAACTTGTATTTGGAGCTAGCGGCGTGCCTAGAGTGTTTGGCACCCGGGGCGGGGCGGTCATTTCTCTGGTGCCCCCCAATGACCACATACCTCTTACATCCAGGGACATCTCCTGTCATGTAGACCTTCTCTTTCCTCTTTTCCTCCGTTAGACCGCCATGACAAATTCTTTCAGCCGCTTCTCGTCTCTACAGAGTTTGTAACACAGATACGTTAGATTTCTCAGTTTTTCCATCAACCTCCCCATCCTGGTGTCCCCACAGTGTCATCCTGCTGCCACTCCAATACCTGTGCCTGTTGTTCTCCCCAATGTCCCAGGCAGGGCCGTTTCTAGGGGCGGCCGCCCGGGGCACTGTCAGAAGGGGAGCGCCCTCTTGTCTTTTTTTCTGCCTGTTCTTACTCTCGTGCCGTGCGCCCCCCTGGCTCCCTCCCTCTGAGATCTCGCCTGCCCTGCGACCTGCACCCGAGTGCCGAGTCCTCTGTCCGAACGTACCGAGTCCAGTCACTCAGCTCCGGTACCTGCGGTGCGGGTGGCACTTACTGACGTCACGCGCCTGCTCCTCCCACTAGGTGGCGCAGGCGCGTGACGTACAGTGAGTGAGTGAGCGCCGCACTGCCTGCCTGTTACCGCCCGCCCTGAGCCCCTGAGCAGTGCTGAGTGCTGAAAAGAAGCCTGCTGTGAGGATCCGGGACAGTGGGTCGACTCGGGTGCAATGTGGTTAAATTAAACAAACAATTTTTTTACAATGGGGACAGTGACACTGTGGATGGTCTGAGGGGGAGGGGGCATTAATTACAATGGGGGGCGGGGGCCACTGTGGGAGACATACAAATGGGGGCCACTGTCACTGTGGGGGACATTAAGTTTAATAAGGATCACTATGGACATTATTTAGAATGGAGGTTGCTGTGGGTGTCATTATAACTATAATGTCTGATAGGCCTAGTCCTGAGCTGAGTTATATTACCCTGCCCATGCCCTGTATAATAATGTACCCATCCCTGATGCCCCTTAGTTATAAGGGGTATCAGGGTACATTATTATACAGGGCAGGGTAATATAACTCAGGACTAGGCCTATCAGACATTATACAGTTATAATGACACCCACAGCAGCCTCCATTCTAAATAATGGCCATAGTGATCCTTATTAAAAATAATCCCCCACACAGTAATTTCCCCCATACAGTAGTGTCCCCCACATTGTCCCCATACAGTAGTTTCCCCCACACAGTAATTTCCCCCACACTGTCCCCATACAGTAGTTTCCCCCACATTGTCCTGACACAGTAGTTTCCCCCACATAGTAATTTGCCCCTCACATAGTAATCCCTCCCATAATAATTTGCCCCCACACAGTATCCTACCATGATATTTTTTCCCCGCATGTCCTCCTGTGTGCCCCCCCTTGTCCCCCAAAGTTAGCACATAAAAACAAACAAAAAAAAAATAGAAAAGAAAAAGAAAAACTCGCAGAGGAAGGCGTGCACACTTCACTGTTGCGTCCCGACACAGGCGCGCGCGCGATGACGTCATCATGCACGCCTACTAGGCCTGAAGCCTATGGCGGTGATCAGCAGCGGGGCAGGGAACTATGCGCTCCCGTGACCCGCCGCAGTATGTGGGTGCGTCAGCCCTCCAGCAATGAGCTCTTCCATCTGTATTGATGGAAGCGCTCATTGCACCCCCCTGAGAGCCGGCACCTGGGGCGGACCCCCCCTTCCAGGCACGCCACTGTTTTAGAAAAACAAAACTCTCACTGCTATGAAAATCTGAGGTTCCAATTCTGTGCTGATTAATTTTCTATGTAGATAAATATACATAATAACAATAATATATTGTGTGAAGGAGTGGAAATTCACTTTAAAGGGATTTTCCAAGATTTTAATATTGATGTCCTATCCCATCAATATCAGAGTTGTGAGAGGTGTCAATCTGATTTTGAAAGGCTATCTTGAAGACAGACCATCAATGTTAAAATCCTGCATATTTGTGTATATAAAAATAATCTCCCTTGTGCAGCAAGACCTGGCGGAGCGAGTGGAGGACGGGAGTGGTAGTAGCTCTGGCAATTATAGTTGCACACACAGATCACAGTGGCAATCCTCACACCGATACCCCCTAGGGCTATACGGTAACTGGAAGGCGCACCCTTTTCTTCCCTTGGTAATTGGTGTGCCCTTGGTGTTAACTGGTGGTTCGGGTGGAAGGCAGAAGACGTAGGTGCAATGGCCGGTGTATTGCAGAGTCAGTAACCAGGCCAGTTGTAGTAAATAAATAAGCCTCTCCTTACTAAAGTGCAGATAGGAGTAGTAGGTCAGTCACAGTATCAAGACACAGTTCCAAGCAAATCGCAGTCACAGCTTCTCCCCAATAGCAATGTATGGATAACAGCAATTATGGGGATTGTGGTACTCCTTCTCTTTGTCTCTCTCTCTCTCTCACTCTTTCTGCAGAACCTTAGGCATGCAACTGAGGTTCTTATAAATGTTTTCATAATTCCCAGGCTTAATGGTATGGAATTAAGATACGGCTGGCCAAATCGTCTCAAAGTGTGGAAGGGTGCATTAACATTGCTCCCTCTCACAGCAGTAAAGTCTATTTCTGCCATAAATGTGCACAATACCTTGTTGTCTGATCCCAATACACTGCCTTGTAGATTCTGGACCTAATAGTTTATTTTCTCTCTCTGGAGCACTTTTGTAGTAGAGTAGCTTGCTTGTGTGGCTGTAGTGTCAGAGATGATGGTTCCGAGCTATAAATTAGAAAACTGCATTGCGAATCTGTCATTGTTTTTATTCCCTGAAACTCTGGCCTAGATCTGAGGAGCTTATACAACATAGGTCCTCTTTCTTCCTCAGTTCAGCACAGACTCAACACTGACTAGAGGTGGACCCAGATCCATCTCCTAGCAACCTAAAGGGGTTCAGGTCAGAGAATAAATATTTTTATTCTCTGACCTGTTATAAAGGTGCATGATGTAATCTGTAGTGAATTTAATCTTCTTACCAGTGACTGTATTTGTGAGTTATCCTCTCCCTTCTGATGCTTAGCTGAGTCATGTGACCAACACTCTGATCTCCAAATGATACAGGACAAGAAGTCAGTTACTTCTCTATTAATTCCTATGAGACTGAGGCCCCTATAGGAATTCATTGAGGAACTGGCTTCCTTTCCACAAATAAGATGCTGTGTTATTTGGAAAGTCTGAGTGCCGCTCACATGCCATAACTGAGAATCAGAAGGGAGGGGATACATCACAAGTACAGACACTGGTAATATGATTATTTACTACAGGTCAGAGAATAAAAAAAATGTATGGGAGTGCTACTTTAACAACTTGACACAACCCTTTAGGTTGCTAGGAGATGGAGCGGGGTCCACCCTAGTTAGTTGTGAGTATGTGCCTAACTCTTGTGCTATTTTAACTCTGACTTATCTATACAATGCTGTTAGTTATTATTAAAATTACAATAAATTAGCTCATGTCACTTAGCAAAACAACATTATAACAATTAGCCTCTTGCAATAACCCTGTTCTGGGGTGCTGCACTTGTATCCATTAGGAATGTAATATATACTACTCCCAAAAAGTTATGGATATTTGGTTTTTGGGTGCAATTTATCGAAAACGTACGGTGATATATCATGAAAGTAGGGCATTTAAGTAGAAGCAGGAATGGTGATTTCCTCATCTCAAACAAGTTATTGAAACAAAAGCCAACACCAGTCTCAATAACTTATCCTGTGACCTTGAGCATCAATTACAGCTTGACAACGACGTCTCATGATGTTCACAAGTCAACTTATTGTCTGCTGAAGCATGGCATTCCACTCTTCTTGAAGGGCGGCCATCAGGTCATGACAGGGCCTGTCACTGCACCATTCAGAAAGTGCAGGGCAGTTCTGTATTGACTAGACACACCTGCCCACACTGTAACACCACCACCAAAGGCTTGTCTGGTGACAACAGTGGATGATGCATAGTGCTCTCCTTGACGTCTCCAACATCTTTGGTGGCCATCATTTCTGTTCAGGTTGAATCGACTTTCATCAGTGAACAGCACTGAGGCCCACTGGTCCCTCGTCCAGTGTAGATGCTCCCTGGCCCATGCAAGACGATGATGCCTGTGGTCAGGTATCTTTACAGGTCATCTAGCATGCAGACCACGCTGATGTAAATGGATTTGAATGGTCTGACGTGACACTAGGGTGCCTCTCACCTCCCTTAAATGTGCCTGGAGCTTTGTGGCATTCATCATCCGATTCCGCAGGGCATTGTTCACAATGAAGTGGTCATCAGTGTGGGATGTGGCCAAAGGACGTCTACTTCTATGCCTTTCTGTGACTCTTCCAGTCTCTCTGTATCTCTTATACAACCTGCTGATGACACTCGGTGACACTCTAAGCTCAGTGGCCACTTCCGTCTGAGAACATCCTGCTTCAAGCCTCGCAATGGCGAGGTACTGTTGATCGATTGTTAGGTGTTGTCTTGATCTCATGATGTCAAAATGTGAACAGCATGATGAGGAGGACTGTTTAAATACCAATTCTAATTGAACCAGGAAATGTATTAAATTTTGCCATTAAGCTTCTTGTTAGAGAACATCGAGTTGTGCAAAAAGTACTGAAACACAGAACAGTTGGACAGTTGGTGCTTTCGAAGGTTTAAAGAAGGTCACATTAAGTTCACCTGTAAAGTGCATTTTAGGTTCATCCTGAAATTTCCCCAACAAGCCAAATATCCCTAACTTTTTGTGAGTAGTGTATAATGTATCAACCACAGTGGTTTCTTGCCACCGGCAATAAATGACGTAGCTGAGAATCAGAAGGAAGGGGATACCTCTCTAAGGCCTCTTTCACACTTGCGTTGTCCGGATCCGGCGTGTACTCCACTTGCCGGAATTACACGCCGGATCCGGAAAAACGCAAGTGAACTGAAAGCATTTGAAGACGGATCCGTCTTCAAAATGCTTTCAGTGTTACTATGGCAGCCAGGACGCTATTAAAGTCCTGGTTGCCATAGTAGGAGCGGTATACTTACAGTCCGCGCGGCTCCCGGGGCGCTCCAGACTGAAGTCAGAGCGCCCCATGCGCATGGATGACGTGCCATGCGATCACGACATCCATGCGCGTGGGGCGCCCTGACGTCACTCTGGAGCGCCCCGGGAGCTGCACGGACGGTAAGTATACTGCTCCCCCGCTCCCCACTACACTTTACCATGGCTGGCAGGACTTTAGCGTCCCCGCAGCCATGGTAACCATTCAGAAAAAGCTAAACGTCGGATCCGGCAATGCGCCGAAACGACGTTTAGCTTAAGGCCGGATCCGGATCAATGCCTTTCAATGGGCTTCAATTCCTGATCCGGCCTTGCGGCAAGTGTTCAGGATTTTTGGCCGGAGCAAAAAGCGCAGCATGCTGCGGTATTTTCTCCGGACAAAAAACGTTCCGGTCCTGAACTGAAGACATCCTGATGCATCCTGAACGGATTTCTCTCCATTCAGAATGCATTAGGATAAAACTGATCAGGATTCTTCCGGCATAGAGCCCCGGCAACGGAACTCTATGCCGGAAGACAAGAACGCAGGTGTGAAAGAGCCCTAACCGAAGGATGCAATAATGAAAATGTTCTGGTCTTGTTACTCAGCACCTCTCTGTCACTCTCTGGTCAGTCACGATGTGTATTGTAGACCTGGGTCAGCGTGTGTTTGTTTTCTTAGCCTGGCAGTATACCCCAGGCCTATCGAAGTTCAGGTTTGCAGTACAGTTTCCAAGTAATATTTTGGCTTTATCACTATACCAGGAGGGCAGCTTGATCTGAGATTTGTAAACTGGTTTCATCAGAGACTAAGACTCTTTCTACAGAAATTATACAACTTGCCATTGTGTCCATCAGCAGAAATACAAGACGATAAAGTCCCCCCAATCTGCTTCTGCACACTGATTTCTCATGAACAACTGCAGTTATGTGAAACCTGTATATCTATGCAAATGTGTATGCCTAAAAATCCCCCCTAAGACTTTCATATAGCATGTAACGCAGATGTTCAGCTGAAGATTTGTTTCCAACATATTTTAGTGAAATAATATGTCCATATCCATCGTACTAATCATTCTAGTCAGAAATTAGCTGGGGTGCACTTAAAGGGGTTGTCTCATTTCAAATGGCATTTATCAGGTAGAGAAAGTGAATACAAGGCACTTACTAATGTATTGTGATTGTCCATATTGCTTCCTTCGCTGGCTGGATTCATTTTTCCATCACTGCTCGTATCCATGGGTTATGACCACCGCTGCAGCACAGATACGAGGTGGCCGGGACAGAAGCTGCTGCGCATGCGTGCCTATGTGCGCTCCCGTGGTCCCACCCATCAGAGAGGCCAGCACTTTTTTCTATAGTGTGCAAGCACGACCACCGCTGCTGGATTGCAGGGTGGTCATAACTCATGGAAATGAGCAGTGTATAATGTGATGGAAAAATGAATCCAGCCAGAAAAGGAGGCAATATGGACAATCACAATCCATTAGTAAGTGGCTTGTATTAAACTTTCTCTACATAATAGTGAGACAACCCCTTTAAAGGGAACCTGTCACAAAATGCAGTCCGGTCTGCAGGCAGCATGTCATGGAGCAGGAGGGGCTGAGCAGATTGACATATAGTTTTATGGGGAAGGATTAAGCATAATTTAGTAATTTATTGATCTAAATCTTTGTTCATTGTGGGTTTAGGAGTCCATTGGGAGGTCCTGCTTGATACTGGAGTAGCAATCAAGCATGTATAGTCGTGTCAGATGTTCAGCGCAATGGTCAACCCATATAATGGAGAGAGTCAACAGACAGCCCCATGCCACCTGACTGCTGCTCAGCGGGGCCCCTCATACTCTGGGCCCCATAGCAGTTGCTTTAGCTGGAATTTGGCCTATGTATACAGCGATGAAACTTGTACTATTTTACCATTTAATAAGTTAAAGGGGTTGTCTCAACTCTTACATTGGTGGCATATTGTAGGATATGGCAGCAATGGCAGATGGGTGCGGGGCCATCTCACTCTATCTTTGGAATGACCATAGAAGTGAATGAAAAGTATCTATCTATCTATATAGTGCAGTAAGGGTATAAAAAGTGACAGTATATCAACAGGATATGCTGAAAGTTTCAGAAGAGGGGGTCCGACCTCTAGGACCCCCTATCCATTGCTAGTATGTCAGCTGCAGAGCTCCTTTGCAAAATTTCCCTGCACTACATCATGGCTGTCCAGATTTGAACAGGCTTTG
Source organism: Bufo gargarizans (assembly GCF_014858855.1). NCBI lineage: Eukaryota > Metazoa > Chordata > Amphibia > Anura > Bufonidae > Bufo > Bufo gargarizans. The sequence continues at coordinate 132,894 of NW_025334508.1, read as the reverse complement.
ATTTAAAGGGGGGGCAGTGGCAAAGCCGTGAGGAAGGAACTGACGACAAAACGGAGCGGAACTTGGGTGCACCAAGAGCAATGGCGATGCCTTCATTGCACCAAATGGCTAACTTGCATATTAAGAAAAAGTGTCATAACTCGGGGTTGGAGCCTCGGATCAAAAAAATAAAGACAGGGTTTTAATCAGGTGAAGCACATCCTTGTGCCTAAGCCGTGTTATGGTCGCTGGTGACAGATTTCCTTTAAAAGTGTAAAGTTATTACACTTTACACTTTTTTAGTGTTTGGGATAATGCTATGGGATTCGGCAGCAGTTTCATTAGTAGTCGTGTGTATAAGATCTGCTGGTTTCCGGCTGTACACACAGCGGTTGGGTTCGTTCTTGGGGATATCTGTGTGTCGTGCAGCTGTTATCAGAGACGTCGTGACTCATATTTCCTGAAAAGATACCCTGTAAAGATGCTCTTTAGTTCTTAGTGTAAAAGCTTCTTAACTGATCCTTTTTTAGCAGCTTTCTCAATCACTGGAGTGAACTGTTATTCAATCGTTTTTGAGAGTTTTTTTTTCTGCTTCCGTTAGGGACGCAACAATGCACAACAGTCTTATTGCATCACATATTCAACTTATGTTCTTAAGAAGTAGTTTAAGATCTTACAATGCACTTTCTCCTTAAAGGAACAAGGTAAAGGGATTTTCTGACTCCCTGGGGGGAACAATCAGCAGCAAATACTCTAAAATGACAAAAAGCAAAAAAATCTGTCCCTAGGGCCTAGTCCATCCAGGGCAGTGGTCCCTGCTATCTTTGTCAGCTGCAGCCATCTAGTGGTCATGTGCCGTACTACTGTCATCGCTATCTGTGCAGCAGATGAACGCTGAAGCCACTGATTGGCTGCAGCTGTCATGTGGCGGAAGCCACGCTATTGCCAGCAGCTTGTAAATAAAGACAGGAGGAGCGACCGTGCTGGATCGGCAGGGGATTGAGCAGATGATTCCTTTCTATTTCAAGGAGCAGGAGAACCCCTTTAAAAGTAGCATACGAAGCTTGTAATTGTGCAGCTAATCTCAGTCACATACACATAAATATCTGGTGATATGTAAGATATAGTAGTGATCATGGGGGCAGGGATTTATCCGGACCGGTGAGATTTTACAGTTAGCTTCATCCCAGATGTAATGGCTGATACAAGGGAGCAACAGACTGTAATTAACTACACAACAGATACATATAAGGCAGACCTTAGAGCAGGGGTGCACAACCTGCAGGCCGGGGGCCACATGCGGCCCTCAATACTATTCTATGCGGCCCCCAGCCATCTGGCAGCAGACATGTATCTCTATGTCTTGTGGCTGCTCACATGAATCTTTCATGCATTGTCCCATTAGATGGGAGTACTAGAAGTGTAACTAGACATTTAGAATATATACTGTATGTTCAATATGCCATAAATATAGTATTTCACTTGGTAATACCCCTTTAAAGATTATTTTCGGCCCTTGGAATTGTTTCAAGTTGACAATGTGGCCCCCAACCAGAAAAGGTTGTGCACCCCTGCCTTAGAGGGTATTCCCATCTCAGACAATGGGGGCATATCGCTAGGATATGCCTCCATTGTCTTATAGGTGTGGGCCCCCTATGGGGCCGCCCATTTATTTCTATGGGGCCGCCGGAAATAGCCGAGCGCTGGCTTGGCTATTTCCGTCGGCCCCATAGACATGAATGGGAGCTGCGTCCACGCTAGCGCATTGCGCTCACATTCAGTACTATGGGGACAGCACTTCCCCGCTCCATTCTCAGTGTAGCTGCGGGTCCCAGTGGTGGGACCCTCACCTATCAGACATTGGGGGCATATCCTAGCAATATGCCCCCATTGTCTATGATGGGAATACCCCTTTAAAGGAAACCTGTCACCAGGATTTTGCGCATAGAGCTGGGGACATGGGCTGCTAGATGGCCACTAGCACATCCGCAATACCCAGGTCCCATAGCTCTCTGCGCTTTTATTGTGTTAAAAAACAGTTTTGATTGATATGCAAATGACCTGATATGAGTCCTGTAGCCGGAGATGAGTCAAGCGGAAAGGAGCCCAGCACCGCCCCGCGTCCTCCGAATCTCCTCCTTGCTGGGTGACGTCGCATAGCCGGAGCGCCGAAATCTCGCGATGCGCGAGCTAGCGCATGCGCAGTGTCGGCATCATGTTCATTCCCTGTACTGGCATCAGCACAGGGAACGAACTACGCATGCGCTAGCTCGCGCATCGCGAGATTTCGGCGCTCCAGCTCTGTGACATCAGCCAGCAAGGAGGAGATTCGGAGGACGCGGGGCGGTGCTGGGCTCCTTTCCGCTTCACTCATCTCCGGATACAGGACTCATATCAGGTCATTTGCATATCAATCAAAACTGTTTTTTAACACAAAAAAAACACACAGAGCTATGGGACCTGGGTACTGCAGATGTGCTAGTGGCCATCTAGCAGCCCATGTCCCCAGCTCTATGCGCAAAATCATGGTGACAGGTTCCCTTTAAAGACACGTATGGCATATCGCTAGCATTAGTATGATTTTCATACTTTACATTATTCATGGGATAACCCCTACAGTGTTTTCCAAGCAGTGTGCCTCCAGCTGTTGCAAAACTACAACTCCCAGCATGCCCGGATAGCATTTGGCTGTGCGGGCATGCTGGGAGTTGTAGTTTTGTAACAGCTGGAGGCACACTGGTTGGGATACACTGCCCTATAAGACTGGTGTGCGTACAATCCTTGACAGGTCCATACATCAGAAAATGAAGCAATTTGCTGGCGTATTTCAGGAGTAATGTGCACGCATATTGTAAAAAGTGTTAGGCGGCAGAGGTCCCATCCCCTTCCTATTCCCTCCCATTTTCCAAACGTGGCACAAAAGAAGAAAAAGACTCAAATGTTAGTACAAAACGGCACTTGCTGCAAGGTTTGCAACTTTTGTATGCTAGAAAACTGCCATAGAAAGTTCATAAATCCCTCCATTATAAAGCCTTATTCACACGTCAGTGTTTCACGTACGTTTTCTCCGCGGACAGCACACGTCCCCGTTCATTTGAATATGTATATTCACACATCAGTGTTTTAGCACTGTCAGTGTTTTCCGCACGGATGCATGTCCTATCTTGGTCCGTGTTCCCGGATTACTCACGTCCATTACAGTCTATGGGTCCGTGAAAACCACGGATGCAACACGGATGCCATCCATGTTTCACAGATCATTAAGAAGAGATGCTTTGAAAATTATTTTTCAGCTGTTCAGTGTCAGTGAAACATGGACAGCAAAAAACGGACACACGGACCCAACACGAATCCTTAACGGACAGCTTCACGGATGCATCACTGACCACCTGCTCACGGATTTGAGCACGGACACGGACGTGTGAATGAGGCTTAATGGCTAAACCCGCTGATTCTGGCCGACCATGTAATGTGCATTGCAGGTCACCATGTTTTCTCCATGGCAGATGTCAGGGGGAATGAAGAATTTGACATTATGGAATTTCAACATGATTTATACTTTGTTCCTGACTTGAGGGCTGTTTCACACTAGCGAGACCATTGCAGGAATCACACTCCGTGTGTGAGCGTGATCCTCCGTTCTGGACTTGCAGGAGCGCACGGCATTATCAGGATTTATAATGCTGTGTGCCGCTGCTTGACCTTACTTCTACAGGATCATACTGACAGCTTTATGTCACTGTTATTCTATAGAAGTAAGGTCAAGCAGAGGCACACAGCATTATAAATCATGATAATGCTTGGGATCCTGCAAGTCCAGAACGGAGGATCACGCTCACACACGGAGCGTGATTCCTGCAATGGACTCGCTAGTGTGAAACAGGCGTTGTCTCACTTCAGCAAATGGCATTTATCAGGTAGAGAAAGTTAATACAAGGTGCTTAATAATGTATTTTGATTGTCCATATTGCCTCCTTTTTCCATAACATCATACATTGCTCGTATCCAGGGGTTACGACCACCCTGCAATCTAACAGCAGTGGCCGTGCATGCACACTGCAGGAAAAAGCGCCGGCGTCTGTGGTGGGCGGGACCATGGGAGCGTGCATAGTGACACATGCACAGCAGCTCCATCCCAGCCACCTCGTATCTGCGCTGCAGCAGTGGTCATAACCCGTGGGTATGAGCAGTGTATAATGTGATGGGAAAATGAATCCTGCCAGCAAAGTAGGCAATATGGACAATCACAATACATTAGGAAGTGCCGTGTATTAACTTTCTCTACATGATAAATGCCATTTTCTTGGAGATACAACCCCTTTAAGATGGCCATAGGCATGCAATAACTGTTGGCTGAACGAACATTTGGCTGACAACTATCTCCCCTGACTCCCACGTACTTCTGGTTGGCTGAGCATGTAGGAGTTGTCAATAGGCGGGTTCGGCTGACGATACGCTAATGCATATGGGGACGTTAACTCTCTACTCTACACTGCAAACACATACTCCCCAAGCCAAGAGTGCATGGGTATGTATGAAGAGCCCTAGTTTTGTGTTCCTGTAGATCTATTTTCATGCAATTTAAAACATTTTGACTGAAAAACATATTTTAAGCATACGTCTTAATTTTCTGCGCAGTTATTCATATATGCCAAGTGTTGTGAACTTCACGTTCCCGACTGTGCTATCCAACTGTAGAGATAAAGCGGTGCCATTCTGATGATGGGTATGTATTTTGTTGGGCTGTATTACACTGTAGGTACCGTCACAGTCGAATTTTTGGATGATCCCTAAACAAGGGATTTAACCATGTCGCCTGCGATGCTCCAAATCTAAAAGTATGAGGACGTCTGCCAGCCAGGGTTAATTTTGGAGGTGGGCTGAGGTGGGACCCAGAGAAGGGTAGCAGTCGCACGTTGCGAGGATCCTGGGTGGCAGCTAGCCATAACTGTGACTTCCAAGAGGATGTTAGTCGACCACCCCTGGATATGATATATTATACCCTATAAAAAATAAAAAAAACGTATCCTTATGTGAGGGTTTGGTTTACTTTTAAGTTTTCTCTTTTACTTCTTCATCTTCTAAGCAAACAAAGTGCTGCCACGTTCCAAGGACTCTGCTTGATGTGTGCTTGCTCTCTGTTTGTCACGTTGAAGCTCAGATTTCTAAGCTGTAATCATCAGGCTCCAGGGCTGCACACATAGACTAGCAATTCACGTTCCACACTGACATTATACCACGGATGATGACTACTCTCACCGTTCTTGTCTTACAGCCTTTTCCATAGTCTGAAAAAAAAACTTTACTTTCCATCCATTGTTCTCAGTTACAGATGAGCGAATTTTATGTTATGAAATTTGTGCACGCTTCATTTGGTGGTAAAAGCAGAATTGCGTTACCACGGACCATAACACAATTCTATGATGGAATGCATAACGGAAATGCCTTCAGAGACATTGCGTCATAATAGAAGTCTATGGGCTGAAGAACGGAAACGAGACGGATCCGTTTTGCAGTCTATTCACTGCTATGGGAGCTCGAAAACAGCAAAGTGCTGTGAAAATACAGTAGTATCACCAGCCCTATAAAAATCCATTGACAAGCTATTAAAAGACATTATTGAATTATTTTTGCTACATGCACACATAGGTATATGTATTAGGCACCACCAAAAAGGAGATGTGCGTTAGATTGGAATTCTAGTATATAGAGGTCTGCTGTATCTTTTCTTAGGCCTCATGCACACCGTCGTATTTTTGGTCCACATCCGATCCACTTTTTTTGCATCCATTTCGTCAGCCTTCAAAAAATAAAAAAAATTAGAACATGCCCTATTCTTGTCCGTTTTGCGGGTAAGGATGGGATATTTTTACAGGGGTAAAAAGAAAATGGCAGCATGCACACGGCCGGGATCCGTGTTTTGAAGATTTGCGGACTGCAAAACACTTAGTCGTGTGCATGAGGCCTTAGAAGAGCAATAGATCGCCAAATATCATACCAAAAAAATATGAGATATCTGTCACTTAAAGAGAAGCTGTCACCTGTAAGGTTGGCTCAGCTGAATCTAATGATACCTTTCACTTCGCGATCCGTTGTTTCATTCTGGAGAAAAAGGACTTTTAATCCGTGTGTAAATGAGCAGTTAAGTGCACCCAGGGAGGTCTCAAGCAACTTCGTGCTCCTCCAACTTCTTCTGCCAGCCTCGCCCTCTCCGTCATCATTGACAGGACCAAGTTCCTGCACAGTTGTCAATCAAGATGGAGAGGGACGGGCTGGTAGGCTTATATGGAGTTTGATCCTTTGATTATGTATGCAAAATATAAAGCATCTGCTCAGCATACACAGAAGCTCCCATAATTACATCAGTCAATATTTCATTCACACATGGCCCAACTTTTCCAAAAATGAACCATGTATGGCAGGGCAGTTTCATTCAATGGTTTTCTGCAGCACGTAGACACCATGACCTTGATGCATCAATTGCTAGCACGATTCCTATTAACCGTTCTAAAGGATCAAACATTGATACTGCCCCCTACAGTTTCTTCGTGGATTTGTTGGTACAAGGACATGTGCAGGTGGAGATTTGTGAAACTGATGTTCTTCATCGTTAAACAGGTGCAGTGAACTTTTAGTACCAAGTTTCAGGACAGTTTCTAATTGACTCATGTGTTTTCACAGATCTTTGATGTAGAAAGCCAGAAGAAGCTTTCTGGGAAGAAGATCAGTTTGTCTTTGTTTTACGCTAAAATATGAAGACAAACCCAAGATCAACACGGCGAAGACTGGAAATCGACCTGGAGGAGGAAGAAGAGAGTCTGGAACAGCAAACTTCCAGCGAGGATGATAACGACAAGTGCTACGTGTATAAGGAGAAGAGTAAAAGTAAGAGCCATGAACCGGGCAAGAGCAGCAACCGCAGGAAGAGGCCATCATCCCAGGGGAAGGAGCACAGCACACGAAGACTGGAGAGCAATGAACGGGAGAGGCAGAGGATGCATAAGCTCAACAACGCCTTCCAGGCTCTAAGAGAAGTCATTCCACATGTCAGAGCAGAGAAAAAATTGTCCAAAATTGAGACGCTCACCTTGGCCAAAAACTACATAAATACTTTAACGGCCACCATATTGAATATGTCCAGTGGATGCTTGCCCAGTGTCCAGCCTACTGATACACGGGGTGGTGGGAAGCTCTATCAACATTACCAGCAGCAACACGGAGATGAGGACAGTGACGAACACTTAGAAAAATACTCTACACAAATCCACAGCTTTCGGCAAGGTAGTTGATGTCGAGCTCAATGGATATTTTTTTTTTTTTAACCTTAGTATTGGGCATACTGAAGAACCCTTCAAGACTTACAGCAATGATGTATTATACCTAATATTCCATTCTGAAACCAATCATCTGCCATAAGAGGTCATGACCACGATGATATATAGTGGATAATTGGATTGAGGAAGGGATTTCAGGGTTGGTAGAGTGTGAATGTTATGTAAATTATTAAATTATGGGGTCGCAATGAGCTGTAATGTTATAATCACTGGTTTTATGTGAGATACTTTTATCTTTAAAGGGGTTTTCTAGGGAGGTTAAAATAATAAAAGAAGCATTACTCACCTCCACTGATCCCCTGCTACTGCTGTACCAATGCTGCTCTCCACCTCCTTGTCCTGGCTCAACATGCTGGAAATACTCAGCCAATCATTGGCCTTGGTGGTGACCTGACTCTGGCCTTTCCAGCATGTTGAACAGAACAAGAGATGGAGAACGGCTTCAGGGAAATGGTTGGTGGAGTTAATATGTTTAAAAAAAAAAAATTTGACCTGGTTTCTCCCCCCCCCCCCCAAATCTCTCCACAAAACCCCTTTAATGGTGGTGCCACACTACCTTTTTCTGGATTGTACAAAGTGCCATCAAATTCATATATTTGTTGTTTTTTTACAAGCCTTTTTTTGGTCGCATTTTTTTCTGATAGTGAATTCTATAGGAAAATGTCTAAAAACCACTACACAAAAAAAATAAAAATGCAAGGAAACTATTGTCACTATGAAAAAAAAGAAACAAAAAAATAAAATAAAGTGTTTGTAGGGCGTTTTATACATTCCTATTGGCCAGCTTGTAACATCAACAGGTTTTTTTTTGCTGTCAAAAAATGCATAGTTTTTTTTTCTTTAAATGTAAAAGACGTAGTGTGAATCCGCCTAACAGACCGTTATCATTTTTGTAAGAATATCAACATTAGCACTAGTGAGACACATCCACCCAGTGGGCAACAGTAGCAATATTCATTATATGAAGATCTATGTCTTGAATGGGATATGGCCGGGATCAGCAACCTCCGGCACTCCAGTTGTTCTCAAACTACAACTCCCAGAATCCTCCTTTCACTTCTGCGGCAGTTCCATGTGTGCATGCTGGGAGTTGTAGTTTCACAGCAGCTTGAGTGCCGAAGGGAGACTGATGTTTCTTGGGTCCATCTGAGGATAAGATAGTCAGGTCTACTAGGTCATTTGTGAATCATCCTATAATAGTTCATGTACAGTATGTATATATATATATATATATATATATATGTATGTGCCGTGAAAGAATGTCTGCGTGGTTCAATTGTTAACGGACACAAAATTGTGAAGGTGAACAGCAAAACTGTGCGGCCATTAGAAATATACAATAGTGACCAATGAATGGCTCTAAATGGGGTTGTCTTCTGCTGGAATTTTGGAGCCTACTACTTTGTCAGAGCCTGGGCCCACCAGAAGATACTTGGGGGGGGGGTTGCGCCTAATGCTGACAGCCTATGGACATCATGATACTGTATACTACGGTATATGTATATGTATATATATATATATATACTGCATGTACATTCATTGTAAAAAAAAATACTGCACCAAGTAGTAGTAGTTGGAGTGTAAATTAATGCAATGATGATATATGTACATGATTACAATATTAGAGCGAAAGGAGAAGTTTATTGGGAAAACTGTACAATGGAAAGGAGCCTCTAGGGCCACCCTTAGACTGGATACAAGATGAGATATGGTTAAGCATGGAGGCATACAGGGTTGAGCTACCTTCGGCACTCCAGCTGCTGTGAAACTACAATTCCCAGCATGCACACTTGGTCGTCTGTTTCTGTAACTCCTAAAGAAGTGAAAGGAGGAGTCTGGGAGTTGTAGTTTCAGGACAGCTGGAGCGCCGGAGGTTGCTGATCCCTGGTCTATGATCTCCTGCAGCACATTTGCTCAGAGATGTTACAGCTGGGCCTGTAGATCACGCACATTCGTAGGCTCCCAAAGCTGGAGTCCCAGCTGGTCCTATAAATGCTCGATTGGTGATAAGTCTGGTGACCGGACAGCCAAGGAAGGGTTGCAATCTGGCGGAGACATTCCTGGGAAACCCTTGCTGCGTGAGGGTGAGCATTATCCTGCTGAAAAATGCCAGTTGGATGCCCTGTCATGACATTGACATTTCTATCTGGTATATTATATATATATATGTACACATCTGCTCTAAGGAAGAAGCAGTAGATGAAGGGTGAAAGCATCTCCCATCCTTCTAGAGCTGCACTTAGCACTGTCCTGCTGCAATCATCACATTGCACTGGAGAACAATAAAATAAAAAAAAATAAAAAAAATTGAGGTCAAATATGTATATATGACGTTTTCTATTACTATTTCTTAGATTAAGTAGATAGACTTATTTTCTTGGGTAAAACTGGAGAAGTAGGAAAAGTTTTTTTTTTTTTCATTTTTGGGTAATTACTGTAGATAATGGGGAATGGTATCACAATACAGTAAAGAACATCCGGTAGGTATTGTGGTGTAAGGCAAGTAGGTTATGGATGAGGAAGACGGAGAGTGAAGGCTTAAGTCTTCTTGCTTAAATCCTAAAGAACTTGCAGGGCAGGTTTGACTATGGACATGTTTTAAGTAACAAAGGAGATCTATGCTGTATACGCTCTCAAACGTAAGCCGCTAATCTTAAAGGAGTTATAAAGGGCTCCTTTCTTTAAAAAAAAACATTGCCACACTTGTCCAGAGGTTGCAGGAGGTATTGCAGATGTGGCCTCAATGGAGCCGAGCTGTAATTAACAACCCCTGGACAGACGTGGTGCCATTTCTGGCACAAGGTGGCCATGTTTTCTAAATCTGTACCTTTTAAAGGGGTTGTCTCATCTCATACATTGGTCTAATGTCATATAGATGCAATGTCACCTCTGGGACCTGAACCTATCTCTAGAAGGGGGCCCCTAAAGTGAACGAGAATGCACCATGCATGCATATTCACTTCTATGGGAGTTCCGAAAACAGCCGAGCGAGTGCACTCGACAATTTCTGGAAGTCCCATACAAGTGAATGGAGAGCATGTACGGCCGCCTCTCCATTTACCTCTATGGGACTGCTAGAGCTAGCCGAACCACTGCTCGGCTATTTTCGGAACTCCCATAGAAGTGAATGAAGGGTGGCTGTGCATGCGCGATGTGCTCTCATTCAGGTGGGAGGGCCCATTATGGAGATAGGAGCTGGTCCCAGAGGTGGGGCCTGCACCTATCTGATACTGGTGGCATGTCCTAGCGATATGGTTCAAGTTCCGTGATGCGGGGTGCACATGGCCGGTGCACTTGTACTTCAGACCCTGCACTATGGGCACGGCCCTAAGGGCTCATATCTGTAAAGAATAAATCAAGGCAACTGGACTTACTGTAGATTTCTTGAAAACGTTTCACTCGTTCTTCCAACGAGCTTTCTCAATTCTGAGTGGCTCATGCACATGACCGTATGTAATTTGTGGTCCGCAAAACATGGATCTGCAAAAAAAAGAAAAAAAAAACGATGACATCCGTTTTTTGCAGATCCATTGTAACGATGCCTGTCCTTGTCCGCAAAACAGACAAGAATAGGACATGCGGAAATACGGAATGCACACAGAGTCATTTCCATATTTTTTCCAGCCCCATTGAAATGAATAGTTTTGCATAAGGACCTATAAAAATAAACAGTAAACGTAAACAGAAAAAAAATATGTTTGTGGGCATGAGCCCTAAATCTGAGAAACAACTAGCTCCAGCTATCGAAACCCCTGGCAATCAGCTGAATTTGCCGTTGACTATGCTTTACCCCAGAAGCAGCCTTAACAGGGATTTGTAGCATAACATGCCGCCATTTATATTAAAGGAAGTCCATGGGTAACCAGTGCGTCCCACATCGAGAGTTGCTACTTGTCGGCACAGTGGTAATGTCTATATACCCTAATATGCTTAAAGGGGCTATCCCCCTGCTCCCTATCCTGGTCCGCTGTGTCCTGCATTCAGAGGTGGACGGACATGCTCAGTAGCGCCTGCTCTCTCCCCTCAGTGCTGGTGTAATAATCTCATAGAGAAGTATATAGCTATCCCCCATTCTGGACAGTGAAGGAGGTAATTGTGTGGGCATTACATGCCGTAGTGCTATTTATTGGTGGAATCTCCGGGGCTGTGTGTGAGAGGGACTATTTTCTATGCAGAGGAGGAAGACAAGAGAAGGGGAGTGGGTAGACGCAGCTGCTGCCCATCCACAGAGTAACGGTGCCTGCACACGGTGTGCATTTGTATGCAGAAAATGCGCATGTAATAAAAACCGCACATAAAATCTCATTAACTTTGCTGGTATTGTATTACTCTGTGGATTTTCTGTATGAAAAACTGCGTGGAAAAAATGCACACAATCTGCACAATGTGCATATAGCCTAAAGACACTAAAATTACACTGGAGAGCGGCATTATAATTTTTTTGCATTGATATACGGTAGTTAAAATAATGGCGTGCATTAGTCTAGATACTTTAGTTGTTTTGTTTAAGGCCCCATGCACACGGCCGTGTTTCACAGCCGTGTGCGGGCCGTGGAACCGCGGCCTGGATCCCTCCTGAGAGCAGGAGCGCACGGCGTCACTGGTTGCTATGACGCCGTGCGCTCCCTGCTGCCGGCACAGTACAGTAATACACTGGTATGATCTATACCAGTGTATTACTGTACTGTGCCGGCAGCAGGGAGCGCACGGCGTCATAGCAACCAGTGACGCCGTGCGCTCCTGCTCTCAGGAGGGATCCAGGCCGCGGTTCCACGGCCCGCACACGGCTGTGAAACACGGCCGTGTGCATGGGGCCTAAGGCCCCTTTTACAGGAGTGAGTTTTCCGCGCCGGTGCAATGAGTGACGTGAACGCATAGCACCCGCACTGAATCCGGACCCATTCATTTCAATGGGTCAGTGTACATGAGCGTTTTTTTGCGCGCAACATGTTCTATATTCTGCGTTTTTCCACGCAGCCCTGGCCCCATAGAAGTGAATGGGGCTTCAGTGAAAAACGCATTGTATCCAGAAGCAAGTGCGGATGCGATGCGTTTTTCACTGATGGTTGCTAAGAGATGTTGTTTGTAAACCTTTAGTTTTTTTATCACGCGCCTGAAAAACACATTGTACTCGCACGGAAAAAACAACAGACAAAACTGACTGAACGTGCTTGCAAAATGGTGCGAGTTTCACTGAATGCATCCGGAGTGAAAGAGGCCTTAAAGGGGTTATCCAACTTTAATTTTTTTTTTTTTTCATTTCATTACCCAAATCCCCCCAGCCCGTTTACAGTATATACTTTTACTTGATAATTGCTTACCAGGGCAGTGCCGTGCTCCCCAGTGGTGAGAGATTCATCCTCGTGCATGCGCCGTGGGTCCTCACCAGGCTAGGATCGTGTGCCCAATGTATGGCACGTGATCCCGGATTTGGCCACAGCCTATAATTGGACTGGGAGCGCAGCACAGCTCCAGTAAGCAATTTTGTACAAGTACTTATGTAAAAGTACTTTGTGGATTTTGTTCCTTGCAGAAATTGAGCTGCCGCGTGGATTTCCAAATACCCAGCATGTTAGTTATATTTGCAGCTTTAGCTGTGGATTTCACTCTTTTCCAGTGAAGGAAGGAGAGATCTGCAGCAAAACCGCACCAAGAAATTGGTTAGAAGTTGCGGAATCTGGTGCGGATATGGTGCAGAAACGCACGCACGTTGACCTCCATTCATGTGCACTACTACCTCTCTGCCAGTCTCCCTCTATAACTTTGTACACAGGCAGATAACCGTCTCCTATAAATGTGCTGGTGCTGGGTCCTTCCCGTCTTCTTTTTATTCCTGGTAGTACTTAGGGGCACACATTAATACCCGTCGCCAGCCCCGCCACTGTACAGTGAGTGACTATGTACTTACCTCCACCTCTGTAGTTGACAGACCACCCTATCTGTAGACCGTAAGATGCACCTAAGTTTACACAGAAGACAAGGAGGAGATAGTTACAGTCTTAGAGCACATCGGGTGAGACATCCTTTCATCTAGAAGACAGTTACCTATCACAGTACAGAATGTCTTCTTCTATTTTGCCTGGAGGTGACTGATGGATGTAGGTGATTAATTGTCGCGGTGCCACACGTAGCATTGACTCTGAGGACGCAATAATTTTCTGGCAGAGGATCACGTGTAGAACTCCGAGGAGCAGGATCTGGACAGAAGGTTTAATTTTCAAACCAAATAAATGCAACCGCTAAGTGTTCAAAGAAATGTCAGGACAGTTTGGAAGATCTCGTTTTCCTATTGCCAGAGGGGCAGATAACGGATAGAGTTCCCTGCCAAGTGACAGTCTTTAACGTTATCTGCCTGTATGCGTGCCTTGTTAGCGTGTGTGCTCGCTTCTCCTGCTAATTTCAATCACTGTTTATCTTCTGGCTTACGAGTTCGGCAAAATCTTGTTTGACCAACCTGCATTTCCTTCTTATGGCATTAGACAGTTGGCAGGGACATGGGAGCTAATGACTTCACTGGTAAAGTCAAACATTTGCTGAACTTGAAGACTTATCAAAATGTGGTCCGACATTGGGGTGCTGTATTTGGAGCCCACCAAATCATACTTGCCTTGGCTACTGTAATGTGGAGATCTTGGAGCATCTACTGGTCCTTCTTCCTCCAGAACATGACTTCCTGTGGTTTCTGTCATGGAAAATAGCGCCACTCTCATCAACTCTCAGCCTATTCCGAGGGAATGGGGTGTTTAGTTACTCGCTAATCATGTAGGACAGGGATGCCCAACCTGTGGCCCTCCAGCTGTTCTAAAACTACAACTCACAGCCTGTCCTTATAGCTATGGGCTGTCCAGGCATGCTGGGAGTTGTAGTTTTGCAACAGCTGGCGAGCCACAGGTTGGGCATCCCTGATGTAGGACATAATAGATATTTACAGTAGCAAAATAAAGAAACAAGGTTCTATTGAATAAATCTGCATTATATATATTTTTTTTTATTATTATTTTCATGCTTTTCCAGTGAGTTTGCTGAATTTGGAAGAAGGTATACAGACATATGACTTATAAAGCAGAATTGATAATAATCAGTGGTAAGATAACCTGACGCCTAAAGGCATCTCAGGAAAGAGAAATAACCACAAAGGTTGGGGTCTGTAGTACTTCACCTCCATAGGCAACTACAGGTGAAACTCGGAACATTAGAATATCTTGCAAAGTTCATTTATTTCAGTAATGCAACTTAAAAGGTGAAACTAACATATGAGACTCATTACAGGCAAAGCGAGATATTTCAAGCCTTTATTTGTTATAATTTGGATGATTATGGCTTACAGCTTATGAAACCCCAAAGTCACAATCTTAGGTCCCCTTTGCTCAGGGGGTATGGATTAATGAGCTGACCAGAGGGTGACACTTTGAGCCTAGAATATTGAACCTTTTCACAAAATTCTAATTTTAAGCTGCATTAATGCAATTCCTTTTAATTTGCATTACTGAAATAAATGGACTTTTGCACGATATTCTAATATTTCGAGTTTCACCTGTACATGGGCTCTTGGTCATCTGTGTGAATGGAAAAATTAGGGTAAGAACAGATGGTCCACTGTTGCACATAGCCAAACCCTGTCAATATATGGGGGTCAAATTGACGCACAGTCTTGAAGGTTATGACAGGGTCGTGGGCAGGGTTTTGGCTGCTGACAGCATCCAGACCGTCTGTTCTTACCCTCAGGGTAGGGCCACATGCAACCTGTGGGCGATTTCTATCTTGATTGTTAGGCGGGTGCATGATTTTGCCAGGATCATAGTTGTTCTGCCTGTGGCCAAATGTAATGGCCCTACACTCCTAGTGCCTTCTGTAGAGGACATAATACCCCAGATCTCAGCATCCAGGTACAATACTGATCTTTATACTGTGCATAGCATAGACAATGTAAAGATTAAATTAAAAGACTTTATATGTATTCTGTGTGTGTGTATCTTTTTGTCTCACTTACTGGGGTCAGCAAACTGATTGCAATCATTAGAGCAGTACAGCAAACTGCCTGAGCAGCCATCATAGAGTTAAAGATAAAAAAAAAATAATCAATATCTATGTATTTTCTATATTGCACTTCTTGCCCTTCCTCCCAAGAACAAAGAAGTCCATAGTTGAAAACCTTGTAAGGGCTCATGCACACCAATTTATTTTTGTGGTGGGTCGGATGTGGACCCATTCACTTCAATGGGGCTGGAAAAGATGTGGACAGCACTCCGTGTTCTCTCCGCATCCGCATGTCTGTTCCGCAGCCATGCAAAAAAAATTAACAAAAATAGGACATGTTCTGTGTAACGGACCAGGATAGGACTGTTCTATGGTGGGTCGGACGTTCCGTAAAATGCGGAATGCACACGGCTGTGCGCATGAAGCAATCTTCTCACTCCCTACACTAGAACTGCCTATTCATGTCTGCAAAACGGAGAGGACATGATCTATATTTTCCAGAACAGCCACATGGATGACATTCTGTGCTGTCCGCATTTTTTCCAGAACAACAGAAATAAATGTGTCTGTGTGAGATCTACAAAAAAAATAAAAATAAAAAAAAAATTGGACGCAGCCAAAACTACAGACATGTGCACGAAGCCTTAAATGGAGCTCCCACCCTGCCTGTCTTGGCTCCACCACATATTACATGGTCGCCCACTGATTTGAATCCATACCATGCAATACTACATTTTTACTGAGGAAAAAAGAGAGACAAAGAAATAACGTCATCTACCTGTAGCCTACAGTTCCCGTTTTTCTGGTGGCAGGTGGTTCTCTGAAAATAACCCGCAACCTACCTACCATAAAGAAAAATCAATTGTAACGCAATAAGTGATGTGGAGGAGGGGGATGCAGCTGCAGCAAGTATGAGGGGTAGGGAGCAGCAGGAGAAGACATCTGATTGGCTGATAGCACACCGGGAAGAACACGTCCACTCTGCAGTCATATCAAGAGAAAAAAAAAAAACGGACTGCGGCTGCGAAGTGTGAACACAGGTCTCTATTGTATCAATGATCTCAAGCACATGGATAGAACAAGTCCTCAATGACAAATTAGACAGAGAGAAATCGGTCACTTTACCCTCCAGTGTTTAATTCAAGAAACCGCCAAGTACATTTGGTAGAACAGAACACAGTGATTTAAGTAATTATAATCGCATATTTAACGATGACACAATGTAGAAGACGTGTTCTTCAGGAAGCGTATTTCACACTTTTTATTCTTTCTCATTCTGCTTTTATCCAAAACAGAAATGAAGCTCAGACAAGGAAATCACATTTTTGTATTATTATTAAAAAAAATATATAGGAAAGGAACTAAAACCTGAAATTCGCTGAGGACAACCATCACCTTACATTGACACCTGTATAATAATCCCCCAGTATTAGGCTACTTTCACACTCGCGTTTTGTGCGGATCTGTCATGGACGGATCCGTTCAGATAATACAACCGCATGCATCTGTTCAGAACTGATCCGTTTGTATTATCTTTAACATAGCCACGACGGATCAGTCTTGAACACCACTGAAAGTCAATGGAGGACGGATCCGTTTTCTATTGTGCCAGTGAAAACGGATAAGCCCCCGTTGACTAACATTGTGTGCCAGGATGGATCCATTTGGCTCAGTTTCATCAGACGGACACCAAAACACTGCAAGGAGCATTTTGGTGTCTGTCTCCAAAGCGGAATGGAGGCAGAATAAGCGGATCCTTTACCATTAAGAATGCATTAGAATGCAAACTGATCCGTTTTGGACCGAATATGAGAGCCCTGAACGGATCTCACAAACGGAAAGCCAAAACGCGAGTGTGAAAGTAGCCTAACATCATTTAATCCATACTCAAAGAAAATGTAGTACTCCACCACAACCACCAAACTATAACTCCTAACGGGGAAGGAAGACTATTAAAGGGTTTCTACCGGATTATAATATTGATGGCCTATTGGTGGGGGGTTTGACTCCTCGCACCCTGGCGGTTTGAGGAGGTCGGGGCACTCAAGTAAGTGCCACGGCCTCATCCTAGGCCAGTGACGTCATGGCTTATAGGTCACAAGGCCTATGTGCAGTTCAGTCCATTTCAAGTGAATGAAATGAGGCTGCAATACCAAGCACAGCCACTATACCATCGATGGTGCTGTACTTGGAACAGTATCAAGAGGCTGCAGCGCTCATAGGAGTTCTGCAGCCCCTTCAAACAGGTGTCTGTCATAGTGCCAGGAGTAAGACACCCACTGATCACATAGTGATGACCCACCCTCAAGAGATGCCATCAATATCAAAATCCTGGAAAAAACTTTAATAGCAAGGGTTTTTGGTCCAATTTTATTATTATCTCTGCAGACTTATGTCACAGGGTGGCCGTGGTGCCAACAACCTGGGCTAAGGGTGCATTCAGACAGTGCTCCTAAAAGCTGGTGGGCACAATAGTGAGAGGAGCAGTTTGGGAATGCCCACCACTCCACCTCTGGCCCAATAGCAGCAATCTGGTTAAAGGATTTTTGGTCCTAATCTATCCTTGCAGGTTTATGTTGAAAGATGCCGTGACCTAGCTAGTACTAGCTGTGTAGGGGGCCGACACTAAAATGTGGCTGTAGGTTTCAAGCAGCGTCTATGCCTGTGATGGCTAACCTCCGGCACTCCAGCTGTGGTAAAACTACTAAACACTTGCTTAGTTGTTTTTAGAACTCGATAGAAATGAATGGAGCATGCTGGGAGTCGTAGTTTCACCACAGCTGGAGTGCCAGAGGTTAGCCATCACTGGTATATGCCATGTCACAGTACAGCAGACATGCTCTTCCTACATACAGCATCACCAGAGGAGATCGCCCTGGGATTCGGCAATTTTCTGCAGGCGTTCTTTGCACATGCACAATGACTCCAGTCCAGTGCCCCAAAATGTCTTCCCGGCAGATGAACTCACCTTGGCAGCACATAAGTATCTCATTTGGCCTATGCGCACCATATTTGCATGCATCACTAGCAATAGATTGAGCAATTTTTGTAATGTCCGTGTACCTGCTGAAGCCTTCCTGCTGGGCTACTTAGGAGCGTCACAGGAGGATCCATGAGCTTAAAGTGCTTTAAAGATGAATAAACCTTTTTAAAAAATAATACAATTTAAAAAAAATACTACTTTGCTAATATAATTCCTCATCTATAAATGCGGTATTCTCTAGAAACTGTTCATGCCGACATAACGTGCAGAGTGATAGCCCCTGGCATCTGTAGCTTGTGTTATACTACTGGTTACTGGCATTGTGCTTTACAGAAAATGTATCCTGGCCACTGGTCACCCCCTTAAGAGGGCCAGCAGGTTAAGCCCAAACTGTATTAACCAGACTGGAGATCTTTAACTTGGGGTATGTTCTTAGAAACGGAAGACTGTAGGTGCTACTGCACAAGCCGAGCTACACCCTGACCTGCCACTTGTAGTGTTTAGAGAACTTGTGTTTTAAGCTCGGTGTCTAAAATTCGGGTTATCGAAGAATCGCGTTATGGATTCTAAATTCCGTTATGGTCCGTGGTCGCGGATCGCGATTCTTCGATAACCCGAACTTAAAACACAAGTTCGCTCAACACTAGCCATTTGGAGTGCTGCAACAAAGTGCACCCTGCAATGCTGTGAATGCGACCATGTGGTTCTTCAGCCAAACAGCCAAGGTGTCTGCTAATAGTGCTAGCGCCCCTTGGGTCTAAAGCCTGTATTACACCGCCTGATTTTTCGGCAGATAATCGCTAATGAGCATTCAGTGTAATACTGCCGCCGATTGCCTGATGAATGATCATCGGGCAATCCAAACCTTTTGACTGTGGAGTCTAATAACGATCTGCCGCTAGCAAACCACTATACAGCACGGGGACGCGCAATGGCATAGCCTTAACTGATCACCTTAATTAAAGGGGTCTGCCATGGTAACAGATTTCCTGATTAAGATGTCAAAACTAAGCCCACCCCAAGTAGAATGGGGGAGATTTATCAAAACTGGTGCGACGGAAAACTGGCTTAGTTGCTTAAAGCAACCAATCAGATTGATCCTTTCATTCTCCAAAGGAGCTCTCCATTACACCACTTTTGATAAATCTCCGCCGATGTGTCTCCTCAATGACGATCTCAACCAATCACAAATACCAAAACGACTTAAAAGGGTTTTCCGACATTTAAATACTGATGACCTATCCTCTGGGTAGGATCAGTATCTGATTGGTGGGGGGTCCGACAACCGGGATCCCCGCCGATCAGCTGTTCCTGCGAGTGCCGCGGCCTTCTCTCAGCTCACCAAGCACAACGCCATACATTGTATGGCTGTGCTTGGTATTGCAGCTCAGCCCCATTCACTTCTATGGGACTGAGCTGCTCCCTAGGCCACGTGACCGATGATCATGTCGTCACTGGCCTAGAAAAAAACGTGAGACCCCCACAAATCAGATACTGATGACCTATCCATCAGTATTAAAATCTCGGAAAACCCCTTTAAGTGACACTTTTAGACCCTGTTTTCTACTTCTAAAGAGTCAAAAGGTGAGAAAATGATGACACGTGCAACCATTTGGCACTCCTGACTTGGTGAAAGACCCCACTTTCAGTGGTATACAGAACGCCAGTCTTCTGAGCAAAGACGCCTACTACCTTAGCTTTATTAGAACACCTTACAGATTTTGCCATTTAAAGGAGCTGCCTGGGATTTTAAGAAATTGAACTAAGCGCAAGATATGATAAATCCCTGTTAAATCCACCTGCCATTCATATGACTGCTGCAGCCAATCACTGGTGTCTCCGGTCACACTTGCATGTATAGCATGTGAGTGCTGAGACCAGTGATTGGCTGCAGTGGTGACATGAATGATGTACTTCACATGATCGCTGCAGGGGCACCAACGGAGTAGTGTGGCAGCGGCTGAGGGTTTAACAGTGGTAAATAATTTCCTGCACTTTGAATGAATCACCGCTGCAGGATCTGCTTGAATCTTTGGAGTGGGGGTGCTGGAGTGTTTTTTTTTTTTTTTAATAACACTTCCTGCATTTCTCGTTCACATCTCCATCAAGGAGATCGGGAAGGCTGTTCCGGCACAGAGTAACCTGCCGGATCCAGCAATACCGGATTATCTACTTCAACGCTGGTGATCTGGCTGCTTTCCGGCATAAATTCTGGGTTTCCGTCAGACAAAAGCTGTTGCATGCAATGGTCTTTTGGTACGGCCAACAGCCGGCATGTGTGCCGGATCAGCTTCCCGCAGATGTGAACGCGGCCTTACTGTCCCAATGAAACTAGGGACCAGAATATGGTCGTTCTTGAGATCGTGTGGGGACCAGAACCAAGAGTTACCAGCTTCGTCTGCAGCTGTTTAAAATCTTGGTTTCCGTAAGGATCTCGACATGCAAAGGTTTTTATTGTCTGTCCTAAAGCCGTCATTTGTGCTGGATCGGGCAGCCGGATCTCCTTGATGGAGATGTGAACGAGGCCTTAGCAGTGTGTGTCTTCTGTGCCTATTTAGATTTGTACATAAAAGGAAAACACCCCCAAACTTCTCCTATTAGGTTTCTATTCATTTCAATGTAGTCAAGCATCTGTTGAGATGGTGACATGTCATTGTATTCTGAGGAACATCTATATCAGAAATTTTGATTGCATAACTGGAAACAAACTAGAAAGGGATCCTTATGCAGACCGTTCCCTTATACGGACTACAACACCCAATATATATATATAAGCAGCGTCACTGCCCCATACCATGAAAACATAAAAGGTACCGTAAGTACAGTATTGTTTCTGTGCAAAACTAATCTCCATATTGAACACATGGCTAAAAACAGAATAAAATCTAAATTAAAGTTTAGGAATAAATAAAACACTTTCTTAACACGTCCACTTCATCTCCATGTCTTCAGGATGTAATTGCGGGAAGAGATACGCACCGGGAATGAACCATGCATTTCACAGTCACCACAATTACAAAGTTTAAGAGAAAAATCATTTGAATATGTCTAATTGCTTAATAAGTAGCAAATGTTGACTCCTGTGCATGCTACATCAGCAGAGGCGTTTCCTTCCTTCCTTCCTTCTCCCCCTGGGATGGAGCTATACAGTGACTTTTATCATGGGCAGCCATGCCTGTAGCTTTGCAGTCTTATCCCTGGGATGGCTGATTTTTTTTTTCCGTAAACAGCGCCATGCAGTTGCAGTTCCAGGCATAGCCCATAGACAATGGGGGCGCTGTTTCTGGAGAAAAAAAAAAAAAGCAAACCCCTTATTCTAACGTCCACAAGCCACAGCTGGTGCTGTAATGTACACAGGACACATCCGGCTACCTGACAAAGGTCACTGTGTAGCTCTGGCCTAAAAGGAAAATGCACAGAATAAATTTCACATAAAACTAGTAATGCCTAGGTCATATGACCAATCGTCTCCGCCAGACCTAAATATGGCTTGGCCTGTAATATTTTATAGGCCCGCTGCACCTCCGCTTGGTTGTTCACACTCATCAGACGCTGCTGGGTCTTTCTTTTTGTCATCTGCGCCGACGTTTATGGTCTTTGTGGAACTGGTTTCAGAATGGACGCTGTGGTAGCCTGCATTGCCCCTGACTGTCACGTGCTCCCAGCCTCCCTGAAAGATAAATGGGCACCTCAGAGGTTACTGGCATTTTTACTTTTGTAGAAACAAGGCTTTGGAATGAAAAAACTCATCACAGGATAAGAACCACAGCATGACACTTACTGCATTTTTTTTAACTCCATGTAACCTCTAACATATGTAGAAAAAAAATAAAAATTTCCATGTTAAGATTTTCCATTGCCTTTAAAAGATAACAATCTGTCTGCCTGCAGCCACCACTAGGGGGAGCTTGGACGCTTACAGCATACTGGGTAACTACTTAGAATGGAGGCATTTAAATAATGAATATATAAAAGAACTATAAATATATTTATATAAACATATAAAGAGAATGTTCACATATAAAGCGAACATAAACCAGGTACAAATAAAACTCACCCCAATCCCGTAATCCCAGGACTGTCCTTTTAGGGCCATTGGCTGAACCCCTAAACGATGACAGACAGTACCACAACTCAGACTGTGGCTGCCCTGGACTTTATCTGCGATCACCCATATCTGAAAATGATAAAAAAATAACAAACACATGAATTTGATAGATTTGATGAACTACTAGCAGGAATAATAAAGCAATGGCACACCTCAGAGTCATAAGAACTATAGGTGTTTCCGAAATTGTTGGAAAATGCAAGTGGTTACTAAAACAGACATGTCAGGAGGGGTTGCAGGTCCTTCTTAAGTGGCCTGGCACATTTACCATTAATTATGCCAGTTTTCTGGTGCAAATAGGGCGAGGGTGCGAAGCGTGACGTGAACGCATTGCACCCGCACTGAATCCGGACCCATTCATTTCAATGGGTCTGTGTACATGAGCGTTGTTTTTCACGCATCACTTCTGCATTGCGTGAGAATCGCATCATGTTCTATATTCTGCGTTTTTCACGCAGCCCTGGCCCCATAGAAGTGAATAGGGCTTTGTGAAAAACGCAAGCAAGTGCGGGTGCGATGGTTGCTAAGAGAAGTTGTTTGTAAACCTTCAGTTTTTTTATCAAGCGCGTGTAAAACGCATCAAAACGCATTGCACCCGCGCGGAAATACCTGAACGCAATCGCAGACAAAACTGACTGATCTTGCTTGCAAAATGGTGCGAGTTTCACTGAACGCATCCGGAGCTAATCCTTGAAGCTTAAAAAGAGGCCTAAAACCTATATCTAGTGGGAGTCACTTTTTGATTCTTGCACCAGAATTATTAAGTGGTGCGCACCTTTTAATAATTTAAGCGCATTGGGCACCATGGCACTCAAGACCAAAACTGGTGTTAGGAACAGTCCACACAGCATTTCCTACCACGGAAATTTGGCGCCAAAAATACGTATGCAGCATACAAAATAGCAGACAAGACCCGGCGCGCAGCGTTGTAAAGAGCAGGTCTCTAACATTCAGTCGTAGAATTTTACTCCTGGGTAGTAATGTACTGCGGAATATATTGCCCAAGTGCAAATACAATAACCAGTCAGATGATTATTATCTAGGAGGAGTCTCCTTTTCCTTCCTGGCACAATGTGAGCTTACAGTTATTACACTCCAATGGACTTGTCCCAACATTCATTTCTTTAATATAAACCAGCATGGAAAACTAATAGATTGTGTGTGTAATTTACTTTCTGTTACAAAAGTTGCTCCCGTTTTGACACATTCTATTAACTTCATTGTAACGGCGCCCCCTGGTGTTCAATCTGCATAGTAATGTGCACCTCCAAATAGTGAGCTGAATAGGCATGGTCGCAAATGCTAAGTTCAATACTTCAACTGCCACCAGCCGGATCTTCTTTTGGAAGCTGTGATAGCAGCTGCAGAAAGGACACGTCCCCAAGCTCTGATAGGGAGAGAGCTGCAGCAGAAAACACGCCCCCTGAGCTCTGATAGGGAGAGAGCTGCAGCAGAAGACACGTCCCCTGGGCTCTGATAGAGAGAGAGCTGCAGCAGAAGACACGCCCCCTGGGCTCTGATAGAGAGAGCTGCAGCAGAAGACACGCCCCCTGGGCTCTGATAGAGAGAGAGAGAGCTGCAGCAGAAGACACGCCCCCTGGGCTCTGATAGAGAGAGAGAGCTACAGCAGAAGACATGCCCCCTGAGCTATGATAGGGAGAGAGCTGCAGCAGAAGACACGCCCCCTGGGCTCTGATAGAGAGAGAGCTGCAGCAGAAGACACGCCCCCTGAGCTATAATAGGGAGAGAGCTGCAGCAGAAGACACGCCCCCCTGAGCTCTGATAGGGAGAGAGCTGCAGCAGAAGACACGTCCCCTGGGCTCTGATAGAGAGAGAGCTGCAGCAGAAAACACGCCCCCTGGGCTCTGATAGAGAGAGCTGCAGCAGAAGACACGCCCCCTGGGCTCTGATAGAGAGAGAGAGCTGCAGCAGAAGACACGCCCCCTGGGCTCTGATAGAGAGAGAGAGCTACAGCAGAAGACATGCCCCCTGAGCTATGATAGGGAGAGAGCTGCAGCAGAAGACACGCCCCCTGGGCTCTGATAGAGAGAGAGAGAGCTGCAGCAGAAGACACGCCCCCTGAGCTATAATAGGGAGAGAGCTGCAGCAGAAGACACGCCCCCCTGAGCTATGATAGGGAGAGAGCTGCAGCAGAAGAGACGCCCCCTGGGCTCTGATAGAGAGAGCTGCAGCAGAAGACACGCCCCCTGGGCTCTGATAGAGAGAGAGAGCTGCAGCAGAAGACATGCCCCCTGAGCTATGATAGGGAGAGAGCTGCAGCAGAAAGGAAACCCCCCCCTGAGCTGCCATCCTAAAGATAATCTAGCACAGCAATGAATGAAACCTGATATGCGGGGTCCCAGGTGTCGGACCCCCACCGATAAAATACCAGAGGATAGGTCATCAGTTTTAAAAATCTCGGAAAACCCCAGAAAATTAAAATCGGCTTAGGCTACTTTCACACTAGCGTTCGATCGGATCCGTTCTGAACGGATCCGATCATAATAATGCAGACGGAGGCTCCGTTCAGTACGGATCCGTCTGCATTATTTTAGCATATAACAGCTAAGTGTGAAAATAGCCTTGTACGGATCCGTCCAGACTTTCAATGTAAAGTCAATGGGGGACGGATCCGCCTGAAGATTGAGCCATATTGTGGCATCTTCAAACGGATCCGTCCCCATTGACTTACATTGTAAGTCTGGACGGATCCGCACGCCTCCGCACGGCCAGGCGGACACCCGAACGCTGCAAGCAGCGTTCAGCTGTCCGCCTGTCCGTGCGGAGGCGAGCGGAGCGGAGGCTGAACGCCGCCAGACTGATGCAGTCTGAGCGGATCCGCTCCATTCAGACTGCATCAGGGCTGGACGGCTGCGTTCGGGTCCGCTCGTGAGCCCCTTCAAACGGAGCTCACGAGCGGACAGCCGAACGCTAGTGTGAAAGTAGCCTTAACCAGGACCTTACGGTTTCCAAGCATGTACATGAGATTACTGGATGAGGACTGAGGACTACAGATCAGAGGAGGTCATGAGATCTTCGTGTCAAATCTTATTCCTGGTGGCAGAAATCTAAATGCCGCAGGTGGATTTCCAGAGTGCTCAAGGAAGAAAAACACAGGTGTGCGGAGAGTTTCTGTACATGATGGAAAGAACGCGGATGGAACTAGCAGAGCAAGTTCTGAAAATGAGGAGTGAGGGATCTTTCAAATGTTAGATTTAGGAGAAAGGAATATATGAAGTCACTTTGTGGAGCTGCAGTGGATTAGCTTCACAAAAAGACAGAAACATACGTCATCCTGCCCTACGGAAGGCAGTCATGTCACTACCTGCATGTATGAAGACAGGCTTTAGTGTCCACCGTTTTGTCCTGATAAAGACTTTGTGACAATGCTTGTCTTAAAAGGGACAGTTCTATCAGAAAGGGGTATGGTATTAAACTCAATGTTCATAGAAAACTATTTTTTTTCTAGAATTTTTGGGTTGTTCTATATCATGTTGGCAGTACTACGGTATGTAATTCAAATTTAAAGGTTATGCACACCTTTAGGGGCATTATTATTATTGCATTGTACTCATTTTGAATTAAAATCATTTTTTCAAAAGCCCCTTTCTCTGTACAGCGTACAGCCTTGGGATTCTCTAGTAGCAGGCTCTGAATTTCCTCTGTTTCATCAGACAGCTCAGCTGAGTGGCTTCTTAGCTCTGATCTCTGACCTCATAAACACTTTTTATAGCTAATTTCTTATCTTACTGATAAGAATGGGACTTAAATAAAGTGTTTATGACCTCTTAGTAATTTACAGATAAGGGTTATTAGATGACCTGCACAAAGTGAAAAAGTGAAGATAGGATGCACACAGTTAACCCTTTCTGACAGAACGACTTAATATTTTGAATAAAGACCAATTGAAAAAATTATTTTAGCCCAAAATGAGTAAAATGCAATCATAAAAAAAAGCCTCAGAAGGTATACATAGCCTTTAAATACTAAATATTGTCCTAGGACATTGATAATGATGCCCACAGATGTGCACTGTGCTTATCAGTGTAACGTGTGGTGCTCTAATTGAGTCACTTATCCCCTTCCTCTTCTGGTCACAGGGATGGTCTGACTGAGACAGTTACGCAAGGGTGTTTGTTTTTCTAAAAGTCTAACTCCAAACAAAGAGGAAGTTAAAGGGGTTCTCCGGGAATTAAGAAAATGAAAATACCTAAATATTACTTTATTATAAATATATTCCCAAATACCTTTCATTAGTTATGATGGTTGTTTTGTCTGGGGAGCAATCGTCATGGGAAATAAAATGGCAGCCGTCCTATTAGTACAACAGAACCTGTCCTAATCACACAGGAGGACAAGTTACTTCACAACACTGAGCTATAGAGCGGCCTCATTCTCCTCTCTGCTTGTCAGGGATTATGATCCTGAATACAGCTGATACGATCTTCAGCTGAATTTCTGTAGGAATGGAGTTCCAGAGGAGATATGAAGTACAGAGAGGAGGTGGGCTAAAAAAATTTTTTTTTCAGCTGCTCTTTATTAAAAATGTTCTAGTTTTATCCTCTACAGCTTTCACTTTCAATGCCTTTGCAAACTGCTACTTCCCTCTTCTAAGAAAATCCGTCACAGAGCAGCTCTGCTGGACGTGTGGCCCTTATCTGTACTTTTCTAACAGCTCAAAAACAAACCTGTCATATTGATAAGAATTTATCTTAAAGGGGTATTTCCACCACAGACAATGGGGGCATTGTCTGATAAGTGCGGGTAGCACCTCTGGGACCCGCACCTACGCCGAGAATTGAGCGGGGAGAGTAGTGGCTGGAGGACCCCGGGTTTCAGCCACCCCCAAGCGCTTTCCCCATACAAAGTGAATGGGTGCGCACCACACTTGCGCGGCCACTGCTCCCATTAATTTCTATGGGGCTGAAGGAAATTAATGGAGGGTAGCTGCGCATGCACAGCGCGCCCTCCGCTACTCTCCTCACTCCGTTCTCAGCATAGGTGCGGGTCCCAGAGGAGGGACCTGCACCCATCAGACAATGGGGACATATCCTAGCGATATACCCCCCCATTCTCCTTGATGGGAAAACCCCTCTAAATCAGTGTTTATGAGCCGTCAGGATTTCAGAGATAAGGGCTACGGATCCAGATTCAGGTGGAAGTAATGGTCTGCACGTGGGCTAAAAGTAAAATCTGTAGAGGGTAAACTGTTGAAGAGTTTTAATGAAGATCAACTTTTTAATAAAAAGGATTTTTAGTCCAAAATAAGTAGAATGCAATCATAAAAATGGCCCAGAGTTGTCCATAGCTTTTAAACTCATACAAAAAAAAAACGGGCAATCTGCCTTCATGTGTAAAAGTGGAAAACTTCTAGAGGGGGGCAGACAAGACAAAGCTAAAACAGGGACCAATATCAGGTTTTATAGTAGCATAGTAAAGCTGAAAAAAATGTTAAATTAAAGGGGCTGTCTCACTTCAGTAAGTGACATTTATCATGTAGAGAAAGTTGCTACAAGGCACTTACTAATGTATTGTGATTGTCCATATTGCCTCCTTTGCTGGCTGGATTCATTTTTCCATCACATTATACACTGCCCGTTTCCATGGTTACAGACCACCCTGCAATCTATCAGTGGTTGTCATGCTTGCACAATATAGGAAAAAGCATCAGCCTCTATGGTGGCCGTGACCGTGGGAGCTCACATAGTCCTGAGCTTTTTCCTATATTGTGCAAGCACGACCACCACTGATAGATTGCAGGGTGGTCTGTAACCATGGAAACGGGCAGTGTATAATGTGATGGAAAAATTAATCCAGCCAGCAAAGGAGGCAATATGGACAATCACAATACATTAGTAAGTGCCTTTCTCTACATGATAAATGCCACTTAATGAAGTGAGACAACTTTAAACCCCTTTAAAGGGGTTGTTCAAGATAATTAAAAATCTCAGACAACCCCTTTAATGACAGATTTTTGGTAAATACAAGGAAAACTGAAAGATTCTGCTTCAGATCCAAAAAGAAACAAACAAGGGGAACTTTTTTTTTCCCTATTTGAGCAAATTTTCCCCCCCTAGAAAACCTTTAAAAAATAAAAAAATAGTAGGAAAAAAATAAAATAAAAAAATCTATGAATAAATAAATGGGGGAAGCACGTGACCATGTTTATAATACCTATCATTATCAGGGCGGGGAGGGGGGGTTTAATTTCTAATAACACATCACCAATACTTATTTACACTTTTGTGGTTTTTCTTTTAATTGAACCCCACGGTAACTGATATGTAAATGAGGCAGAAGGCTCAGGGCCAGGACTGCTTCCTGCAGAGGCTCTTGCGGTTTCGATACCTAATCCTGCTTACGTCTTTAATAATGAAAGAGGCTTTATAAAATATGAAGACAAGTGCTCAGGGTTCCTGCTTTAGTGCCTGAATGTTACGGATCCTCAGGAGTTGCTGGGATCTAGTGACATTGCGTGCGGGTAAAAAAAAAATATAAATTGTTTACTGGTGAAAAACACAAGTGCTAGAGCACATACAGAGCAGAAAATGGATGCTAAATACATCAGAGAGGGCTGAGGCTGCACTATACTAAGAGCTCATGCCTACGGCCGCTGTCCGACCGTGCCTGTATTGCGGCCCGCAAATAGCGGGTCACTTGAATCGGTCCGCAATACGGAAAGAGTGGTGCAGAACGGAGGCACGGAACCCCACGGAAGCACATGTTCTATTTTTTTGCAGTGCCCACGGATCCAGACCCATTCAACTTAAATGAGCCTGGAGATCCGTCTGGAGCAACCGCATGGATGGTGCCCGTGCTTTGCGGTCCCAAATACACGGAACGGCCGGCACAAGTTTGTGTACATGAACCCTAATGCTGTAAGGGTGCAGAGGCTAATTCACTCAAATGCAGTAAGTAGGGCTGGGCGATTAATAAAATTACTTTAAGGGCTCATGCACACAAATGTATTTTATTTCCGTGTCCGTTCCGTTTTTTTGCGTACCATATGCGGAACCATTCATTGCAATGAGACTGTAAAAAAAAACAAAAAAAAAACGGAAGTTACTCAGTTTGCATTCCGTTTCCGTGCATGCATTCTGCAAAAAAAACAAAACATGTCCTATTATGGTCTGCATTACGGACAAGGATAGTACTGCTCTATTAAGGGACAGCTGTTCCGCAAAATACGGAATGCACACGGACGTCATCAGTATTTTTTGCGGATCCGTGTTTTGCGGACTGCAAAATACATATGGTCGTGTGTTTTTTGAAAAATTATATATTCATATCAAATATTTTTCACTCGCTGCTCACTGAACACTGTGGTCACGAGGGACGTGTATGGCGAATTAAAGTATAGCTGTTATTGCCCTCCTTCTCTGTAGGTGGCGCCAGACTTTGGACAGCACAAGAGAAGAAGAGGAAGGGCCCAATTCTGAGAGCTGCTGTGACAGCCGTCTCCGGTTCTGCTTGGTAATTCGCAGTGGACGCTTGTGGTACGGGAAAGCGGTGACAGAAAGGACTCTGCCACCTGATTCCAGCAACCTGTATCACGTTCCTGGCCCTGGACAAGCCCTTCCCCCTCCTCTCCCAGTGGGGCAGCATCAGTGACTTTGGATGTCAGCTTTCCTCCTGCCACTGCACCGATCCCCTCCAACAGGTGGGTGGCCGCACCCACATAGCGCCAGTCTACAGTGCGTAGTGTGAACGGATTCACCTATGTAATGTATGGACGATTGACACACGAGCGATTGTCAAGTTAGCGATCTAATTATTTTACATAATCAGATGTCATTAGATAGAAGTTATCACTAGAAAAAAAATCATGAAAAACTAAATGGAGAATTGAAATGTATTATTTTTTTTTTTTGCAAAATCACCGAACCCTAGTAGCAAGATATCAAATTTATGTAAAGGGAGGAAAAAGTTCTAATTTATTAATAAATATACACCACTTTGTGGCAAGGTAGCTGGCATCGTTTAAACCATGTCACATGGCTGGAGGAACAAGGTGCCAAAGTTACGTAGAGGCCTGTGCCTGTACACAACTTAAGCGCGTCCGCGGGTAATAAGCTGAGCAGCACGCTGGTCTGCCTCAAAGAGGGGGGTTCCTAGACGGCAGATCTCCCTCCATTGATGTTTTTGTCTTGAGGAAAACTTTAAAAAGTGTATTTTTACTATTACGCTTTTCAAAAAGATTTCGACATGACAGGAGTTTTGAATGAAGGGGGTCTGGGTGCCGAGACCCCCAAATTGCTGAAATGAACAGCAGAAGCTCTCAGTTGGTACAGATAGATGGTACCTACTTGATCAAGGGGACCTACAGACACCTTGCGGATGTTGTTTGACACGTGTTCCCAGGTTGATCCTTGAGGGTAACTTGGTGTGATGCCTTGTCGAAACCATAAATTACCTAAAAGGAAAATGAGAATAGTGTAGCTATGATGTCACAGGTTATAATATTCCATAATGTACCATATATATAGGGAATAAATCACTATGTGCTGCCTTTAGACCACTGGTGGATCCTAGATCAGCCAACGTGGCAGAAAACATAACATGACTGAATTATCCACACTGTAATTTCAATGGATGTGCAGATTTTACGTCAGATTGCAATTGATGAAATTCAGAAGAAGTCTGCAACAGATCTGGAAATCAAGAGCGCGCCCTCAAGTCTGCAGTTTTTCAGATTTTATTTTTTTTAATACCCCATTCACCTGCACTGTATAAGTGTGAACAAGACCTATACGAGGGGTCTTCTAATACTTCAGCTTCAGTTAGTTTATCATGTGGGGGAAAAAAAGAAAGATATTTGGCGTCACTGCATCCATGTGTTGGGTTTTCAGTAAATTAGCATCATAATGGTTTTTCCCTTTATAGAAAACTATAGGATATTTTATAAATGCCCGATTGGTCAGACAACATCAAGAAGGAGGGCTCACAAAAATGGCCCCCGCTCCGCCAAGAAAGTGGTGACCAGAAAACACATTCTTAGCGTCAAAGAACGTCGTACTAGCCAGACTCCCACTGAGCAGGCATTCATAGCCTATCCGTTCAATATCCTTTTTTTTTTTTTTTTTATTTCCCTGCTCTGTTACTGAGGTCAAAAATTGGACCGAGCATGGCCATCTCGACAGTGGTCGTGGTCCGTTATCGCAGTGCAGTAGACTGCAACCTGTGGTCCTCCAGCTGCTGTGAAGCTCCACTTCCCAGCATCTCAGGACGGTCGGCAGCTTTCATAATACGCTGAGACTTCTGGTTTCACAACAGCTGGAGAACCACAGGTTGCAGCTGACTGATGGGCAGATTATGGTGTGAGGGCCCTGCTTACTTACAGGACAAATACGACTTATTAAGGACTAGATTATGTCCAGCTGTTCACTTCTCAATACATCTTGCAGAGTCTTACGCTCAGGGCTTATTTTCACCCCAGTCTCTATCAGCTGGTTACACAACATTTATTTATACTCAGAACTGGAACTTTACCATCAATTTCTGATAAACCACAGCATTTCAGTACTGGGACTTGCATTACTCAGACCAGGGTGGACTATACGAGGCTGGCAGAGATTGATGCAGGAGTTATCTGGGTGGGCACTACAAATAATACAAGCATGCATGCCAGCATGGCGTCCCCTTATATGCATGAGGACTCCGAACACGTGTGGGCCTGCAGGAACGTGTCTTTTTTGGTAACATATTTTTTCATGCACGTATTTTTAGGCTCTGATGTCTTTTCATTTTGATACTGCATTGTTTTCCACTGTAGCTGGTATGGCATAGGGCGTTACCATGCATCAGGGTTTCTTGTGATTTTCCATTCCCGATTGTTTTGCATTTAAAGGGGTCGTCTAGTTTCAAGAGGAAACCTGACAACTCAGGGGATCGACCTGTAATAAAGAATAGACAATTACTTACCTGACGGATCCTGTGCAGCCGCTGCAGTTCTCCTGGCAGGGCTCTGACATCATGTCGACAACACATGACCACAGCAGCCAATCACTAGTCTCTTCAGTGAATCGCTGAGGCAAGTGACTGACAACAGACAACCGCAGCAGCCAATGTGATGTCACCGCTGCAGCCAGAAAAACCGAACCCTCTGGAGAACCGGAGCAGCTGGGCAGGATCTGTCAGGTAAGTAATAGCCTATTCTTTATTACAGCTAAATCATTCGGGATGTCTAGTCTTCTGTTAAAATTGGACAACCCTCTAACTAACATCATGGGGGAGGTCTTTAACTTGAAGGGTATGTGCAAACAGAAAGTGACCTACTTTTTAAATATAATTTTTATGTTAAAAATATTTAACAGTTTTTGGTGATTTCTTATATTTATTTATTTTTAAAATCTTTGGTTTTATTCAAATAAAATCCGGCTGTTACAGCTCACCTCCTCCCCCTCCCTGCCCAATGACCTCTGTACAGGTCACAGAGCATGCCTACAACACTCCACAGACATCTCCACATTACAGGTCCCTAGGGTCCATGTGGCTGTTGAAAAGCATTTTTCTGAATAGCATTAAGACTGGAGAGCAGTCAAGATGGCAGCCCCCATATTCATGTACAGTAAATAGAATGAAAAAAATATATATAAAAATCGACAATGAAAAAAATAAAAATAAAAAAATAAAAAAAAGGATAAGAAAAAAATGTGCCACTATCTGGTTTCAATTAGTAAAAATACATAACAATAGACAGCACGTTCATTTTTACCAGAAGCCGCGGTCTTGTATGTATGTGCACTTTATGTGCTGCTCTAAATGTCTTTTAACTATTTGTCTGTGTAACATCTCAATAAGGCCTTATTCACACGTCCGTGATGACATCCAAGATGGTCAGTGGTTTATCCATGAAGATGTCAGTGTTTGGTCCGTGTGTCTGTTTTTTTTCCCCGTTCGTGTGTCATCTCTATTTCACAGACAATGCTCAGCTTAAAAGGGGTTATCCAACCCCTGAAACGCCCCCCATATGACCGGCCCCCTCACACACAATGTACTTACCTCGCTCCTCGGCAGCACCCGCGTCACTTTTCAAGCCCGCACAGCCGCCGTTGCTTCTCCTTGTGCGCCGATGAAAACATCCAGAGTTTGGGGGGCGCAGCCAATGCCAGACGGGGACGAGCCTCCCTAGCATCGTGGGTGACGCTAGGGAGACTCTTCCCCGTCTGCCATTGGCTGCCCCCCCCCTCCGACACCAGATGTTTTCATCCGCGCACGGGGAGAAGCAACGGCGGCATTGCAGGCTTCAGAAGCGATGCGGGTGCTGGGGAGTGAGGTAAGTACATTGTGTGTGATGGGCCCTGGCATATGGGGGGGCATTTCAGGGGTCAGAGAACCCCTTTAATTTCAAGATCATCTCCTAGCAAGGATCTCTGAGGAATGGATGAAACACGGATATTATCCATGTTGTGTCTGTGTTTTTTCACAGACTCGTGGACTATAATGGGCGTGAGGGATCTGTGAACATGGACAAAAATAGGGCATGCTTCTGTGCCAAAACACGGATGTGTGAGTACACACATTAAAATGAATGGGTAGGTGTGCTGTGCGTGAAGAACAGGGACATCACAGGTCCATGAATCACTGACGTGTGAATAAGGCCCTACAGAGTGGTCTTTGCTATAAGTGTTTTGGTGTTAATGGAGGTGCGGTCTTGTGTGCATGTGTCCATCTCTTATCTGGAGTCCTGTATCAGGTTGGTAAGACACACTCACCATTTTCATCAACGGCAAACACAGATGTCTGTCCTACAGAGACTTGTTGTAGCTTCTGCTTCGGTGGAGAGGGAATGTGATACCAGCAGTCTCCTAAATCCCAATGGTAGTCAGACATCACAAGAGAAAAAGAAACCAATATCGGTAAATGGGGGTGAGCTGCTAACATTTTTTTACACTGAATTATTAACTGATATACATAGCACCAACATATACAGTAGTGTATAGTAATGAAACCAGCAGCCAGAGAAAACCGCTGATAATCATAATTGTATTTACTGGCCTGCTTCCTCTAGATATCATGCTGAAAACAAAGTATTTGTCCCGAGATATTTTATTAATCAAGATTATCAGTGCTGCTAGAATATCAAGTGCTGGTAGAATAGCCGAACATTACTGTTTGCCATTGTCATATATACATATTTACCTTTCTATTAAGACTGCTGGAAGGTCACCTCTGATATAAGACTGCTATTTACCCAGTGCTTCACAGTGGGCCGTACCTGGACTGTCACGTGCTTGGCCGACAGACAGTCCACAATAGGAGTTATCATCCAGTGGACATAACACGAAAGGCCCCCCAAATCAGCAGGCTATTGTCGGCCAAATTCGCCTTTTTTTGCATGACCAACCAACAATCTAATATGTATGGGGGGCTCCCGACTCTCCCCTGACAGAAGATGTTGGAAGACAGAAGAATTGGCACTCCACCTTTCAATGACTTATCCTTTTGTTCTGTCGGGAGGCAAGTCACCGCCAGTAATGTCCGACAGAAGATTTTTCTTCTCTCCTCATTGAAAACACATACCCGCTCAGCCAAATCAAGAGTGTTTGTGTATGAGGGAGTCAGGAGAGAGAGAGCTGTAGGAAGCTATTGGAGTTGAATGGACTCCTTTAGATTAAAGGGCATCTGTCAGCAGATTTGTACCTATGACACTGGCTGACCTGTTACATGTGCACTTGGCAGCTGAAGACATCTGTGTTGGTCCCATGTTCACATGTGCCTGCATTGCTGAGAACAATGAAGTCCTAATATATGCAAATGAGCCTCTAGGAGCAACGGGGGCGTTGCCGTTACACCTAGAGGCTCTGCTCTCTCTGCAACTGCCGCGCCCTCTGCACTTTGATTGACAAGTACAGGTGTGATTACTTTTTCACTGCCTGGCCCTGCTATACACCAATATAAGATCAAAAGATGTAGAACTGCATATCTGAATATGGAGATCACACACCTGCTGGTTGACTGGAGGACACCGAACCCCGATAGAAGGTAGATCCATCACGCGCTACAGCCCACACCTGCAGGCATCCTCCTACTGACAGTGAAACGAATGGCTGATCTGTGCCAACATGGAGCCACGAGGAACCCTACAAGGCAAAACGTGGTGTCAGTCTGATAAGTTCTGCATTCCTTGAATGGCATTATTTAGGCAATAGAGGCAGGCATGCAGGTATGTGCAGGAGAATCACTCTGCATACAGCAGAAACATACATTCTTATGATGGCTTCCAAGTTGTGAAGACAATCCCCATCCATATGCAGCCACCGCAGAGGAAATGCTTGACTTGTCGAGACTTTCCCTGACAAAATCAGCTCAGGTGGCCACGTTTTGAAAGGGGTTTTCTCTAAAGATGCAACCCCTTTAAAGACTATGTCCAGTCATGGCCTTAAAGGGATTTTTGGTAAAATCTGTCAGAGCAGTGTAAAATTAAAAAATTAAAAAAAACAAAACCCTGACTCACCTTTTAAATGTCCCGTACCACCATTCAATCCCCTCTGGGCCAGCAGCGGTCATGTACTGTTCATCATTTATGTGACCACTGCAGCCATTCACTGGCCTCAAAGGTCACCAACTGTTCAGGCACTTATGACCGCTGTGGCCAGTAAGTGGCTGCAGCAGACATTTGGACTATGAATGGCACATGACGGCTGCAGGTGTGGATTGACGAGGAGGTGTGGGACATTTACGTAAAAGGTGAGTGAAGTTTTTTTGTTTTATTTTTATAAATTTTACACATCCCCCTGCTGTCACAAAATGTATCAAAATCTTGGAAAACCCGTTAGAAATAATAGCTCACATTCTATTGCATCAATTAGCTTTTATCTTATACCAATCTTGAGTTAAAACATATTTATGCTCTATTCACATCCAAAGCTGCATCCAAAATCATGCTGATAGCAATCTGGCACTTTGCTAGCACTACATCCACATCTATTTTTTGTATTCTGGTACTCTTTCAGCTGAGGAGCAGAGGACTGGAATTGCTGAGGCTATACCGGATACGACAATTCCGATGCTCTTCTCTTCTGCCGGAACAGAGTACCAGAATGCTAAAATGCAGGTGTAGCGTCAAGAGATCTCAGCTAAAATGACATCAGTTTAAAGGGGTTGGCCGATCTGGGACATTGATGGCATATCTCTAGGTTACGCCATAAAGCATGCTCGGCTGTTTTCGGAACTCCCATAGCAGTGAATGGAGAGAACGCTGCGCATGCGTGGCTGCTCTCCATACACTTCTGTGGCCCCGTGTGGGACCCGCATCTATTTGACATTGATGGCATATCCTAACAATATGCCGTTAGTGTGTGAGATGAGCCAAACCCTTTAAGGAAAACTAAAAAACTGGTCATTATAAACTCCGTCCTAATCTTACCGATGGAGTCTGCGCTGTGACACCGAGGCGGCAGAGAACGTCACCCTTGCTGCTGATGGCCCACAGCGCAATGTCTTCTTCATCATCCCTGGTTACTCTTCCTGGAAATATGGAGACATCTCTCAACAAAATTGGGGGGACTTCTAGCCATGGTCCACTGGTCACGATTTTGCATTTTCTATGAGGAAAACATACATTGGTGAAATGTCCAAAAACAAGCCGCGTGGGGGAAGGGGGGCAGTACTCCGAGAGATAGCTATATATAAAAAAAATAGACATGCGGGTGCTCGCCACCACAGGGTTTGGACCAACTCAAATCCAAAATAGAAAGCTGAGGCAGCATTCTATAGTTTTTCAATTACACATCAACTCATAGTAACGATGATCTGGCAATGTAATACTGCCGCCGATTACCTGATGAACGAGCAATTGCACATTCACCGGGCAATCCAGTATTTTGAGCACGCTTAAAAATCATAATTTGCCAATGGCAAATTGTGCTGTGCTATCACGATCTGCTGCCGGCAAACAGCTAGTCAGTATGGGGACGAGCGATGACATGATGATAGCTCCTCCCCATACTGTGAAGGAGATCTCTGCATATAATAGCAGCGGTCTCCTCTGCTAGCGAGCAGGCGATTACGAGGAAGGAACGCTTCCCTTCCGACAATCGTCAGCCGCATCGCTATAAATGTAATACTGCCCTAAGGTATATAGTCAGCTTTACGGAAACAGTCTAGCAGAAATCCTGCGGAGAACACGGGAGTTATTCTCCTGCTGATCTCTTTGGTAAACGAAGATGACCATGAAAAGGAGATTGACTGCTCTCTCTCCATATATATATATATATATATATATATATATATATAGTTTGATCTGTCTTATGTCACCTTCTGAAGTCACAGCTGAAAAACATAAATATCTAGATCACCTCATTCAGCCAGCGCGTTTCCGTTTCTGCAAGCATCTGTGTTATGAACAAGCAGCGTGTACTGACACTTTCTTAGAACCCAAGTGCGAGACATTGAACAGGTTTACCTTGCCCAGCGTCTTCGTCTCACAAAATCTTTAATGGTCTTGTAGCCATGATAAGACCTGCAAAGAGAATTATACAGTCCGTTATTTTACCCGATGACCTCTCCAATAAGCCCCGCATGCTATAGTGCATTGTATATGCTGACTGGGCACATTGTTTCCTTTACTCTTTTTTTGCCAATTTCAACAAACATTCTGTTCTCTGAAAGGACATTCAGTTCTGCTAGATGCCCTCTTCAGGTTCATATTATTAACTCTAGGCGAGAATACCGTTCACATCAGTGACTCAAGAACATGGAGAAAGAAGTAGAGGGCCACATATTTATGCTATGTATGTATGTCATTTTCAGTCTGGTAGTGATGAGAGCTAGTGTCTCCTGCAGAAATATGTAGGGTGTGTATATACGTCCGGGCCAAAATTGGGGGGCACCCTGATCCACTGCAGATTTTGCTATATCAGATTACTTTGATTTATCCCCTGCAAGATGAGTCGGTAGCAGCTGCCCACACCAGCCATATCATTCAGGCACGTGGCTCGTACGTGAACCAGATGGATTGTGGCACCCTATAAGACAGCGGTGTGCCACGAAGCGAAAGCAGTGCTAAAGAAGAAATGAAAAAAACTAAGTATAATGCTGGCTGTTATGGCAGATATTACATGCTCAAGTTCTATATATATACGGCCCTCACTTGGCTGAGATGCCATAAATTAGACTGGACAGGACAAAGGAGCTTTTGTGATGAACATCAGATGTTAGATATCTAGGAAGACCGCCAGGTAATCACAGGCTTTACACGCATGATCGTATCCAATGGGATAGCATAGAGAGTTTAACCCATTCAATGACGATTAGACTTGCATGTATAGTTTAGGAAGATGTGTATAAGTTGAATAGGGGCTCTTGCCTCTTCGAGCATTTTCCTTTGTGTCTTGAAAAAGTGTTAAAGAGCCTCTGTCGGCATGATCAACCCTATTAAACCAGGCTTGGTGCTTGGTAGGGCTCATCACGCAGATTAAAACGATACTTTTCTTTTGGCTGTATATTAAAGAGCTGCAGAGATATCTCCATGAGCATGTTGGAGCACCAGGAGACGGGGCTGAATCCTTGGAGCACTGCTTTTGGATCAGCCGTGCGCTCTGCACACGACAGTTTCCCCTTGACAGAACTGATGTATAGCAGTGTGGCATTGTAGCACAGGGGCTGAGGCGCCCCTGCTAAAGCTTTGCCATTAATATTTTAATTTGGTGAGAAGTCACTGCTTCTATTAAAAGGGGCAATCCGGTTCTTTACAATCCTTAGCATAAGCCGTCAATAATAGGTCGGACCCTCCCCAATCAGCTTCTTGAAGGGGCTGTGGCCCTATAGTCAGCGCCATGTCCCCTTGATTAATGATTGCGTTAAGTTAATTGGCAAGAAGGCGGCAATATTAAACCCTGAATTCGTTTTGATAGTTGGAGCTGGAGCAGACGTGGTTGAAGCCATCATCTTCATATACGGACACAGATCGTTGCTTGTCAGCGAGAGAATCAAACTTAATTCGAGTAATCATCAGGTTAGTACACTGACAAACAGAGATTATATTACTGCTGACATCGACGCGTTTCTTGACTGACAGGACAAATGTTGCAAAGCACTGGGTTAAGTGTGAGATCAGTGAAGGACGTGGTGGCCAAGCGGCTGATCCTCTCCTCGAGGACATATTACCTCTTGCTCCATCTTAATGGGAAGCCAACAGGCCAAAAGAACTGCAACACATTCTTCTTTTGACTTCTGTAGATGCATCAATACATGCATGCAATAAGAAAAGGTGATGTGCCACAAAAAGCAACAGCAAGATATCTTTTTTTTTTGCCATTTACTTAACAAACAATTATACCAAGGTGTTGCCATCAAGTCTGATCCAAACTAAACTAATTTCAAACAAGTGGAATTTTCCCGTGTACTAGTTAAGTGTAACTTACCGTACGTTCTACAGAAGTGGGTTTACTTACACGGGGCATATTTTCCGCAGTTTTTCTAATGCGTTTTACTCTAAAGGCTCAAAAATGCATTAGTTAAATCTCAGGCGGTTTTACTGCTGCATTACTGGCTGACGAGTTTCCAAATGGTGAAACCGCCAATCACCATCCGAGAAGAAAATTGCGGCTGCAGCCGTAAGACCCCATGTGGTTTAGTCCAATGCAACTTATTTCAACGGCTCAAAAATGTCAACAAAAGCACAGCGAAACGCCCTGTGTAAACGGAGCCTAAACAGAACTGAAATAATTAGGCACATCTGGATCCAGCTCTAATAAATCTCCAAAAATGTACTGTACAACTCTAGTGAATGGAGCCTGCAGTTTCTGTATTCCTTTTACGCTGTATGCAAAGAGGCATCTGTCAAAGAAAGCGAACCATCTCGCTAGCGCCACCTTGTGGAAGTGGCCCCTGATGAGCAAAAATCTGATTTTCTAACAAGCCTTGGGACATGATGAGAAAATAGCCAAGCCAAAGCCATCTGTAGACTGCTGTTATTCTGGCTGGCTGGGTGCGATGCCTTGAATGCAGCTTAGGCAGGATACTGGCTCTCCTTAAAGGGGTTATATCCCTTTTTTTTTAACCCAGGCAGCCCCTCTGAGATGAGCATCGGAGCATTTCATGTCTGATGCATGATGTAAAGTTGGGTTATTTTGTTGTTAACAGCTGGTGACACAAGTAAGTGTGATTCTTATAAAGCCGTTATGGGCTCTTCTGGGAGTGTGGGTATCAATCTTTTCTATTTATCTATTACTGGAAGGGGATCTGTCTTGAGCTTTGCGCATACTAGGTGTCAGTAGATTGCCGATACTAATCCCCTGGGACCCTGGGTTTTGACAACTCCTATAAGTGGATATTTGGAGATTCTAGTGCTATTGGTTGGGTACTTACTCTGCAAGGCCGTCCTAAGGCTACTTTCACACTCACGTTTGGTGCGGCTCCGTCATGGTATTGCACAGACGGATCCGCACCGATAATACAACCGCCTGCATCAGTTCAGAATGGATCAGTTTGTATTATCTTTAACATAGCCAAAACTGATCCGTCTTGAACACCATTGAAAGTCAATGGAGGACGGATCCGTTTTCTATTGTGCCGCTTCGTCAGGCGGACACCAAAACACTGCAGGCAGCGTTTTGGTGTCCGCCTCCAGAGCGGAATGGTGACTGAACGAAGGCAAACTGATGCATTCTGAGCGGATCCTTTTCCATTCAGTCTACATTAGGGCAAAACTGATCAGTTTTGGACCGCTTGTGAGAGCCCTGAACGGATCTCAGAAACGGAAAGCCAAAACGATAGTGTGAAAGTAGCCTTACTTGTAAATATGAAAAGAAAAGAGTGCGAGGAATATTGTACTTTTGTGACAAAGTCTCAAACATCATTATTGCTACTTGATAATATACATCTCCAAGGGTATTTGCCCCTGCTGTTTTCCATCTATCTGCTCCCATTACCACCTGTACCTGCGGTAAAGATGCATGATCCCATAAAGTTATGTCCGAAACTACTTCAGTGAAATTGGCCAATGTTTTAGCCTCCTTCCACACCGTCTGGCCCAGTTTGTGTCTAGGCAACAATGGTCTCTGGAATTTTGGGGACCCCCCCAAAAACCGACCACGAAGAGCTACAGTTTAGGTATAGTGATAAAAAGTACTTTGAGGTAGGCAGGTCTTCTGTTGTATACCATGTAGTAATAAGCTTTAACTGACCAGCTAAGTGTACTTTCACACTTGCAGCAGGACTGATCCGTCAGGCTGTTCACCCCACTGACTATAATGGGGACGGGGGCGGCGCTCCGGCGCAATACGGCAGTGCACGCGAAAGGCCGCCGGACTAAAAGTCCTGCATGTCCAACTTTTTAGTCCGGCGGCCTCTGACCGCGAACTGCCGTACTGCGCCGGAGTGCCGCCCCGTCCCCATTATAGTCAATGGGGACAGAGCGGCGGTCCGGCGAAACAGCGGAAGGACGGATCCGACAGGGTGAACAGCCTGACGGATCCGTCCTGCCGCAAGTGTGAAAGTAGCCTAAAGAATATATAAAAAAAGTCTGGTAAAGCCATACCTCCTTCTGTTTTGGGACGTTTCAGTGAATCCAAACTGAGTTTAGTCCGTGACCTGCCCCAAATGAAGGTTCTAGTCATAGAGTCTAATTCTTTGAATATCGATTTGGGGTATGTGTGTTTCTGAGTGCCGAACTGCATACAGGA
Organism: Bufo gargarizans; assembly: GCF_014858855.1. NCBI lineage: Eukaryota > Metazoa > Chordata > Amphibia > Anura > Bufonidae > Bufo > Bufo gargarizans. The sequence goes on along the minus strand of NW_025334508.1, from coordinate 90,885 downwards.
CTTTAGGGAGTATTATCATTTTAATTAGGTTGACTCCTAAGTATTTAAATGTAGCCACTACTTTTAATTGGGCAACATGGGACCTTTAGCTGATTGGAAAGGCTTTAGTGTTAAGGTCAGACATGGATCTGGGAACCGTGGCGGTAGCGTCTTCTATGCGTGATATATGCTTTTCAGCGTGTTGAACTCTTTCTCGTAAATTGTTCATGTCTTGACGCAGGAGGCCCAGATCGATCTTGACTTTGTCCAATTTCCCTGTGAGAGATGTTTTACATGCAGTAATAGCTTCCAGAACCTGAGCTGTTACTTGCTTGAGAGAAGGTTCATCTTGGACTTCGTCAGAAGCATTCATAGGAGCAGTTATATCTGGTGCAGTGCTGGCTCTGGTATGCATATTCCTCTACGGTAGAGGTGACCGCGAATTCGCATCAGGTTGTCTGGCAAATTCTTTTAATTTGTCCGCAGCACTTGGTGCTTTTTGTGGCCCCATTGTTATGATCGATTATGGAGTAACAGACAGTGAGTATATTTGTGTCTAGGACTAATATATCGCAGTGTGTTTTCTTGTGAGTTCTAGAGCTGCCAGTGGATCTGGCAAGTCCCTTCTATGGAGCTGGTTTATGTTTTTATGGGTGTATCTCGTCCGGGCAATCTGGGGTTAACCCTTAATCTTTGTGTGAGGGAGCCTAGCTGTACTTTGTAGCACAGGGTTGTCAGTGGGCTTCACTGTGGGTAAGCTTTGTGCTGACCGGGGTTCTTTCTTTTTCCCGCCAAACGGCCATATTGGGAGCTCCACCTTGGTGCCGGGAGAACTATTGGAGGAGCACAGCTTCAATCGCACCCCGTCCTCTACTGCAGCAGAGCTCTGAATAATATTCGCTTTGCGATCCATACTTTCTCTCCTCCTTTTCGATGCTCCTGCTTTTCCCCACTCCTCTCACCTTGTCTTGTGCGCCGCAGCGCTCTGTATGCCGCAGCTCAGCCTCCTTCTTACACTGGTCCCGGCTTTGCACGTGCCGATGCCCGCTCAGAGATTTCTTGCTGGAAGGTCAGTATATCACACCCTCAGGGATCGCAATGAGCTGTTGGAGACCTTACATCTCTTGAGATCTGCAGGATTTGTCCCGGTAGTGCCACGCCAGCCTCAGAGCTCCGCTCAGATGCGTCTAGCCATCTTGGCTGCTGGCCACGCCCCTGGCACACTTTTTTTTAACTGTACTGAACAGCATAACGACGGTGCACTCCTCAAAATGTATGTATGACAGATATCAGATTAAGGCTCCATTTACACTTCTGAAAGTGTTGTCCGCACAATTGCAAACACATTCATCCTCTATAGGGGCCGGAATGGATGAGGAGAGCACACTATGTGCTCTCCGCATCCGCATTTCCGGAGCACGCCCCTGATCTTCAAGAATAGAATAGGCATTTCTATGGCGGGCCAGCTGGGTGTATTGCAGATCCGCAGTGCACTACGAACGTCTGGATGGACCCTAACACATACATAGGAGAGACAGGCAGATATTAGATGCATAGATAGATTTTTCTTGTAATTTAGATCAAATGCACCAAGAGGCAGGAAGAACTGTATATCATCTTATTGTGGAATGATCCGGTGTTCGTGAGAAGACCGCCGTTTCCAAGGATCAGAAGAGACCCACCTTTTTGTCTTTTGGAGGATCTTTGTCGTAACATAATTGTGGATTATATATTTTTTAGTGCCACAAAATAAAAGGACATAAAATATATCTGCTATTGGTATGCTGAGCTGCGGTACTTACGCTGGGAAGTCTGCTGCATACTGCCACCCATCTTGATCGGTTCCTCCAGAGACATTAAAATCTTCATACCAGTCAGAGACCTGGGGACAACACAAAAATTATTTTACTAAAGGTTTGTATCCCTCATTTAAAATGTTAGGCGTGGCTCAGGGTGTTTTCCAGCATGTAAATGCACATTACAAGGACAAAATACTGCACTTGTGGCTTTGTCTTATCGTCATGTGAAGGTGAGGCACTGCTACTGGTAATTACCGCAATGGTTTAGGTTTACGGCAGAGGCCACATTTCAGTGGCACATCTGTCATATGATGGACATCAGTGGTGCTCAACAGACCCCCTTATGCCTTATGACACAGTTTGCCGGGTGTTTGCCATATTAATGCAAAAAAAATATTGCCGCATGCAGTGCTACTTTTGTTACCAAATGTGACAGAATCTGCGACAAAGGCTTCAATTGGATCCTCCGACACAAGTGTGAACACAGCCTTAGGCTATATAGGCATAGTGTGAGGTGTTGAAATAGTGCCCTTCATCCACAGATCCTAAGTGTAGTAAAGAGGGTTGCACTGCTTGTGTACAGCGCATCCGGGGGGGAAGTGGATGGGATGGTCGCTCACATATATTACAAGACTTGAACCCTTACTGTGTTCTTTTAAAGGGCATCTGTCAGCAGATTTGTCCCTATGACACTGGCTGACCGGACATGTGCGCTTGACATCTGAAGGCAACTGTGTTGGTCCCATGTTCATATGTGCCCGCATTGCTTAAAAAATGAAGCTTTATTATACACAAATGAGCCTCTAGGAGCAACGGGGGCGTTGCCGTTACACCTAGAGGCTCTGCTCTCTCTACAACTGCTGCACCCTCTGCACTTTGATTGACAGGACCAGGTGTGATGACAGTTACACTTCCTGGTCCTGTCAATCAAAGTGCAGAGGGTGCAGCGGTTGCAGAGAGAGCAGAGCCTCTAGGTGTAATGGCAACGCCCCCGTTGCTCCTAGAAGCTCATTTGCATATAATAAAACATCATTTTTCTCAGTAATGTGAGCACATATGAACATGGGACCAACACAGATGCCTTCAGCTCCCAAGCGCACATGTAACAGGTCAGCCAGTGTTATAGGTACAGATCTCACAGATGCCCTTGAAAAAAAAATTCCAGCATGCACTGCAAAATGCTCTTATCCGTAGACTATTAGGATACCTGTCACAAAGCAGTACCATTGTCACACGGGCGACAAACTGGCCAATGACCAAGTTACTTTTGCATCGATGGTTCACAATAACAACCCGATACAGTGAGGGCCAAATGGGGATGAGAGCGTCATCTAGTGAACGGGAAAGGTCCTGCACTTTCGTAGATCACAAACAAGAAGATACAGTGAGGAACAGAAGTATTTGAACACCCTGCGATTTTGCAAGTTCTACCACTTAGAAATCATGGAGGGGTCTGAAGTTCACATTGGAGGTGCATTCCCACACAGAGACAGAATTAAAAAAAATATATAATAATTCAGGAAATCACATTGTAGGATTTTTAAAGAATTTATTTGCCTTGCACTGCTGAACATAAGTATTTGAACACCACAAAAACTGCAAGAATTCTGGCTCTCAAAGACCTGTTACTGTGCCTTTAAAAAGTCCACCTCTACTCCACTCATTAATCTAACTTAGTAGCACCTCAAGACCCCTGTCCACCCCACAGTCAGTCAGACGCCAACTACTACCATGGGAAAGACCAAAGAGCTGTCAAAAGGCACCAGAGACAAAATTGTGGACCTCCACAAAGCTGGAAAGGGCTACGGGGTAATTGCCAAGCAGCTTGGTGAAAGTAGATCAACTGTTGGAGCAACTGTTACAAAATGGAAGAGGCTAAAGACGACTGTCAGTCTCCCTCGGACTGGGGCTCCATGCAAGATCTCACCTCGTGGGGTATCACTGATGATAAGAAAGGTGAGGAATCAGCCCAGAACTACAAGGGAGGAGCTGGTCAATGACATGAAGAGAGCTGGGACCACTGTTTCAAAGGTCACTGTCGGTAGAACACTACGCCGTCATGGTTTCAAATCATGCATTGCACGGAAGGTTCCCCTGCTCAAGTCATCACATGTCCAGGCCCGTCTGAAGTTTGCCAATGACCATCTGGATGATCCAGAGGAGGCACGGGAGAAAGTCGTGTGGTCAGATGAGACCAAAGTAGAACTTTTTAGTCTAGACTTCACTCGTTGTGTTTGGAGGAAAAAGAAGGATGAGTTGCATCCCAAGAACAGCAACCCTACTGTGAAGCATTGGGGTGGTAACATCATGCTTTGGGGGTGCTTTTCTGCGAAGGGGACAGGACGACTGCACTGTATTAAGGAGAGGATGAATGGGGCCATTTATTGTGAGATTTTGAGCAACAACCTCCTTCCCTCAGTCAGAGCATAGAAGATGGGTCGTGGCTGGGTCTTCCAACATGACAACGACCCGAAGCACACAGCCAGGATAACCAAGGAGTGGCTCCGTAAGAAGCATATCAAGGTTCTGGAGTGGCCTAGTCAGTCTCCAGACCTAAATCCAATAGAACATCTTTGGAGGGAGCTGAAACTCAGTGTTGGTCAGCGACAGCCCCGAAACCTGGCAGATCTAGAGGAGATCTGTGTGGAGGAGTGGGCCAAAATCCCTGCTGCAGTGTGTGCAAACCTGGTCAAGAACTACAGGAAACGTTTGACCTCTGTAACTGCAAACAAAGGCTTCTGTACCAAATATTAACACTGGTTTTCTCAGGTGTTCAAATACTTATGTTCAGCAGAGCAAGACAGATACATTCTTTAAAAATCATACAATGTGATTTCCTGAATTTAGTTTTTTAGAGTGGTAATGCACCTACAATGTGAATTTCAGACCCTCCATGATTTCTAAGTGGGAGAACTTGCAAACTCGCAGGGTGTTCAAATACTTCTGTATGTACACTGAACACGGAAGGAGGTTCGAGGGGGAAGGATAAAAGAAAACTTGCGGCTATTTACACTAAGATACCTGCAAACGGAGGACACCGATGACATTTAAATTCTGAGAAGGTGCAGTAACAGGACATTCTCGTGTTTGTTCTCCTCTCGTGTTACTAAGTACTGAACCTCCTTGTTTCATAATTAACAGTGAGTGAAATGCTGCCAACCTAGCCTTCCTATTTACACACTTATGAGCCTGAATAAATGACTTCTGCACGGTAAACATTCACCTGTTTTATAGCGGATATGCCACTGCACACGTTCTACTCCTCTGAACAAACACTCATTAACCACTTCATCAGCAGGTCTCTTCTAACCCATAGTGGCGGTATGATGAGATTTCACTCCTATCCCCCAAAGTTCCTCATCAAGCGTCTTCCCTGCCATCGAACAGTTGACTATTGTGATCCTGCTTATGGCCACTGCATGCAGAAATCACGATGGTCTCTGGGCCAGTAGATAGCTCAGACTCTGGTCACATCACAGTTGGAACACGTCTTGGAGGGTACACATCAGGAGAACCTCCTGAAGTATACCCCTGATACAAGACTGTGATATATATATGTCTATAGCAAACATACCCGCTGAACGAGACAACAACAGGTCCCACAGGAACACGGAGAGCTGCTGAGTTGTCATCGGAAATGGTTCTGACAAATTCCAGGAAAGGTCTTATAATGAAGAAAGCCAGCATTGACTTCAGTTGGCAGAATTTTAGGAAATTGGGAACTGTCTGGTACCTCTGCTAGAAGTCTTACCCAGGACCACTGAGGTGATGGAGGCTTCATATTCGTCTTTGTGCACTCCTGTAATCCGCTCACATCGCTCCACATGTATCTGTCAGTTAACAGTCCACTGCAAAGACAAATTTACAATGAATGCATTCAATTTCTTTTTTCTTTATGGAAGGAATCCACTAGCTCTACCCCTTAACGCTAGGCTGGATCTCGCCTGTGCACATGAAGGGGACCATATATTCTGTAAGCCTGGCACATGAGTTGCCTTTATCTTTCCTTCCTTGGTCTCTCGGGAGCTGATCGCCTACAAAAACTGTAAACCATTTCTAAAGATTAGTAATATCCACAGGTATTAATCATTCAAGAACAAGCTGAGCCTCATCTCGAATGATGAAACTAAACCAAAGCGCAGGTGCCGGGTGTCGGACCCCGCCAATCTGATATTGATGACCCATCAATATCTGAAACCAGACAAATCCTTTAAAAAAAAACAACTTATGAATTCTTAAGGAGTGTCATTAATACAGTACAACTCCCATAGCACTATAGAGAGGTCCGCAGCGCTCATCCAATTCAAGCAATGGTGTTTTATTCCCTAGTAAGGCAGCATACATCGCGACGTTTCGACCATCGATCTATGATAATAATGTATGCTGCCTAACTATTGAATAAAACACCATTGCTTGAATTAGATGAGCGCTGCGGACCTCTCTATATTTCTGTTCCTATTAGGATCCCGAGCCAGGACTCCTTACTGCGTGCACCACTTTGCCCTGGATTTATACCAGGTAACTTGATTATTGGATATGAATTTACCCGAAGGGACTTGGAGTGAGGCTTATCTTTACTTGCAACTCCCACAGAACAGCACAAAGCTCCTGATAAGGCAAATAAACATTTGAGGCTCTACGCCAAAAATACTCAGTAAAGTGCAAGTACAAGAGGAGTGCAAAGTGACGTGAAAGTGCTACAGAATAACAAAGACATCAAGCATGATGAGCTGATTGACAACATAAAATAAGCAGCTAAAACATAAAACTATGCAGAATAGGCCGCAGTAAAATGACCAAAATACAAGAACAATGATTAACATGTGTAAGAAAAGTAAAAGAAAAAAGGCCTCACAATGAAAGCGCTGTGCACTTGTCTTGCACTTTACTGAGTATTTTTGGTGTATAGCTTCAAATGTCTATTTGCTATATCAGGGGCCTTGTGCTGTGCTATGGAAGTTATCTTGTATTACTGACACTCCTCATAAACATATGTTTTTAAGTGTTTTTTAAATGTTGATTTCTTTTCTGTTTTTGAGATCAGGCAAGGGATCGCAAAACGCTTCAGTTTGATTTGATACAACCGGGTGCATCCGTTCTGTTTGGATGCGGTTGTATTAAATTGAAAGTGAACAAATTGGATCCGAAACGAATGCTATTGAAAGTCAAAGGGCGCCGGCTCCTGTCTGTAAAAAAAAAAATGGATCTGACACCATTGACTTTTATTGTTTTTAGTGCCGGATCTGGCTTGTTCAGTTTTGCAAACCGGACAGAAAACTGCAGTTTTGTGTCCGGTCACAGAACGCAACAAACCGGAACGGAATGCCGGATCTAAAAACTGGAAAGGAAATTGCATCTGTGAAAGAAGCCTATGTTATGCTTTTTGTGGTAGCAATAAAAATTCACGTGATTTTAGTAATTTGTTTTTTTTGGTGTGCTCCATTATACATGTGTGCTTTGGTTTAGTTTTGGCTAGCATACTGCTTTATGTATTGATTTTCTGGGGTGCCCACTTTTTTCATTTAATCATTTCTAAATATGATGACATATGAAGTGAGGGCAAAGGCCCTTTCACACAGACCAATGTGTCAGGCAATTGTCAGAAACGAAGAAGTGAGGAAAAAATCAGACCATTCTCGGTGGCGCTGGTGCAGTAAGGACTCGATGCTCAGGAGGTACCAATAAAGGTAATCTTTTTATTAAAGTAGGTTTATGCGTTTCGGGGGCAGGACCCCCCCCTTCCTCAGGACAATAAAACTTATTACATTAAAAACACAGTGTATCCAGTTCATTTTATGCACTTAGTTTGGGCGCAATGTGTGCAGATCACATGGGTGACGGAGATAAACCGCTCTGTTTACCCCCGATGACAGTAGATGTAGGAGTACAACAGCAGTCAGCTGACTATAGGGGTGAAAAAATAAATCACATGACTGCATGCAGACTCCGCCCCCGATAGTATCCAGATTCCTCATCGTAAGACCAGCCACTGAGGTCATCAATGGGCCGGACCTGCCACAACACTATCCAATAAGGATCATCCTTAGGAGCCATGACATCATCCAAAGACCGGCCCACCTGAACCAGCGATAAGCTGGAGATAACACGTCAGCCGAGCACCACTCCTCCCGGCATGTAGTACAGACGCCGTGCAAAAAGACCGGCCCATTGACATCATAGAGGGGCGCTCCCAGCCGCGTCATCCAGATGCCGCCCCAAAAGAGGTCATACAGACACCGAACACAATTGGCACAACTATCACACCAAAACACGCCCACAATACGTCATAAGACACGAGTCCAACCTGAAAGGCAATACAATTGGCCACCTAACACTGGGGGAGTGTCCGGTATCCTAGCGACAGGGAAAACACTCACGCCCCCAGTCTCCTCTCCACCCATGTGATCTGCACACATTGCGCCCAAACTAAGTGCATAAAATGAACTGGACACACTGTGTTTTTAATGTAATAAGTTTTATTGTCCTGAGGAAGGGGGAGGTCCTGCCCCCGAAACGCGTAGACCTACTTTAATAAAAAGATTACCTTTATTGGTACCTCCTGAGCATTGAGTCCTTACTGCACCAGCGCCACCGAGAATGGTCTGATTTTTTTCCTCACTTCTTTGCATACAACTTATCCTGACAACCGCAACCACGGCAAGGGATACAGACCAGGGGCAGCAGACGCAGTCTTCTCTTCTCCCGTAAACTGGACGGGTAATCATCCAGACAAGCGATTCAGGGGCGTTGTGACCTTTCACAACCCCTTCTGGTAAGCATAATCAGTAGCTTCTGTGCTTATACACATTGCTGTAAGGTTCTTCACAAGAGGCGCTGCCTCCTCTCTCTTTTTTCTTTTCTCCTTTTAATTATCAGAAACGAGGCAGATGTCCCCGATAATTGCCTGATGGTCAGTGGAGATGAGGGCTGCGCTTACATACGGCAATCAATCGGTGATCGCTTGTTCCTGATTTTTGGTGCTGGCATTTGCTTATTTTTCAGATGATTGCCAGCACCTTTTACACATATCAGTTATCAGGAACATGAGTTTCTACAAACACTCATCCCCGACAATCGGTCCTTAAATGGTTTTTCTGATTATAATGATTTTTAAGCAAGTACCTGTAGTCTCCCCCTGAAACAGAAGATGTATACTTACCTGCTTCATGCTGCTCCAGGCCTCCGCTGTCTCCGTCTTCCGGTCCCTACACTGTTTAGATCCGGTGTTGCATGGTCACACACACTGCTCCAGCCAATGACTGGCTTCAGAGGTGAATGGCTGCTTGTAGTCACAACACCGCTGGAGCTATTCATGCGACCATGGCCATGCACCACTGGATCAGAGCAGGGCAGGGAAGACGGAGGCAGCGTGAGCAGTGTGAAGGACCGGAGCAGTGTAGAGCAGGTAAATATGAATCCTCTGTTTTAGAGGGGAGGCTGCTGATACTTGCTTAAAAATCTTCACCCTTTAAGAGTCTGGACAAACCAAAAATATCATGTAAACGTGACCAAAGACTCAACTACTCACATAATATGACTAATAAGAGTCATTAATACGTGTTGTGCCTATAATATCCAAACAGTAGGATGTATTAAACAGTATTGAAGTGCCACGTCTACAGAAACTAAAGTAATGACCCCCACTGTGCACAGAGAAATGTATGTTAATGAGAGGTAGAGGACTGATGGAAATAATAAAAGAATCTGATAATTCTAATTACTGCACAGTAGTTTAGTGTAATCCCAGTGTCCAACACAATCTCCCAGTAAAGAATGTGGAAAAAAGGAAAGGAAACGGAAGACCGTACAATATATACAGTATATTAAATCGAACCCTTCATGTACAAGGTGTAGCATGTGTCAGTGCTGCCATCTAGTGTTCAAAACTATGAAGAACAACATTACATTATGCAAACCTGTTCATATAGTAATCTCCTAAAAGTGCTTCTATTACATTCTCTCCTTGGGAAGCAGGTTTTATGTTCGGCAATACAGCATGGTAAAGGAAACTGGTCCGAGCTCTCTGGCTATTTCACTTTTGTATTCAATGGGTTTCCAGGACTTTTATATTGATGGCCTATCCTAAGGATAGGACTAGAGATGAGCAAATTTCATATTTTGAAATTCGTTCACACTTTGTTTGGTGGTAAAAGGTGAATTGCGTTATGTATTCCATTACCACGGACCATAATGCAATTCTATGACAGAATGCATAACAGAATGCCTTTAGAAGCATTCCATCATAATAGAAGTCTATGGGCTGCATAACGGATCCGTCCCGTTATGCGGGGGAGTCCTTTCCTGCATAACGGAAATCGGACGGATTCGTTATGCAGGCCATAAACTTCTATTATGACTGAATGAAAAACGGAATGTCTCTAAAGGGGTTCCGTCATTGAATTGCATTATGGTCCCTGGTAACGGAATCCATAATTCACCTTTGACCACCAAACGAAGTGTGAACGAATTTCATAATCTCTAGATGGGACCACAATAACTGATTAGTAGGGGTCTGACACCTCAATCAATATAAAATGAATATAAAAGTACTGTAAAAACTCTTTAAAGCATGCTGAGGGGCTCATTCAGATGATTGAGGCCCATGTCCATCTGCCATCCATATGTAGAGCAGACCACACATACAGACAGAAAACGGACACATTATGCAGTGCATTAAAAAAATGTTTGTTTCGTTGTGGCCCATATGTATTCATGTACATTTGGTGAATGCTACAATTTAGGTAAAATACTCACGTGCTGCTGTATCCAGTGATGGGGTTCCATCTCTGATTTTCATAGATGTACACGCACTTAGTGTCGGACTGGGGAAAGATGTTATTTGTGCTGCTGTCCAACCCTGGAAAGAAGTGATAGTACAGCATTCAGTTATGCCACTCTGTACACCCTTGCTCCTCCTGCTTCCTCTACCAGCCCCCATCTCGCTGCCAGGTAAGATAACTGTGCAGAAACCTGGCCCTGTCAAACAATTAGAGGAAGCACGAGGAGTGAGAGCGCACAGAGTGGCTTGGGTCCTCCCTCAATGCACTTAAAGCGGTTGTCTCCGGATAGGTCATCAATATCAGATCGACGGGGGTCCAACTCCCGGCATCCCTGCCAAGGAGATGTTTGAAGAGAAGGCAGAGCTCGTATGAGTGCTGCCTTCTCTGCTCTGTCTACCTGCTCACCGCAGCAATTGCAGTGGTGAGCAGTGTAATTACAAGTTTGTCGTCCCCATTCACTTCTATGGGACGGCTTTGTAGTATTCACTTGAACAGACTGATCCGTCCCAAAAAGGCTTTTAACATTTTCATAAAGATATAGAGCTATACTTCTTACCTTGCATGAACCCTCCGCCATAGCCTCCAGTATAAACCCACGCTGTGTGATCATGACCGATGCCCCACACAACACCACAGCTGCTGCTCTCCACCAGCTTCAGGTGTCCTCCTATCTGATGCCAATACCTGCAAAGAAAAAGCAAATACTAGTTCCTCAACATATGTACATCTCTACAAGAACAAGGGGTCACATGCACAAACCATGACCAGAGAACGAGCCTGAAGAAGAACCCAAATTGTTGAAATGGACATGCCTCAGCTACATCCCATAGCAGACTTCACCCATTCATTGCTATAGAGATTCAGTCGAACAAAGTCCAATCATAATATCGTAGATTATAATGACATACAGAGTGGTCAACGCATCTATTTCATTTTATATCTATATATTGCTTAAAGGGGTTATCTGGTAATTAATATTCATGACCTATCCACAAGCTAGGTCATCAATATCAGAACGGTCGGGGTCCAACACCCTGGTCCCCCGATGATCAGCTGTTAGCAGAGGCCAGGCACTCAGTGAACGCTGCAGCCTCTTCCTAGGCCATGTGATGACAGGTTCAATGGTCACTTGGTCTAGTTGCAGCTCAGCCGCATTGAAGTGAATGCCCGCAAGGCTCACAGAGCTCTGGTAGGAGCAGCGGCATCCTGAAACAGCTGATTGGCAGGGGTGCTGGAACTCAGATCCCCATCGATGACCTATCCCAAGGATAGGTCATCATTATCCATTCCTGGATAACCCCTTTAAGGGATTCTTCTGGGGGCTGATGTGCAGTATCCTGGCACGGCCACTACAAAGCTCTTTGCTTCCAGCTCCATTCTCTGTGTTTAATATATTTTTTTGAACATCCATATAACTTTCTGTAATTCAGACCCACTGAAGGCTCACATCTACAATAATGCATCAACACTTGTATTCCATATTGCCCCGTACCCTCCTTCCAATAGGTAAAGGCAAGTGATATGTCAAGTATAGATGACTGCAAAACAGCTTCTGAAGATGATAATATCCACTGAATATGAAGAGAGCAAACTTCCATGAAAGTCTAACAATGTCCAATCTGAAAAACACCTTTAAGTGTCTCAAACCGGGTGCAGACAGAAAGACCTGCAAATTAGTGGGAGACGATATCAGCGATCCTATTGTAACACTTACATTTGGTCACACAATCGTGTGCTGGTCAGAAACTCCAAGTCTGACGCTGGTTCACTCACAAATATGTCCCCTTTACAGGTAATTGACCAGATTGCCTGGTGAGAAGGAGGATCTTGCACTTTTCTGATTTCACAGCAAGACCTATTCAAAAGACTGAGCTGTAAAACACGAAAGAAGAACTGATGTCTAAATCTGAAACAGAAACACAATACACTCAATCAAGGTTTACAAGGTTAGAAGAAAAACTGTTTGTTTCCACGAACTGTTCAAGAGAATGGGCTGAGCTAAAATACCAGACATGGCTCGGGGGGGGGGAATAAAAGTTAATATAACGAATATGTTTCCTAAAAATTGAATTACAAGTTTTTCTAGATAGTAAAGTCCTGTGATCACAGCAGCATCAGCGCTAATTCAAGCAGACAGTCTCTCTTTCTTTGTGGTGTGAGATAATGTCAGAGAAAGAGGGGCAATGGAGACAACAAGAGCCTACCCACAACTGCAAGCATTTTTCTGACAGACTGTAGACGGTGTCCCATTCAAGGACTACCGGCAGCAGTCATCCACAGCTTTCGGCCAATGACATGAAGGTGCCATAGCCAGTCTCGGCCAATAGACCCAAATGCAACAATCTATGCCGGCTCAAGTGTATCATGACCATGGAAGATTGTAAGGGGCTCTTGACCTCATGACCAGCGGGCTCAGATCACCATCTTTCTGTTCCTGCAGGCATATTTTTTTTTCGACGTTCAATTCATTCCCAATTACACCAGAAGCAAACAGAATGGCAATGTATTAGGGAATTGCTTAAATTACAATATTTTAAAGTACCTCAAAATTTAGAGCGACCCCCTTAATCCTACATTAAGGGGACGAGAGGTAATGTGGATATAGGATAGAACACACATGTTTTCTCCCTTTTACCTTGCTCTTACCCAGTCATGCATCTCCTGCTCGGTAGCAGCTGCCAGGCGCACGGGCCACCTCTGCTTTGTCTTCTCTGGAGTGTAAATGGCAAACGAGTGTTTAGCATCATTAAGAACTGGCACTATAATAGTGATTTCATTGAGGAATAAGTGCAAATACTGGAAAGGAAACATATAATGGAACCATAGTAAGTGCTCTGTACTAGGAAAAGGTCGGATAAAGTTCTAATGTATATGGGTGGTGCCTTTAGACCTGTGATGGCTAACCTGCTGTGGTAAAACTAAGACTCCCAAGATGCATGTTTAAGGTGGAGTTTGCCTGACAGCTATATAAAGTATATGGTCATCTTTATCCGTGAAACAATCTGTGCAGATATCATGCTCCTAACAATGCTCATAGGAGGGGAGGGCGAAATAAAAAATCTGATATAGTCAGAGTTTTTCAAAAGTAAAGGAACAATAATAAATAGGATTTATGTCATCCAGGTCACAGCAATGGTGAGCATCTGTAACCGGTCCCCAATGACCATCCACATGATTTTCTAACATCTAGTTATTTATGTCTGCAGGGATATTTTAAATAATCAGATTACTATCTAAGGCTACTTTCACACCTGCGTTTAGGTGCGGATCCGTCTGGTATCTGCACAGACGGATCCGCACCTATAATGCAAACCCTGGTATCCGTTCAGTACGGATCCGTCTGCATAACTCAGTCAAAAAAAAGTCTAAGTGTAAGTCAAACGGATCCGTCCTGACTTACATTGAAAGTCAATGGGGGACGGATCAGTTTACAATTGCACCATATTTGTGTCAATTTAAACGGATCCATCCCCATTGACTTAGGCTACTTTCACAGTGCCGTTTCTGGGTCCGCCTGTGAGATCCGTTTCAAGGCTCTCACATGCGGCCCCAAAAGGGATCAGTTTAGCCCCAATGCATTCTGAATAGATAAGGATCCGTTCAGAATGCATCAGTTTGGCTCCGTTCAGCCTCCATTCCGCTCTGGAGACGCTGCTTGCAGAGTTTTGGTGTCCGCCTGGCAATGCGGAGCCAAACGGATCCGTCCTGACTTACAATGTAAGTCAATGGGGATGGATCCGTTTACATTGACACAAATATGGTGCAATTGTAAACAGATCCGTCCCCCATTGATTTTCAATATAAGTCAGGACGGATCCGTTTGACTTACACTTAGACTTTTTTTTGACCGAGTTATGCAGACGGATCCGTACTGAACGGATACCAGCGTGCGGAGCCGTCTGTGCAGATACCAGACGGATCCGCACCTAAACGCAGGTGTGAAAGTAGCCTTACATTGTAAGTCAGGATGGATCCGTTTGGCTCCGCATCGCCAGGCGGATACCAAAACGCTGCAAGCAGCGTTTTGGTGTCCGCCTCCAGAGCGTAATGGAGGCGGAACGGAACCAAACTGATGCATTCTTAACGGATCCTTATCCTGATCCGGCCGCTTGTGAGAGCCTTGAAACTGATTTGTTAAACACATTAAATTTGATTGAAGAAATGAAACTATTGCCATCATGACGTATGAACCCTCACATAGGCTGGTCCGCTACTACGTCATCATTGCAAAGAAAATAAAAATTATACTGCAGCAACATACCTTCTTCTCCTCATAGTGGGTGTAGTAAATGAAGAGGATGCTGTCTTTGGATCCATCATTTGCTGTCACCTGCTCAAGAGCCACCCGGACATCAATCCATTTGTAAGGTTTCCAGTCTCTCCACCACTGTAAAGTGCCTGTCTTTACCCATACCGACTGGAAAAGAAGATAATTAATCACTATGATTCAGATATGTGAAAAAGAAGAAAGCTGGTAGGCAAAAGGAGTTGTCTCATCTTGACAACCCCTTTCCATATTAAAGAGGTTTTCCGCTTTCCCTAGATTTATGACCTACCCTCAGGATAGGTCATCAATATTAGACTGGTGGGGGTCCAACTCCCCAGCATCCCTAACAATCAGCGCTGAGTTCTCCTCACCGTTTACCCGATTGCTGTTGGCACTGCAGGGCGAGCAGTGTAATTAACAGCTCCTCCGTCCCATTCACTTGAATGGTACAGAGCGATTGAGGTGGCAGCTGCTCACTGCTGCAATGCCGATGAGGTAAACAGTGAAGAGAATGCAGCGCTCGCACAATTGCTGCATTCTCCTCAAACAGCTGATCGGCAGCGAGTCAGATCCCTGCCGATCTAATACTGTTGACCTAACCTGAGGAGATCATCAGCGGAAAGCAGAAAAATAGGATTTTTTGTGCTTACCTGTAAAATCCTTTTCTTGCTGAGTTTATGGTAGGACACAGAAGACCATGGGTATAGCTGCTGCCACTAGAAGGCGACACTAAGCTGAAAACTGTTTGCTCTTCCTCTCAGCTACACCCCTCCTGCAGACACTGAGCTAATCAGTTTTAGCTTAGTGTCCGTAGAAGGCAGACACTTGTTCTGCAGGTCTGCCTGCCAAAGATCTTCTTTTAGGCTACAGGAGGTCTCAAGCCACCTATTTTCCCACACATGAGTGGGGAGACCAGTGGTTCCCCAAGCCTGCTGCTCGTCCCCCACCTCTGGAAGACAAAGAGGAACAGCGGATCTCAAATCTGCTGTTACCCGCCAGTAATCGGGTCACCTTAACCACCACTTCTGGAATTCCCCCATGTTACCAGTGTATCTGTTTCCTGGCACTGTATTACTCTTTTCTGTCCACAAGATGGCAGCAAACCAGATATGGGAGCCTCATGTGCATTTCTTTGTCTTAAGGTCACTGGGGGAGGGGGAGTTAGGTTGCCACTTTTGAATGTGCCAATGAAACTCAGGGATAAAATTAGCAAGCTACTCCCATTTTGTCAAGGAGCCAATAGTCTTTTCTTAAGGAATACCCCTTTTGTGATGTCATGTCTGCTATTTAAGTGAATGTAACTTGAATAAAGCCCTCTTGCTCAGGGGGGTGAGAAGATGCTTTCATAAAAACCAACTTGTGTGTCTCGTCTCATTATGAAAGCAGTATGGTGCACACATACTTATACTTCTAATTGATTTGGCACCACACAAAGAAGATGAGAATCACATGAATTGCGATAACAAGGTGACTTCACGGTCATCGGTCACGTGGCCTAGGCTCCGCTCAGACTCACTGAAAAGAATGGGGCTGAGCTGCGATACCAAGCACAGCCACTATAAAATGTACGGCGCTGTGCGTCCTAATCTGAGAGAAGGTCGCGGCGCTACTGTGAGCGCCTGGTGCCTTCTTAAGCAGCTGATCGGCGGGGTTCCTGGGTGTTGGATCTTGGAAATACTCTTTAACTTTGTCTACAGAATAAATGCTGAAGTGAGACAACCCCTTTAAGGCATATGGAAATCATGAAGGGGAGGGTCATCCACTAGTGGGGAGAGTTACTAAAAAGCATTTCTCGCTCGTATCATTGGGGGGACACAAGAGACCATGGGTATAGTAGTTGTAGCTGTTGCCACTAGGAGGCGACACTAAGCAAAAAAGTGTTAGTTCCTCCTCTCAGCTATACCCCTCCTGCAGACATTGAGCTAATCAGTTTTAGCTTAGTGTCCGTAGGAGGCAGACATGTTTTCCTGCTGTGGAGTGCCTGCGCTGGTAGTATTGGTTCCTTTCCCAGTTTTTTTTTTATGGGATTTTGTGGCGTTCGACGTTCACACTCCCTTTCTGGCACAATATTTCCACCATCTCTGGTTCCTGTCTGGTCATTTTGTACATTCCTCCGATAGCCACATTCTCTTCTTCTTTTGGCAGAGAGGTTCCGCAGTGGCGGTCGTTAGTGTCTGATGGGTTTACACAACCTTCATGTTTTCAGACATCAACGTCGCTTCTACCTGTTCCCTTGGACTAGGTAATTTTTTTCTTTAGTTTGCGGTTAGGTCTGCCAGTGCAGGCAGCCTTCCATAGGCATCAGACGGCTTCTCTCCTCTCTTGTTACAGAGCTTAAGGTCCTCCCCCACATACCTCTGCTTTCCACATTGTCATATTCCTTGGGGAACACTCGTATAAGACAACCAATTAGACCAAGGACACACATGTACAAATATATAACAAATTTTATTTAAGTAATGAATATTACAATAGATCATAAACAATGATAAAAAATGAGCAGCAGCAATACAGGCAAGCGCTGCGATAAGCAGCTCGTCCGCCATACCTTGGGTATAATGAATCTAGATAAATGGGGAAACGGGACCAAACATGTGCCGCATAACGCAGGCAATAGGACCCCACTCCCAAGTAGTGGCCTCCTCTCACACACATATATGTGATAACTGCACCATACAAGCCAAAAGAGGGCCAATAATCCGGCACCTAGCCCAAGCCTATGGGCAGTGTGAAAAATCAACAGAAGTAGCAATATACATCATAAAAGTGATAAAACATATTACCTAAAGTTGTATGGAGGCACCACTAGACAATACCAAGGTCCGACAGAGAGCGTACCCCGACGCACGTTTTGCTCCTCCGCTTTCTATCATTGTTTATGATCTATTGTAATATTCATTACTTAAATAAAATGTGTTATATATTTGTTCATGTGTGTCCTTTGTCTAATTGGTTGTGTTATAACATATTGGCATACATCAAGTTCATCCTTTGGATGATTTAGTAGGTTGAACACTCGTATAAGTCAAACCCTTTAGCCGTAGGTCTGAAAGGGACGTTTTTTTAATCCCGAAGTACACTCCTTTCCTACCAGGTTAATCCCTAATTTTTTGTGATTTTTTGGGGTCGGTTCTACTGCCTTGTTCCATTGTGTCTCTTCTCCCCCTCGAGATCTTTTTCTTGTGGGCCATGGTCATGTCAGTCATCCAGGTTCTCTAGCCCAGACTTGTTCACTGTCTTGCTGAAGTGTTCTTCTCCTCTGGCAGCCTGGTATGCAGTTTGGTGTTGTTGCCTTCTCGCACCCCTTCTTCTTCCCCCATGGGGGGCAAGATTTGTCACGTCTGCAGTTCTTTGTCCCTCGGTTTCCAGACACAATTTTTCAGTTAGTTTTTTTATTTTCTTATGCCATGTCATGTCTGTTGATCACTCTAGGGTGTTTTTTTCCTGGGTACTGATCCTTGGGTATCACTTCTTTAGTGATACCCAAGTTTTCTGGGCTCTGTTTTTTTTTTTTCTCTCTCTCTCCGGTATTCCTGTAGTCGCTCAATTTGTTCTGGTGACTGACTTGTTTTCTTTTTGGTTCATCTATGGATATTCTGTGTGCTCTCCACTTTTTCCGAAGTCTCCTAAGCCGTGGCTTATGTCCCCTGTGCTGTTGCTCTTCTGCCCAGCTGGGGCCTCTGTGTATTCAGCCACTCTCTGGCTGGCCTTCCGGGGAATGGCTCTTCCTGCCCATTTTTTCAGGGTTTTTTGGTGTGTCCTTCCCCCACAATTCTGTGCGGGGCCTTATGAAAGGTTTTGGATTCGTTCTGTTCTTGTTCCCTCCCCATGATACTGCTCTTTAACGTCCCATGGTCTTCTGTGTCCTCCAATGATACGAGCGAGAAAATAGGATTTTTTGTGCTTATATGTAAAATCCTGGCTCTCCTTGATGGGTAACTCATTTTCTTGGTTCTGACCCATCTCCGTCTTTTTTCCTTTTTATTGGTTTTTGTTGGCTTCTCCTGGCTGCTCTTACTGCTTTCGTACAAACTGATTAGCTCAGTGTCTGCAGGAGGGGTATAGCCAAGAAGAGGAACTAACAGGAACGTTTTTGCTTAGTGTCGCCTCCTAGTGGCAGCAGCAGGTATACCCATGGTCTTCTGTGTCCCCCAATAAACTCAGTGAGAAAAGGATTTTACAGGTAAGCACAAAAAATCCTGTTTGGAATGGCTGCATGCTATAATACACTTTTCAGGTAGTGGACACTGCAGGAGTTGTATAACCAGCTGTATCCTTTAACCATCTGTTTGCCCAAGGTCTTTGGAGCTAAACTCATAAGTACAGTAAGAAGATTGTCTATGACGGGACAAACTCTTTTATTAAAACAGTATTTTCAGTCCAAATAGATACAGATTATAGGCCCCAGTTTGAGGTCTGCTTTTTTCTCCAGGTTCCAGGTTGTACTTGTTAGACTGGCGCATACCTGATCTACGGCGGGCTCGTAGTGTCTGAAGCTGTCCAGTTCTCGCTTTGTGCGTTCACTGAGCTGCTCAAATATCTGTTTCCTCCACATCGCTGTATTTGCCGGGGTGATAGACAATGACATTGACTGCATACTGGTTGCTAAACCTGAAGAAGTTGCAAAACATTTGGCGTTTAGTAAGTTAACAGCACATAGTAAGAAAACCTGTAGCGGTGCGGAAGGCTAGGTATGACCAAGTTATGGTAAAATTTCTACTATGGCAACAATAGCAAGAACTCTGCAGGAATGGCTGCATGTGTTACATATGGATTTTGCTTCAGATTCGGGCACATGCACATGACCATATAAATTTAGCCGTCTGCAAAACACAGATCCACAAAAAATACATCTGACGCCCGAGTGCCATCCATATTGCATCTGTGTTTTTTTTTTGCAGATCCATTGTAACAAAGCCTGTCCCTGTCCACAAAAACTAGATTTTTGTACTCATCGTAAAATTTGTTTCTCTTCCGTTCATTGGGGGACACAGGCATTGACCATGGGTATAGCTGTTGCCGCTAGGAGGCGGACACTAAGCACAAAGTGTGAGCTCCTCCCTCTTCAACCATACCCTTCCTACAGGGACCAAGCTAATCAGTTTAGTGCAAAAGCAGTAGGAGAAGCCAGACATAAGAAAATCACATTATGTACAAACTAATAACCACACAGGCCCACAAAAGGCCCATAAACAAAAAACGGAGTGGGAGATCTGTCCCCCAATGAACGGAAGAGAAACAGATTTTACGGAGAGTACAAAAATCTAGTTTTCTCATCCGTCTCATCGGGGGACAGAGGTATTGACCATGGGACGTTCCAGAGCAGTCCCTGGAGGTGGGCTTAACTACAACCCCCCTGCCAATCAGAGAACAGCGGTTTGCAAAACTCTACGCCCCAAAGAAGCGTCAGAAGATGCAAAGGTGTGCACCCTGTACAATTTAGAAAAAGTATGCAAAGACTTTCCGCCTTGCGCACCTGAAGGGCAGAAGCCCCATGATGAACCGCCCAAGAGGCCCCCACTGCTCGAGCTGAATGAGCAGTCACCCGGAAGTGCGACTTGGGATGTCAGTCACCCGGAAGTGCGACTTGGGATGCGTGCCACACCCTGCGCGCCCAATCTGGGGCCACGAGAATGACGGGCAGTCCCTCGGACCTGATCTTCCTGAGAAGCTGCGATATCAGCGAAAGAGGTGGGAACACGTTAGGAAATGTGAAGCGTCTCCACGGGATCACCAGTGCATCGCATGCCAGGGGCCTGGACCGTGCAATGAAGTCCTCGACCTTGTTGTTGAACTGTGAGGCCACGAGATCCACATCCGGCTGACCCCACCTCTCGCAGATGTCCCAAGAGCCCACTTGCCAGGATCAAGACGCTCCCGGCTGAGAAAGTCCGCGATCCAGTTGTCTACGCCTGGAATGTGAACTGCCGATAGTGCCGGAACCTGTTTTTCCGCCCAGCTGAAAATCAGTGCAGTCTCCTCCATGATTGTAGGGCTCCCGGTCCTGCACTAGTGATTGATGTATGCCACCGCCTTGGAGTTGTCGGACTGCACCCACACCGGACAACCCCTGAGATGGTCGGCCCAGTGTTGCAGAGAGCCGAATTGCTATAGGATATCCCCTGGACTGAGAGATTTTCCAACACTCCTATCCCAACTCCTGAGGCTTGCGTCTGTTGTTAACACCCTCCAACAGAGAGGGAGAGACGAACGCCCCAATGTCAACATCGGAGAGGCCACCCACCATCTGAGGGCCCGGCGCACTGGGGCAAGGAGACACATTGGCCGATCCAAAGAGGCTGGGGAGCGATCCCAGCTGTACAGAATGGCTCGCTGAAGCGCTCTGGTATGGAACTGAGCATAGGGAACTGCTTCGAAGGCAGAAACCATGTGCCCCAGAGCCCGCATGCAGCGACGAATGGGAACCGGAGCTGGCCGCAACAATGAGCGAATCTGAAGATGGAGAGCGGATAGTTTTTCCGGAGGCAAGAACACCTTGGCCTGACAAGTGTCCAGTACCATGCCCAGATAAGTCAATCGCTGCGATGGATAAAGACAAGACTTCTGTCTGTTCATGATCCATCCGAAGCGCTCCAGGGTGTCCAGGACTATGCTCAGACTGTCTGCCGTCCCTTGGAACGACGGACCCTTCACCAGGATGTCGTCTAAGTAAGGGATCACCACGATTCCCCTGGCATGGAGCAGGGCCATAACTGCCGCCAGAACCTTCGTAAAGACGTGGCCAGGCCAAATGGGAGGGCTACAAATTGGTAGTGAAATAGACCCACTGCGAACCGGAGAAACCTCTGATGACTGACGCATATGGGCATGTGAAGAAAAGCGTCCTTGATGTCTATCGAGGACAGGTACTCCCCCGGTTCCATGGACGCAATGACTGACCTCGGTGACTCCATCCGGAATCTGCAGACGTGAAGGAAACGGTTGAGCGCCTTGAGGTCTAGAACGGGACGGACCGTCCCCTCTGTTTTGGGAACCACAAAGAGATTGGAGTAAAACCCCTGAAAACGGTTTTGCGCAGGAACCAGAACAATCACACCTTGCTGCAGCAGCATGTGAATTGCCAGAAAAAAAGAATCTGCGGCTGCGGGAGAGGCTGGAGGAGACGACCGAATAAAACGGGATGGAGGGGAGGATTTGAAATCCAGCTTGAAGCTCTCTGTAATGACCTCCCTCACCCACGCATCTGAGACGTGCCGAAACACATGAAGCCGGCTGCCCACCCGAACGGAGGGCGCCGGGAGCCGCCTGTCATGCAGCGGAGCTCTTAAGGTTAAATGACTTGGAGCCCTGTTGACAGGAATGCCAGGAAGGGCGCGGCTTGAAGGAAGGCTTGCGCTTCTGGCCTGCGGCCGACTTATCGGACGCTTCCTTGGGGCCGGAAAAACTCTGAAAGGAACGAAAAAAAGGCTTCCGCCCCCTGTTCTGAGGTAAATGGGAGCTCTTACCACCTGTAGTGTCCGAAATGATCTCATCCAGGCGCTTACCAAAAAGTCAGCTGCTGGTAAATGGGAGGGCCGTCAGGGTCCGCTTTGAAGTATTATCTGCCGCCTAGCATGAGAGCCATAGGGTACGGTGAATAGCCTCCAATAGGGCTGATGAGCGAGCCATAAACCTGGCCGCATCCAAAGATGCTTCACAAATATATGCAATGGCATGCGAGAGCTGCAGGGCCACATCTGCAAGTTCCTGCGAGGGGACTCCCGAGACCCTGACGTAAATTACTTGCCCACTCCCCCATAGCCTTGCTCACCCATGTAGAGGCAAACACTGCAGCGCTGTGCCCAATGCTTCAAAGGCAGATTTAGCAAACGCTTCCAGCTTCTTATCTTTGATATCAGAAAAAACAGACCCATCCGCCATTGGCAAGGTAGTATGTTTAGCCAAGCAGAAAACTGGCGGGTCCACTATAGATGGAGCCAACCATTTCTTAGTCAAATCCTCCGAAAAAGGATAAAGGACGTTAAAGCGTTTTGGCAACATAAAACGTCTATCAGGGAAAATCCACTCTTTGGAAACAGAGGAATCAAACTCCTGGTGGTTGGGGAAACACTTGTGTGAGCGACGGGACCTTCTAAAGGAAAAACCCGAGCTGGCAGACGATGGTGCGGGATCCTCAACCTGCAACGTCTCAATAACCGCCATAATTAGATTGTCCACCATGGAGGACAGTTTGGACGACTGACCTTCCGGCGAGACAACATCCTCATCTGACCCTCTCTCCTCAGAACATGGCTCTTCAACTGAGGACATGTCGGAGTGAGACTCTCTAGTAGGAGGAGGGGAGGGCGAGGAAGCGGGAGACACAGACACCCTTTTGGGGAGGAGGTTCTGGCCCGTTTTGTGGGGTGGCTACGATGGGCACGAGCCCCATGATCCCCAGAGTCGGACCGGTCAGAGGACTACCTTGCCGACAAACGCCCCAATATATCCACAATAGCTTTGTTGGTATTGGAGACATCCTGTACCACCCTAGACAGGGAACATGCCCATTCCGGTTCTTCCGTAGGTTGGGCAGCGGGAAGCAATGGGTCCGGAGCCGAACTGCTTAATGGCGGTGCAGCACACGCAAAGCAGAGGGAGTCTGACTGAGAGGATGGAAATTTTGCACGACATGATGCGCAGGCAAAATTACACACCAACGGGACCGCCTGCTTTGGGACCTGTGTTCAGACATAATGACACCCATGTCACCCCAATGAAGCAAATGGGAAGGTTAGACCCTGCCAGAAGGGACAAACAACACTTACCCAGCCTGTGTCCCTCCAAACTCCAGTCAGACCGTCATTTCCCGCCAGGAGCTTTAAAGATACGAACACAAGCCCCGCGCCCCCAAAATGCTGCCGCTCCAGCATCCGTCCATCCTCCCAGGCCCCCCCCCCCCCACTCCGGCATCCCCGACCACCGCAGGGAAGCCTACAGTCGCAGGCCGCACAGAAACCAGGGCCTCGAATAATAATGGACCCGGCTGCCCCAGAACCAAGCCGACGCGCCGACATAGGAAATGGTGCTTCATCAGGACAACCCCGCCCCCTCCTCTCCCGGTGCGCTCCAGAGGATGCAGTCATCCCGGGAAGCAGCAGCAGACACACGGCGTGTACAAAGAAAGCAGCCACCCCCTTAATGCAGCAGCTTCCCAGGTATGTTAATCCTTAAAGGAGATTGGGTGACCCCCTGGTCTCCCGTCTCCTGGGTGCGAGTGCAGGCAGTTTTTACCCCGACTGCCTGAAGCTTCCCGCTAGAAAAAAAAAGGAGACAAAATTAGTAAATCAGCAGACCTGCAACGCAGGGAGGTCTGCCTCCTACAGACACTAGACTAAGACTGATTAGCTTGGTCCCTGCAGGAAGGGATATAGCTGAAGAGGGAGGAGCTTACACTTTGCGGTTAGTGTCCGCCTCCTAGCGGCAATAGCTATACCCATGGTCAATGCCTGTGTCCCCCAATGAGACGGATGAGAAATGGACATAAATAGGACATGTTGGGTTTTTTTTTTTGCGGACAGGCTATGCGGACATACGGAAAGCACACAGAGTCATTTATGTTTTGTTTTGCAGACCCATTGAAGTGAATGGTTCAGCATATGGACCGCAAAAAAAAAAAAAAAAAGCACGGACACAGAAAAAAATTATGTTCATGTGCATGAGCCCTAATGCTGTGAATTCACCAAAAACTTCACTGTATACGCTGAAGGGATTCAATCTGTAGTAAAAAACCACAGCAGTTCTGCAAAAGAATAAACATGATAGGAATTCTGCAGCATGCTTGTTTTTGCGGGTGGAATATTTTCACTACATGTGGATTTCATTTCAAAGGGGTCTTCCCATCTGAGAGACTGATGGAATATTGCTAGGATATGCAATCAGATAGATGCGGGTCCCGCCTCTGGGAACTGCTCCTATCTCCAGAACGGGGCCCCCTGAGATGAAGGGAGAGCAGCCGCGAATGTACAGCCACCCTTCGTTTACAGCTATAGGATTTCTGAAAATGGCTTGCTCTCTTTTCACCGTTATGGGACCTCCAAAAATAGCCAAGTTCGCTCATTCATCTATTTTCTAGAGTACCATAACAGTGAATAGAGAGCAAGACACTCAGGCACAGTGTGCTCTCATTCACTTCGAGGGCCTAGTTCTGGAGATAGGAGCGAGTCCCTCTTCCCACCTCTGGGTCCTGCACCTATCTGATACTAATGCAATATCTTAGCGATATGCCATCAATGTCCTAGATGGGAATACTCCTTTGAAGATGGCATCCTATATGTCTTGTAATGTACTTTGCTGCAGATTTGCAAGGCAAAATCCACAGAGCAAATCTGCCGCATCTGAATTTGCCAGAATTTTTACAATTGTTATTAGCTGCCCCTAATATTTCTTCCAAAGGGAAACAATGAAATTCGCTGGCAAGTTAAAGTATTGCTACAAATTTACAGTGACTCAAGCAACCCTATGCAAGTATGATGTGCTAGCCTAATAACCATAATATGCATTCATCTCTATGGGGGGCATTTACGATCAGATATATGCCACTTTTCTTGCGGCAGAATTTTAGACTTCTTTCCCACCCACGCCAGGTCTAAAAAAGGGGGCGTGGCGTGGATGGGCCAGCAGGACAGTCTAATCAATCATTTTCTACACCTGGTTAAGGCATAGAAAATTGTCTAAATGTAAGACAGCAAGGAAGCTGTCTTATATTTAAAATCGGCAGTGGACAAGCCAAAGTTATGTAGAGGCTGGTGCCTCTATGTAATTTCAGTGATCCACAGCCAGCGCAGGGGTTTATTAAGACCGGCGTCTAAAACGCTGGTCTTAAAAAATGTGCCCCTATATCTTTAGACCAATAAGTACAACATAAAGTAGATACCTGTTTGCCGAGTGAACCATTTAAGTGAGCTGTGAGAGTCCACAAAACAACTTCCTCCAGAAACCCATGTCCACAAAGGAAATGTATCTCTTCCAAAAGAATCTTCAGTTCCTTCGGGGAAGGTCTCAAATACAGACAGGTTGGCAGCGTCATCTGTTGGTTGGAGTAAATTGATGCGAGCTTCAACCAAATCAATGCTGCTCCACTGGGGAGCTCTGGTCATCTTGCAGTTTGCAGGCAATTCAGCACAACTGGAACTGGCTTCTTCTTGGGAGTCCAAAGGTAGATCTGCACTTGGGCTAGTGATGTCCTTCACTTCCAAATTTCTGGAACATGACTCTTGTACTTGTGGTTGTTCTGCTTCTGAATCTATATCTGAGTGGACGAGTGAATCTGTTTGACCCCTCACTTCATCTCCAAAGAAACAGCCAGCACTAAAAGAAATTAAACATGGACAGAAGTCAGGGTGTGGATTACCACTGATTAATGTACAAAGGCAAAATTAGTAAGTTTACCATTAAAGGGGTTGTGAACATTTTGGTATGAGGTGTTTGGCAAACCTCCCCCTATCGGGCAGATCTGTGAGGAGATGCATACTTATCTGCTTCCAGGCGCTGGCTCCTGGCATCTTCCATCCCCAACCTTGGCTGCTCCACTGCGTCCCAGGAAGTAAACGTCAGTTTTGATGCCGCTGCAGTCAGACACTGGCAGCAGGGGTGACCTGCTTCCCTTGGCTCATGTCAATTAGTCACATGACACAAGGAGAGCAGTTCACAGCTACAGACAAGTATGCTGCATACATCACAACTATTGTAAGTGTAAGGCTTTAGTTTAAATGTTAGTTCTTGTTCCCCTGTCCATGGCATCTAGGATTGCTCCAAACAACATTTCATTGTATTGTACATTGTATTACATTGTATTGTACAGTGACAATAAAGGCATCTTATCTTATCTATTGCTGCGTGTTACTGGGCTGTCCAGCAGAAGTTGCTTCCTTCTCAGACATCATTTCTTCCACTGCTGCACCACACACTTCCTGCACTGCTTTCCCCCTGCATGCCCTCTGCACATAATACTGTTTTTACTAATCTTTACTGATAGCTTTAGCTCCATTTAAGGCTGTGTTCATATTTTTGTCCCACGTTTAACATATACGTTGGAGAACAAAAAATGCAAAAGCCTAGAATCCAGAAAAAACAAACAAAAAACAACAACATGCGTTAAACATATATACACTACGTGCAGAATTATTAGGCAAATGAGTATTTTGACCACATCATCCTCTTTATGCATGTTGTCTTACTCCAAGCTGTATAGGCTCGAAAGCCTACTACCAATTAAGCATATTAGGTGATGTGCATCTCTGTAATGAGAAGGGGTGTGGTCTAATGACATCAACACCCTATATCAGGTGTGCATAATTATTAGGCAACTTCCTTTCCTTTGGCAAAATGGGTCAAAAGAAGGACTTGACAGGCTCAGAAAAGTCAAAAATAGTGAGATATCTTGCAGAGGGATGCAGCACTCCTAAAATTGCAAATCTTCTGAAGCGTGATCATCGAACAATCAAGCGTTTCATTCAAAATAGTCAACAGGGTCGCAAGAAGCGTGTGGAAAAACCAAGGCGCAAAATAACTGCCCATGAACTGAGAAAAGTCAAGCGTGCAGCTGCCAAGATGCCACTTGCCACCAGTTTGGCCATATTTCAGAGCTGCAACATCACTGGAGTGCCCAAAAGCACAAGGTGTGCAATACTCAGAGACATGGCCAAGGTAAGAAAGGCTGAAAGACGACCACCACTGAACAAGACACACAAGCTGAAACGTCAAGACTGGCCCAAGAAATATCTCAAGACTGATTTTTCTAAGGTTTTATGGACTGATGAAATGAGAGTGAGTCTTGATGGGCCAGATGGCTGGATTGGTAAAGGGCAGAGAGCTCCAGTCCGACTCAGACGCCAGCAAGGTGGAGGTGGAGTACTGGTTTGGGCTGGTATCATCAAAGATGAGCTTGTGGGGCCTTTTTGGGTTGAGGATGGAGTCAAGCTCAACTCCCAGTCCTACTGCCAGTTTCTGGAAGACACCTTCTTCCAGCAGTGGTACAGGAAGAAGTCTGCAAGGTAAGAAAAACATGATTTTCATGCAGGACAATGCTCCATCACACGCGTCCAAGTACTCCACAACGTGGCTGGCAAGAAAGGGTATAAAAGAAGAAAATCTAATTACATGGCCTCCTTGTTCAGCTGATCTGAACCCCATTGAGAACCTGTGGTCCATCATCAAATGTGAGATTTACAAGGAGGGAAAACAGTACACCTCTCTGAACAGTGTCTGGGAGGCTGTGGTTGCTGCTGCACGCAATGTTGATGGTGAACAGATCAAAACACTGACAGAATCCATGGATGGCAGGCTTTTGAGTTTCCTTGCAAAGAAAGGTGGCTATATTGGTCACTGATTTGTTTTTGGTTTGTTTTTGAATGTCAGAAATGTATATTTGTGAATGTTGAGATGTTATATTGGTTTCACTGGTAAAAATAAATAATTGAAATGGGTATATATTTGTTTTTTGTTAAGTTGCCTAATAATTATGTACAGTAATAGTCACCTGCACACACAGATATCCCCCTAAAATAGCTAAAACTAAAAACAAACTAAAAACTACTTCCAAAAATATTCAGCTTTGATATTAATGAGTTTTTTGGGTTCATTGAGAACATGGTTGTTGTTCAATAATAAAATTAATCCTCAAAAATACAACTTGCCTAATAATTCTGCACTCCCTGTATATATATTTTTACAATGGAACCCTAAGATGCCAGATACAACTGCATGACATCTGTTTAACTTATACATTATGTACATACTTTAAATGTAAAAACCTGATGCTGCATTTGTACCAGAAAGGAGAGAAAAATTCTAAAAGGGAGAAGAGATCTCAAAACGTCTCAGGGGCCACACAAATACTTTACTCTCGTCATTGTGATTACTCAATTTTCTTATTACCTGTTGATGCTTGAGACACTTCCAGAGTTTGACCTGTCACTTTCTCTGGGAACCAAAATGGCTTTCCACATTTTTCCACTGAGCTCGCTTGGGGTAACACCTTGCCGGAAATATACTGCTCTGTCTTCATATCCGATGCCCCAGACCTGAATGAGACACAAAACGTATATACAATATATGAATTGCATGATTTGTGTCACAGTCATGTTTCATTCTGCGCTGCCAGAAGCATTTCAGAGACTCATTAGCTAATGTGAATATGTAAAATGTGGCTCCCTCATGGTCTTCTTGTCTTCACGCCTTTGACCACAGGGTCTGTAGATTAACAGCTTAAAGGGTTTCTACCACCTCATTTGGACCTAATTAGCTGTCAGACACTAGCGATCTGCTAGTGTCTCCTCTACCTAACCATGCTATTCTAAGACCTTTGTGTGCAGCCGTTACACTAAAAAAACAACTTTTATTGCTATGCAAATGAGCCTCTAGGTGCTATGGGGGCGTCTTTTCAGCAATAAAAGTTGTTTTTTTAGTGTAACGTCTGCACACAAAGATCTTAGAATAGCATGGTTAGGTAGAGGAGACACTAGCAGATCGCTAGTATCTGACAGCTAATTAGGTCCAAATGTGGTGGTAGAAACCCTTTAATTTCATTACTGACAGTACAGTGCGTCTGGGTTGAGACATTACCTGATCGTTCAGTCCAACGCTGAGCATTGCCAGTTCTCCCACCATTTCAATCCAACTAGTACCACATGGGTTGTGTGAGTTTACTCCTCTACGAAACCACACCTGGAGAAGAGACAAGGCAAAACTTGAAAGACGGGTGTATACTAGATGCAGCTTTCACGCCCCGAGCAGCAGAATATTAGATAACTTTAAGAGCATGGCGGTTTGGGTGCTTCACCCTCTAAGCTGGGCAATACAGCTTCCTAATAATTAGCTGTAAAGCAGCCAGATACAATGCATTCGGAAAGTCTTCAGACCCTTTCACTTTTTTCACATTTTGTTACGTTGCGGCCTTGTAATAGAAATTTTTTAAAACATAACATTTTCCCCATCAATCTTCACTCAATCTTCATAATGACAAAGTGAAAACAGAATGTTAGAATTTTTTGCCAATTTATTAAAAAGTAAAATCTTGCATTGACATACAGTCAGGTCCATAAATATTGGGACATTGACACAATTCTAAAATGTGGGCTCTATACACCACCACAATGGATTTGAAATGAAACAAACAAGATGTGCTTTAACTGCAGACTGTCAGCTTTAATTTGATGGTATTTACATCCAAATCAGGTGAACGGTGTAGGAATTACAACAGTTTGCATATGTGCCTTCGACTTGTTAGGTGCCAAAAGGGACAATTGGCTTCTCAGCTGTTCCATGGCCAGGTGTGTGTTATTCCCTCATTATCCCAATTACAATGAGCAGATAAAAGGTCCAGAGTTGATTTCAAGTGTGCTATTGGCATTTGGAATCTGTTGCCGTCAACTCTCAAGATGAGATCCAAAGAGCTGTCACCATCAGTGAAGCAAGCCATCATTAGGCTGAAAAAACACAACAAACCCATCAGAGAGATAGCAAAAACATCAGGCGTGGCCAAAACAACTGTTTGGAACATTCTCAAAAAGAAGGAACGCATCGGTGAGCTCAGCAACACCAAAAGACCCGGGAAAACAACTGTGGTGGAAGAAAACACCCTTCACAACAGTTGGCCAGATCAAGAACACTCTCCAGGAGGTAGGTGTATGTGTGTCAAAGTCAACAATCAAGAGAAGACTTCACCAGAGTGAATACAGAGGGTTAACCACAAGATGTAAACCATTGGTGAGCCTCAAAAACAGAAAGGCCAGATTAGGGTTTGCCAAACAACATCTAAAAAAAAAGCCTTCACAGTTCTGGAACAACATCCTATGGACAGATGAGACCAAGATCAACTTGTACCAGAGTGATGGGAAGAGAAGAGTATGGAGAAGGAAAGGAACTGCTCATGATCCTAAGCATACCACCTCATCAGTGAAGCATGGTGGTGGTAGTGTCATGGCGTGGGCATGTATGGCTGCCAATGGAACTGGTTCTCCTGTATTTATTGATGATGTGACTGCTGACAAAAGCAGCAGGATGAATTCTGAAGTGTTTCGGGAAATATGATCTGCTCATATCCAGCCAAATGCTTCAGAACTCATTGGACGGCGCTTCACAGTGCAGATGGACAATGACCCAAAGCATACTGCAAAAGCAACCAAAGAGTTTTTTAAGGGAAAGAAGTGGAATGTTATGCAATGGCCAAGTCAATCACCTGACCTGAATCCGATTGAGCATGCATTTCACTTGCTGAAGACAAAACTGAAGGGAAAATGCCCCAAGAACAAGCAGGAACTGAAGACAGTTGCAGTAGAGGCCTGGCAGAGCATCACCAGGGATGAAACCCAGCGTCTGGTGATGTCTATGCGTTCTAGACTTCAGGCTGTAATTGACTGCAAAGTATTTGCAACCAAGTATTAAAAAGTGAAAGTTTGATATATGATTATTATTCTGTCCCATTACTTTTGGTGCCTTAACAAGTGGGAGGCACATATGCAAACTGTTGTAATTCCTGCACCGTTCACCTGATTTGTAAATACCCTCAAATTAAAGCTGACAGTCTGCAGTTAAAGAAAATATTGTTCGTTTCATTTCAAATCCATTGAGGTGGTGTATAGAGCCAAAAATGTTAGAATTGTGTCGATGAGCCTTGAACAAGTTCGGGGATAGGAGTGTTCCATAGTATGTATACCTGACTGTTAAAGAATGTAACACATTGCTCAAAAATGTACTGTACTGATTTGATACGTTGTGATATGTTCAGATCATATGATGTGATATCATCTAACTGCTCTTGTCCCAAGGGGTTATGTTGGGGGGAAGAGGGGGAGGGGGGATTGGGGTGACAGTGTTCTGTCTGTGGTTAAAATTGAAAATCTTTAATAAAAAGTATCTGATTTAAAAAAGAATTGTGTCGATGTCCCAATATTTATGGACCTGATTGTAAGTATTCAGCCCCTTTACTCAGGACTTTGTTGAAGCACCTTTAGCTGGGATTACAGCCTCTAGTCTTCTTGGGTACGATACCACAAGGTTTACACCTGGATTTGGGGATTTTCTACCATTCCACTCTGAAGATCCTCTCAAGTTTTGTCAGGCTGGATGGGGACGGTCGGTGGACAGCCATTTTCAGCTCTCTGCAGAGATGTTCAATTGGGTTCAAGTCAGGGCTCTGGCTGGGCCACTCAAGGACATTCACAGAGTTGTTCCTAAGCCTCTACTGTGTTGGCTGTGTGCTTAGGGCCATTGTCTTGTTGGAAGGTGAACCTTTGGCCCAGTTTGAGGTCCAGAGCACTCAGGATCAGTTTTTCATTAAGAATACTAGCAGAAGGACCCGGCTTCACACGGGTATATTTTATCCAATTCATTTAATGTTTGTGTGTGTCGTTAAAAGATATTGACAGTATCCCCCATAACAGTGACCTCTACAGCACCGCGCCCCTTAACACTAACCCCCCACAGTGTCCGCCACTTTAAAATGAGACCTCCACAGCAGCCCATCCCCTTAACTTTGACCTTCACAGCAGCCTACCCCCTTTAACAGTGAGTTTCACAGCACCCCATTCCCTTGACAGTGACCTCCTCAGGGGCGCGCCCCCTTAACAGTGACCTCCACAGTACCCCGCTGCTTTAACAGTGACCTCACAGTACCCTGCTGCCTTAACAGTGACCTCCACAGCAGTTGCCCCTTTAATAGTGGCCCCTGCCCCCTTAACAGTGACCTCCACAGTGTCCGCCCCTTTAATGCTAGGGATACACAACGACATGTGTCGTGCGACATTTTGTCTAAACAATTTTTATAATGATAGTCTATGGTGTCGCACTACGACATGTGACTGTCACGGCGGGCGTGCACTCAGACTCACAGATAACCCACCAACCAGGGGAAGGGCGAGAGACAGGGGAAGGGTCGCCTTCCTAGCTAATCCCTGACCTCTTTCCCTGCACTGCTCAGCCCACATGCAGACCTTAAAGGTAGGTATGAGGTGTCCCCGTGCCTGGGCTGAAAAAACCCTAAATTCCCTGAGATGGTGAAGAGGGGAAATAGGAGCAGCCTGCTCGCACAGAACCCGGATGGGAGAGATGACACAAAACAACCAAACTAGAAATCCCACTCATCTTTCTGAGCTGGAACAGACAGACAACCTACCTTCCTTCCTAGCTTCCAAGACCACAATGATTAGTATAATCCGCTCAGAACACTGGGATGGTGTGCTATTTAAACTAATGACCCCACCCAGTGCACCTGATGAGAGGCGGATGAAGCACGGCTCCAAAACAACACTAAACTCGTGCTGCTATCCTGGCCGACCTCCGCACATCGTCAGAGTGGGGGCATGACAGTGACATACTGCGACCGGACAGTTGCAAAAATCCATCCAAGATGGATTTTTATGATACTGTTGTGTCGTAGTCTCAGCATGTCACAGTGCGACACATAGACTATCATTATTAAAATTGTTGCGCGACATTGGTGCGACATGTAGCAGTGTAGTTGTGCCCTCTGTGTTGTGCGACCTATTGTCGCACAACACACGTCGTCGTGTAGCCCTAGCCTAAAGCTGACCTACAGCAGTGAAGAAAAATGGCTGGGTTGTTATGGAAACCTGGCGTAAAACTTTGTGTATGCGGAGACCAGGGGCGTACTTACCATAGCGGCAGACCATGCGACTGCTATGGGGCCCGGGGCAAGAGGGGGCCCAGATGGGATCATCCCCTCTTCTACTGGGGGTGAAAACTTGGTCAGGACTCTTTCCTCTAAAGAAACAACTTTTAGCAATTGAGGCAGTGGGAAAAAAATGGCCCAAGGGTCATTGAAAGGGGTTTAGGCAGAAACCCTTGTGTCCTGTGTGGGGGGCCTGGTTTGATCCTTGCTATGGGGCCCTTACTTCTCTATGTACGCCACTGGTGGAGACTAAGGGCCTGCAAGCTTCTATTGGCTGATAAGGGACATGTGACCGTGTGTATGGCAGTTGGGATATGAAGAGAACACTTTTTGTAAAATCTGTTTCTTTTCCGTTTATTGGGGGACACAGGCTTTGACCATGGGTATATTATAGCTGTTGCTGCTTGGAGCCGGACACTAAGCACACCGTGTAAGCTCCTCCCTCTTCAGCTATATCCTTTCCTACAGGGACCAAGCTAATCAGTTTAGTGCAAAAGCAGTAGGAGAAGCAACAAAAAAATTAATTTAAATAAATAAAAAATATCACACCATTTACAAACCCAGACCCACACAGGTCCGAAAAGGCCCCTAAACAAAAGACTGGGTGGGAGCTCAAGGCTCCAGACTAAAAAAAATATCAAGGAGCCATTGGCTCCTAACCTGAAAAATTTAGTCGCCAAATTTAAATTTTTAGTCGCCAAATTTAAAATACATTTAAATTACGGTATAATAATAAAAAAATAAAAAACACGTCTTACCTAGGGTTGTTACGATACCAAAATTTTGACTTGATTTCAATACCATAAAAAAGTATTGCGATACTCGATACCACGTGAAAAAAATAAAACACCAAAAAAGCTGCGTGCATTCCACATTTTATGGAACGTCTGGACCATAATAGAACAGTCCTAACTTAATTTTTGTCGGGACAAGGTGACAAAAAAATTGCAAATTGCACGTTTTTTTAGTATTTTTTTTTCTGTTACGGCGTTCACCGCATAGGAGATATTTTTAAATATTTTAATAGTTCTCACTTTTTCGGGCGTGGCGATATGTAATTTTTGTTTATTGTTTATATATTTTATATGTAAAATTGGGCAAGGGGGTGATTTAAACTTAATATTTTGGTGTTTTTTTTTAACCTTTTATTTTTATTTGTTTTACTTTTTATTTAATACCTATTTACCCCCTTAGGGGCCAGAACCTGGGATCTTTCATCCCTTTTCCTATTCACCCTGATAGATCTCTATCAGGGTGAATAGGACTTCACACGCTCCCTGCTGCTCCGTGCCCTGTGCACACAACAGCAGGGAGCTGACTATGGCAGCCAGGGCTTCAGTAGCGTCCTGGCTGCCATGGTAACCGATCGGAGCCCCAGGATTACACTGTGGGGCTCCGATCAGAACTGCCACTGCCACCAATGATAATACTTGGGGGATGGGGGGCGCACTGCACCACCAATGATTATAATACTTTGGGGGGGGGGGGGCTGCACCACCAATGATTCTGATTTATAATACTGGGGTTGGGGGTGCACACTGCGCCACCAATGATGAATATCGTTTATGCCTGAATACAAACGCAAGCTGCGCTGAGGGTGCTGGACACATCCCATTCTAGGCACCCAGCCTCTATCACTGCGCGCTGCGATCCGCCGCTATTAACCCCTCAGGTGCCGCACGCGCAGACATAGAGGCTGGGGGCCGGGTATGGGATATGTCCGGCACCAGCAGCCTGCGTTTGTATTAAGCATAAACGATATTCATTGGTGGCGCAGTGGCCATAGCCCCTCCCCCCCTCCTCTCTGCTGTCAGCCCATTGGTGGCAGCAGTACAGAGGGGAGGGACCGCCTCCTTCTCCCCTGTGCTGTTGAGAAGAACATAGCACGCGCTGACAGCAGCGAATCCCATGTCAGTTTGTGAAAGCGGCAGAGCAGCGGCGGGTCTAGGCGCAAATGGTGACAAGACTACAAAGTCTTGTCGCCATTTAGCAATTCTAGGTCGCATTTACGACCATTTTGGTCGCCATCTGGAGCTGTGTCCCCCAATGAACGGAAGAGAAACAGATTTTATGGTAAGTACAAAAATCTAGTTTTCTCATCTGTATCATTGGCGGGCACAGGTTTGACCATGGGACATTACAGAGCAGTCCCCAAGGGTGGGCATAACAAGTAACCCTCCAGTCAATCAGAGAACCGCCGTCTGCAAAACTCTACGCCCTAGAAAAGCGTCAGCAGACGCGAAGGTGTGCACTCTATAAAACTTGAAAAAAGTATGCAACGACGACCAAGTAGCCGCCTTGCACACCTGGAAGGCCAAAGCCCCATGATCTACCAACCAAGAGGCCCCCACTGCCCGTCCAAATGAGCAGTCACCCGGCAGGGTGGGGCCCGGCCATTAACGCGGTACGCTTCCACAATGGCCAAACGAATCCATCAGGAAATGGAAGTTTTCGACGCTGCCAGCCAGAAGAGACTTGTTTGGGCTCAAGAACACAAGGAATGGACATTAGACCAGTGGAAATTTGTGCTTTGGTCTGACGAGTCCAAATCTGAGATCTTTGGTTCCAACCACCGCGTCTTTGTGCGACACAGAAAAGATGAACGGATGGACTCTACATGCCTGGTTCCCACCGTGAAGCATGGAGGAGGAGGTGTGATGGTGTGGGGGTGCTTTGCTGGTGACACTGTTGGGGATTTATTCAAAATTGAAGGCATACTGAACCAGCATGGCTACCACAGCATCTTGCAGCGGCATGCTATTCCATCCGGTTTGCGTTTAGTTGGACCATTATTTATTTTTCAACAGGACAATGACCCCAAACACACCTCCAGGCTGTGTAAGGGCTATTTGACCATGAAGGAGAGTGATGGGGTGCTGCGCCAGATGACCTGGCCTCCACAGTCACCGGACCTGAACCCAATCGAGATGGTTTGGGGTGAGCTGGACCGCAGTGAAGGCAAAAGGGCCAACAAGTGCTAAGCATCTCTGGGAACTCCTTCAAGACTGTTGGAAGACCATTTCAGGTGACTACCTCTTGAAGCTCATCAAGAGAATGCCAAGAGTGTGCAAAGCAGTAATCAAAGCAAAAGGTGTCTACTTTGAAGAACCTAGAATATGACATATTTTCAGTTGTTTCACACTTTTTTGCTATGTATATAATTCCACGTGTTAATTCATAGTTTTGATGCCTTCAGTGTGAATCTACAATTTTCAGTCATGAAAATAAAGAAAACTATTTGAATGAGAAGGTGTGTCCAAACGTTTGGTCTGTACTGTATATAGATTGCTGTTGCTGTACTTTGCTCCGTTCAGGTTTCCCTCAACCCTGACCAGTCTCCTTGTCCCAGCTGCTAAAAAAAAACACCCCCACAGCCTGATACTGCCACCACCATGCTTCACTGTAGGGGTGGTATTGGGCAGTGCCTGGTTTCCTCCAAACATGAGGCTTAGAACTAAGGACAAAAAGTTCAATCTTGGTTTCATCAGACCAGAGAATCTTGTTTCTTGCAGTCTGAGAGTCTGGGACCACCGGGTTCTTGGTAAAC
Organism: Bufo gargarizans; assembly: GCF_014858855.1. NCBI lineage: Eukaryota > Metazoa > Chordata > Amphibia > Anura > Bufonidae > Bufo > Bufo gargarizans. The sequence continues at coordinate 53,882 of NW_025334508.1, read as the reverse complement.
TCTCTTACCAAGGCCCTTCTCCCCCGATTACTTAGTTTGGAAACCACTTTTGGTTGTTCCAAAATTCTTTCATTAAAGAATTTTGGAAACCACTGTGCTCTTGGGAACTCTCAATGCACCAGTCATTTTTTGCACCCTTCACCAGATTTGTACCTCCGCACAATCCTGTCTCTGAGCTCTACAGGCAGTTTTTTTTCCTCATGGATTGGTTTTTGCTCTGATATGCATTGTCGGGTCTGAAACTTTATACAGACAGGGCTGAGTCTTTCCACATCATGTCCAATCAACTGAATTTACCACAAGTGACTTCAATCAAGGTGGAGAAACATCTCAAAGATAATGAAGAGAAATGGGAGGCCCCCAGGGCTAAATGTCAAGTTTAATAGTAAGGTCCCTTTCAGACGAACGAACCCCACGCATCCTACTAGCAGCGCGAATATGCTGCAGCTCTCGTCCTGACCTCCCTAGTACTGACTAGGTCAAATAGCATTATATTGATTTATCATGCTATGTAACCCATAGAGGTCTGTAATGTATTGTATAACACTGACATAATGCAGTGTTATCCAATACATTACAGAACTGTAAGGGTTACATAGCATCATAAATCAAGATAATGCTATGCGACCCTGGCAGTGCTAGGGAGGTCAGTACGGGTGCTCTCCCAGACACACGCTGCGAGTCCAATGTGTGGAACTCGCTCGTCTGATAGGGGCCTAGAGAGTCTGAATACTTAAGTCAATGCAAAATTTCTAAAATTCTTGTTTCACTTACTCATTATGGAGTACGGAGTGCAGAATAATGGGGATAAAACTATGGGGGTCATTTCCAATCAGAAATACACCTATATTAGGCTTATTTCTGGTGTAGATTGCGACGCAAAGGTTATTTGTGCCGCAATGTGTGACTTTTCCCCAATCACGCCAGGTCTAGGGGGGTGGCATGGGCCCGCCTCATTCATCATTTTCTACTCCTGTTTTAGGCATAGAAAATGGTCTAAATGTAAGACAGCAAGGAAGCTGTCTTGCATATAGAATCGGCGGTGGATACGACTAAGTTATGTAGAGGCCGGCACCAGCGCAGGGGCTTTATTAAGACCGGTGACTAAAACACTGGTCTTAATAAATGACCCCCTATTTTTTTTTTTTTAGGACAAGGCTGCAACATAACAAAATGTGAAAATGGTGAAAGGGTCTGAAGACTTTCCAAATGCATTGTATACAGGGCTACACAGCCTCAAGCAAATAGTATTATACAGCACCCAGGCCTGAAGTGAAGGCTACTGTTTACACCCCTTGTAGACCAGGACAGTGAATGGGCTAATGTATGTATCCCTGGAAGTTTAGGGAAAAATTATTATTAGTATACCTGGTGGTCTAGGACTGTTAGGGGGTTAATTCCAATATCCTTGGTGGTCCTGTGCAGTAAAGAGGTTAATGTCTGCATGCCTCGTGGTCTATGGCACTAAGGAGGTTAATTACAGTATCCCTGGTGACCTATGACAGTGAGGGGGGTTAATTTAAGAATCCCTGGTGGTCTACTACAGTGAAAGGGGTTAACGGCAGTATAGCTGGTGGCCTGGGGCAGTGAATGGTTTAATGTAAATAATCCTAATGGTCTAAGGGACTGAAGAGGTTGATACAATAATCCTTGGTGGTCTGATGAAGGGTTCATGCTGTGTGTACAGGCCACAGGATATATCAAAAGTTAGTCATAGATGTAGGTCCAAACTCTGGGAGAACAGAGGTGCAAAAATATATCAATAAGCAAAATAAGTCATATTTTTGAGCAACTGAATTATTTCTTGGCCTGGGATCATAATTCAGCAGCTTGCTCTTACATTAGGCAGGAATTGCACTGGGCCAGGAATGTCCAACCTGCGGCCCTCCAGCTGTTGCAAAACTACAACTCCCAGCATGTCCAGAGAGCCTACAGCTATCAGCAGGGCATGGTGGGAGTTGTAGTTTTACAACAGCTAGTGGGCCGCAGGTTGAGCATCTGCACTAGGCGATGAGCTCCACAACACCCACAGACACCTATAACAACCCCAATAAGCTCTCCTGCAACTTTTTGTTGTTGTTTTTTTTAGCCCAGAGACATGTCAGGGAATCTATGGCGCAAGCTATTTTGACCAGCGCCTATTCATTATGTAAGTAAATAAGGATTTGGTGTGGCACATCACACGCTCCATGACTCATACATTATATCTGTGAATGTTTCCAGTGTTTCTTGCTGAATGAATGGCTCCTTTAAGAATTAGTAAGTGAAAGGAGCTGACCTGAGATAACATACAACGCTTGCATGACTTACTTTGCGTTCCTTAGTCACAGCCCAAACCACGTGAACACCAACTGACACATGCATGATCCTATCTCCGGGTATGGGGGCTTCCACAATCTCCCAGGAAACACCTGTCATAAGAAACACGTCATATGTTAGATCAAAGACTTTCACAAAGAATGACAAGATAATCATGTGTCAGCTCCGGAGTAAACAAATCATTTCCACGGCTCGAGTCAGACTAACGCTGAAAAATAAAGAATTTCTGCTGTGCAAAAATCAGCATAAAAATACAGACAGCAGCAAAACAAGGATCATTATAGGAGACGCTTAATCACATGATAAAAGTGACACACAAATTCCTATGAAAGTTGTCCCACTGGTCAGCTGCAGGGGTGAAGTTGTATTAAATGGTGTCCATACAAATAAAGGACTGTTCACATAATACACAGAGCGGCTAAGTAAATTAGTTTGGCTAATATTAACTTCTACAATGCCTATATGCCCAATCCAGGAGTTGTGCTGATTTGAAAACCCTTTAACTCAGCCTAACAAGTATTTAAAGGGGTTATCCAAAGTATAAAACATCTTCCCTAATGCCCTGGCCCCTTCATATAGGTTATACTTACCTTGGTCCCTGACAACCGCATCGCTTCTGATCCCCGTACAGCCACCGCTGCATCTTCCCGTCACCAAATCAAAACATTTGGAGATTTTTGTAAAACTTACCAGTAAAATCTCTTTCTCGCTCTTCATTGGGGGACACAGAGACCATGGGTATAGCTATGTCCTCTAGGAGGCGTTGACACTAGTAAAAGCGGTTAGCTCCTTCCCTGGCAGCTAAACCCCCTCCAGCCTGGAAAGAGAGCTTCAGTTTGTGTACACGCAGTAGGAGAAGCAAGCCAACCAAGAAAAAACATGGAACACCAACCATGCCAAGGACCCAACGCGGTTCTAACCAGCAACAGCCACAACTGTGGCCGGACAACAATACTGGGTGGGTGCAATGAAGAGCGAGAAAGAGATTTTACTGGTAAGTTATACAAAAATCTCCTTTTCTCGCTCATATTCATTGGGGGACATAGGAACCGTGGGACGTCCAAAAGCAGTCCACAGGGAGGGAAAAAAACACAGCCTCATGGAAACAAGCGTCCCTGCAGGCATCTAGGAAACTGCCGCCTGCAAGTATGCACCTGGTAAAATTTTGTGAATGTAAGTAAGGAGGACCGGTAGCCGCCTTACACAACTGTGCAGCCGAAGCGCGATTCCTCCGAGCCCAAGATGCTCCCACCGCTCTGTTGGAGTGAGCCGTGGCACCTAAGGGCGGAACCTTGTCCTGGGCGCGGTAAGCCTCCGCAATTGCAGCCCAAATCCAACGTGCAATTGCCACCTTGGAGGTCACCAATCCCTTGCGAGGACCCTCCGGAATGACAAAAAGGGAGTCCGTACGGCGGAAGGGAGCTAAATAGATCTTCAGAGCTCTGACAACATGCAAGTGATGCAATTCCCTTTCCTTAGGGTGTGAAGGAGAGGGACATATAGAGGGAAGGACAATTTTCTTGTTGATATGGAAGTCGGGGACCACCTTCGGAAGAAAGGAAGGAACAGGCCGGACAACCGCTTTATCCTTATGAAGAACCAGAAAGGGTTCTCTACAAGAAAGGGCCGCCAATTCAGACACCCGCCTGATGGAAATGAAAGCCACAAGGAAAACCACCTTCCAGGACAGGAGTCGGAGAGAAATCTCCCGCAGAGGCTCAAAGGGGGAAGCCTGGAGCGCTAAGAGGACTAAATTCAGATCCCAAGGAGGACGGTACTGAGGAACCATATGTGCCACTCCCTGAAGAAAAGTCCTTACAGGCCCGAGGGGAGCCAGAGGGCACTGGAAAAAAAATTTAAGCGCCGAGACCTGACCCTTCAAAGAGCCAAGGCTCAAACCAAGGTCCAACCCTGATTGAAGAAAGGACAGGACCGTAGGGAGAGAAAAATGAAGAGAAAGAATGTTTCGGTGTTCACAGAAACCCAGGAAGGACCTCCAGGTCCTGTAATAGTTCCTGGAAGAAGCAGGCTTCCTAGCCTGAATCATAGTGCAGATAACATCCACCGAAAAACCTCTTCGCTTTAGAATGGCGGTTTCAATGGCCACGCCATCAAATGAAGAGACCTTAAATGCTGATGGAAGATCGGTCCCTGCGAAAGCAGGTCGTCTCTGAGTGGCAGTGACCAAGGAACGCCTCCTGGAAGGAGAACGAGGTCGGCGTACCACGCGCGACAGGGCCACTCTGGGGCAATGAGGATCGTCAGAATGCCCTCCATCCTGATTTTCCGTAGAACCCTGGGCAGGAGGGGGAAGGGGGGAAACACATAAAGGAGGGAGAACCCCTGCCAAGAGGAGGTCAGGGCGTCCACGCCGCAAGCTTCCAGATCCTTTGTGCAGGAAAGGAAGGTGGGAAGCTTCCGATTGAGCCTTGAGGCCATCAAGTCCACGTCGGGGGGCGACCCCAACGGAGACAGATCGCCTCGAATACTCGCGCAGATCTATAGTGGTCCTGCTGAGGAAGTCCACAGTCCAGTTCTCCACACCCGGGATGTAGATCGCTCAAATTGCCGGTACATGGGTCTCCGCCCACCGTAAGATCTCGGCAGATTCCTGCAATTACGGAACGAAGGGATTCCATCCGAAACCGCTGGAGGTGGAGAACTTGTTCAGCAGTTTAAGGTCCAGGATTGGGCGCACCGAGCCCTCCCTTTTGGTGACCACAAAAAGGTTCAAAAAGAACCCCTTGAACCTTTCTGCTAGGGAAACGGGAGAGATGACTGCCCGGTTTAGGAGGGACTGAATGGCCTGGGAAAAGTCGGCTGCCCGCTCGGGGTCCCGTGGAAGACAGGATTGAAAAAAACCTTTCTGGGGAAAGAGACAGGAACTCGATCAGGTATCCTGAGGATACAATCTCGAGTGCTCAAGCGTCGGACACGTGGGCCCGCCAGACGTCCTGGAAGAGGAGGAGGCGGCCCCCCACCCTGTTGCCACGTGAGGAACCTGACGTAACGTGAGAAGCCCGCTTGGCCCTAGGCTGTGGGAGATGGGTGCTCTTGCCACCCGTGGCCTCAGAAATAATTTCGTCCAGTCGAGAACCAAAGAGACGGGTGCCAGCAAAGGGGAGACCGACTAAAGAATGCTTGGAAGTCGCGTCTGCTGCCCACATCTTCACCCAAAACTCGCAGCGTAAGGTGACTGCAAGTGCCGAAGAGTGCACGATGAGAGCGCCAGCGTCCAGGGACGCCTCGCAGAGGAACTTCCCTGCCTGAATGATTAGCTGTGCCAAGGATCGGAGGTCCTGAGCAGGGACCTCGGATACTAAGACCTGGTCCAGCTGGCTGCCCCACTCAGAGATTGCCTTTGCCACCCACGCGGAGGCAAACACGGGCCTAAGGGCTGACCCCATGGCTGCAAAGAGGGACTTCATCAAGGATTCCATCCGACGATCTTCAGCGGACTGAAGGAAGGATCCATCAGCTATAGGAATAGCCGTATTTTTGTCTAGCCGTGCTACAGGTGGGTCCACCTTAGGAGGGGATGTCCACGTGGAAACGCAGTCCGCTGGAAAAGGATATAGGATGTTCAGTTTTTTGGGGGCAGAAAAACGCTTGTCTGGGTGATCCCAAGCCTGGGAAACCACCGCCGAAAAATCATTATGGCGAGGAAACACCTTAGAGGCCCGTTTTTGACCCCCTGCTGGTCAGTAGAGGGGAAATCGTCCTGCACCCAGAAGCTGTCGCCCGAGCCAGAAGCTCTGGAGGGTGCATCTGAAGGAGGCGCAGCCTGCGCCGTCGGCGGATTCTCAACCAAGCAACCCACTATAGATAGGGTGGATTGGGAGATTTTCGATGGCCTGGAGCAGGCATCTACTTATCTGTCCAGCCGCCATCTTCACTCTTCCTCTTCTCCAGCAGGGTCACCCCTTCAGATACTGGCACTGTAGTGGCAGGAAGCTGGAAGAGGGACTTGGATGAGTGACCCTTCTGCTGGCAGGATGCAGGGGAGCAAGGCTGCCCTGGTCCACCTTGTCTTCTTGTGGGGAAGGAGGCAGCGTGGCGAACCAACGCTGGCGTGCTCCCCAAGGAGAACAGGGAGGCAAGGCGACCACTGTTTCTCACCTAAAAGAAGAGAAAAAAATAATAAACTAAAATAAAAAATCTTCAGGAGATCCCTGCAGAGGAGGTCTTGCCTTCTATTGACACTAGAAAAGACTGAAGCTCTCTCTCCAGGTTGGAGGGGGTATAGCTGCAGGGGAGGAGCTAACAGCTTTTACTAGTGTCAACGCCTCCTAGAGGACATAGCTATACCCACGTTTCCTGTGTCCCCCAATGAATATAGGCGAGAAATAGCCAATAGAAGGTCGCAATGGGGATGGACCTCCCTAGCATTGCGGGTGACGCTAGAGAGACTCATCCCCGTTGCAGCCTGCTACTGACAGCTCCCCCTGTCGACGGATGTTTTGATTTGCACGTCGGGGAGTTGCATCGGCGGACATGCGGGATCAGGAGCGACACGCGTGCCAGGGAGCGGGGTAAATATAATCTATATGAGAGACCCAGGCATTAGGGCCATGTTTTATACTTTGGATAACCCCTTTAATATCCAGAGGGTAGGTGATAAATGCCTATTCATTTGGGTCCTGCTGCTGGGACCAAATAATTCCTAGAAAAGGTGGTCTTGTAGCCCCCATTTCAATGGAGCAGCGATTGAGCATGAGCACTGCCACTCTACTCTAAGTCTATGGTAGTGATGGAGATAGCGGATCACAGTAGCATGCCTTCCGTCTTTCTGGTCAGTTATAAAAAAGTATCCTCCAGGAAGATAGCCCAAATTAGTGATAGACTTAATAAAGTTAAAGGGGTTGTCCAAAGACCAGCATGCATCACCTATCCAGACTCGGAAAAGTGTCTGATCACTTTAGTCCTACAACTGGGACCCCCAGAAATCACTAGAATGGGGGTTTTGTGTCTCCCATTTGAATGGGCCATGACTACTCCTGCTCTATTCAAAGTCCATGGTACTGATGGAGATGGAGTACAGAAGCATGCATCCTCATCTGCTGCTCTCTTCATACGGGTGACACGGGACCCTGTTCTTGTGATGGGTGGGGGTTCCGGCAATATATGGGAATGAAAAGGAAGGATTCGTTAAGAGGCACTGCTAGATTTGATTCATCCAGCCTCATTGTCTATTACCATGCTAGGTGGATGGGGTTTCTTTCACCCGTGTGTTCTTCATATTTCAGTAAAGAAGAATGTGGCCACAGCCCTTTAAGACCAGTTGCTGTACAAGGGCTTACGAATAAATAATACACAAGAGCATATGATACGGTGAGATTTACCTTTAGGGTTATTCCTGCCGATACCTTTCCTTACAATGGCCTGTCCCTCCCATAAAGCAGCCCATAAGAGGTCGTCGGGGCCGCAGCTTATCTGTATGACCTCACTAGGCGTTTCTATTTCTGACCAGGATGATCCTTCAGGATTGGCATGGCAGACATCCTCTCTGTACCAAACCTGAGAGAAAATACATAATAGTAACTGGACATTTTAATATTTACCAAAAGAACATCAAAGTCTGGTGTTCGTATTCATATGGTCCAATAACACATCTAATAACACTGAGATCAGCGGCGCCTGCGGCGGGGAGGACCGGAGCGCTTCGCTGGAAGAAGCAGGGAACAAAAAGGGGCGAGTATTGCTTCTTTTTTTCATTTTGACCATTTACAGAGGGCTTCCCAAGTTTTTATTTCTGATTATTACAACTGACTAAATAATTTGTGACACGCTTGACCTTTTTCGCTGCCAAGGATTTTTGGATGTTTTACACTTTCAACATGTATAAATAAAACCTAACTTACAAAATAAAAAAATCACCCTAACCACCAGCATTATAAACTACAAAGGCACCTTTGTGGAATTTTGTGTCAAAATGTAATTTTTCATAAAAATTGCATAAAAGTTTATATTAATGGTTAAAATACATCCTCCCTAAATATTATAAATGAGGGGGGCTTTTTTTTTTTTTGAAAAAGAAGGAGTAACAAGATGAGAGCTTGCTCATCTAATAACCCCTTCTGCACATCAGCGTTCAGCCTTTCCTTGTCCTGCTCCGTTCTAGGAGTAGGAGAACGGAAAGGAAGGATTCAACATATAACTGAGCTGAGCAAAGCCTATGGGCCCATTGACTATAATGGGGTCCGTTAGGTTTCTGCTAAGAGGAAGATTTTTGCGGTGGAGACAAAAGTCCTGCACGCACAACTTTTGTCTCTGCTTCAAAAATCTTTCTCTGCGCGGAAACCGAACATACCCCATTGTAGTCTATGGGGCCCGTAGGTCCGTTCGGCTCAGTTATGTGCCCAATCCATCCATTCCGTTCTTCTACTCCTAGAACGGTGCAGGAGAACGGAAAGGCTGATGTAAACTCAGCCTTACCAGGGCCATATAACGCACACCAAACATTTGCATTTCTCCCGCTGCCTTTCATGCTCTAATCTGTGCCGTCTTCAAGGGAATTTGAACTGATCTCCAGGAACCCTTGTATATCATATGGTTGTAGGATATTAAAAATGATGGGGGTCATTTATTAAGACCAGTGTTTTAGACACCGATCTTAATACTCCTTTAGCTGGCGGTGGATGCGCTGAATTTATGTAGCTGGCCTCTACATAACTTTGTAATATCTGCCTGTCTAAATCTACACCCGTTCCCTTGCTGGCCTAGATTTTGATAAGTTAATACGCCTAAAACAGGTGTAGAAAATAATAAATGAGACGGTCAGGCCGGCACGCCCTTTTTCCTGCCCAAGCAATCTTTTTTAGACCTGGCATGAGCAGCAGAAAAGGGGTAAAAGTCACAGATTGCGGTGCAAATAACCTTTGCACCACAATCTGTGACAGATATATGCCAAAAAGTGGTGTATATCGGTTTATAAATGACCCCCAATGATTGTTGACTTGGCTGCATCGTATATATTGGACAGTAAGGAGGTACTGAGGTGTATCGTGTCTCCTTGTTATTGATTACAAAAATATTTTGGCTCGCTGTCCTGTCCTATAATATACGTGAATGTATACATTACACTCATACCTTCCCCTGCAAAGAGACTGCCCAAATAGAGAGACGTCCCACAGGTTCATCGATGATGTCCCATCCTCCAACTGATATGTCATTGAAAGGATCTGGCAATTGTTCTTTATCAATGTGCGAGGGAATCTAAGACATGATGAAAAAAATTATATTGTCACTGAACGTTACATATACCATCCAATACTATGATATATTCAAAAGAGAAAATACACCTTAGGGGTTCTAAATAAACGGGTGCATGCTGGACCGCCGCTGCTCCATTCAAACTCCACTGCGCTGCATCCTTCACCTATAGCTTTCATATATAGTATTCCTCACATTTTAAAACGCTCATGCAGAAGAAAATGTACCTTTGCCCAGCTGTTTCTAGACTTGTATCTTCTGTAACGGATCCATCTTCTGCGCCGGACACAAGAATTCCACTTCTTATCCTTTGTGTATGTTGCAGGGAAATCTATAGCGTAAGTCCAGCCCTTCAAGTAAAGGGACGACAATGAAATGTGTGAAGAAATGGGTACGGAGACTAGAAGATAATACAAGCACCTTACAACTGGAGGAAGGTTTTAAAGGGAACCTGTCACTTGTACTATGCTGCTGTCACTGAGGGCAGCATAGCACAGACGGAACCATTGATTTCAATGGTCTGTCACTGCTGTGATGACATTCAGTACTTTTATGGTACCGACCTGACAGCAGACCAGTACTATAAAAGTACTAAATGTTATCACAGCAGTGACAGACCACTGAAATCAGTGACAGGTTCCCTTTAAATGGTGGTTGATAACTGGAGAACGTTCAGTAAGTTCCTCTTAAGACTGACAGACATTAAAAGATGTGCCAAGGACTTTTTCTTAGAATATATAGACTAACAGATATTACCAGAGGTTATCTATGGGCTAGAAGACCTTACCAGAGGATCTCTATAGATCTGTGATGGCTAACCTCCGGCACTCCAGCCGTGGTAAAACTACAACTCCCAAGATGTACACTTGCTTGGCTGTTCTCAAAACTTCATATAAATGAATGGAGCATGCTGGGAGTCGTAGTTTCACCACAGCTGGAGTGCCGGAGGTTAGCCATCACTGCTATAGATTATCAGTTATATGTAAAGACTAGCAGACCTTACCAGAGGTTCTCTATACAGGAGCAGATGTTACAAGAGGTTCTCTATGGACTGGAAGCCCATACCAGAAGATCTCTATAGATTATCAGTTATCTGTAAAGACTGGAAAACCTTACAAGAGGTTCTATATACACTAGCAGACCTCAGAAGTTCTCTATGGACTTGCAGAACTTACATGATGTTCTCTATAGACTAGCAAATCTTACAAAAGGTTCTGTGTGAAGTAACAACCCTTACAATAAGTTCTCTATGGACTGGAAGACCATACAAAAGGATCTCTATAGATTATCTGTTTTCTGTAAAGACTAGCAGACTTTACATGAGGTTTTCCATGAACTAGCAGACCTTACCAGAGGTTCTCTATACTCTAGCAGATCTTACAAGAGGTTCTTTATACATTAGCAGTCCTCACAATAGGTTTTCTATGGACTAGAAGACCTTACCAGAGGATCTCTATAGATCTCTATATAGTTATCTGTAAAAAGTAGCAGACTTTACAAGAGGTTCTATATAGACTAGCAAACTCACAAGAAATTATCTATGGACTTGTAGCAAGAGGAGTGGAGTAACAGGCCTTACAAGAAGTCCTCTATGGACTTGCACACTTTACAAGAAGTCCTCTATGGATTTGCACACCTTACAAGAAGTCCTCTATGGATTTGCACACCTTACAAGAAGTCCTCTATGGATTTGCACACCTTACAAGAAGTCCTCTATGGATTTGCACACCTTACAAGAAGTCCTCTATGGATTTGCACAACTTACAAGAAGTCCTCTATGGATTTGCACACCTTACAAGAAGTTCTCTATGGACTAGTAGCCCTTACAAGAGGTTCTTGATGGACTATCAGACCTTATGAGATGTTCTCTATAGAACAGTAGGGGTTCTCCCCACACTACATAACATTACAAGAACAGGGATATCATAATTTTTACTTCCAAACCAACAGAGAAAACTGCATTGTGTACAGTCTATTGTGTTTATGATGTGACTGCTGTCTGCAAATGGTCCATGGGTTACTTACCCCTTTCTCTGTGGGTTCTCCTCCTATGTTCTCATCCACATACCAATCTGACTCCCACTCCCAGTGTGATGAGGGTAGATTAAAGCTGTCCAGAGGTTGGTGTTTCAGACCGGTGACGTCACTCCACTGCCAGCGGTCACTGGGCAGAAGCCTGTCACAAAACCCGTCCACTGGATTCCAGCGCTGAGAACACAGACAGAAGCTGAAGTTAATGAATAAATCCAATACGTGACAGTAATACGGTGTATACCATACATCTTTAGGGAGGTGATCCCATCATGTAGAGGACCACCGTTTCATAGGCCAGTTTTTCTGCAGTGTGATTTCTAGTACTCTTTGCTGTGGTTTAGTCAATCTGTCCTCAGTAAAGCAACAAAACAGTGCCCCCTACTGTGCAACGTATGACATAACCTAGAAAAGCTGACATTTACTCACATATAAAGTATTGGTTTAAAGGGTCGCCTGTGTATTTAGTACAAAATGTAGCGCAAGGACCAAAAATGAACTTATACTGTACAGTTATTAATAAACTCGATGAGTCCATCAAGAAGAAGGGGGTGATAAAATCCAGGAGTATACCAAGTATCTTATGACCACCTAAAAGCAGAAAATATTAACCCCTATAAGACCTGATGATTTTCCATTTTTGAGTTTTCATTTTTCACCCCCTGCCTTTCCGGAGTCATAATGTTTTTATTTTTTCTTTCACATAGCTTTACAAAGGCTTGTTTATTGCGCTGTCTAATAGCACTATTTCAAATTAAATACAATACATCAGGAAACTGGAAAAAAAAAACTCCAAATGGGGTAGAATAAAAAAATTAAAAAAACGCAATACCGCCACAGTTTTATGGGTTTCGTTTTTATGGAGTTCCCTATGCAGTAAAAATGACATTTCAACTTTATTCTCCTGGTCAGTAAGATTACAACAATACCACGTTTATATCATTTTTATTTTGTTTTAATACTAAAAAAATAACTTTGAAAAAACTGATTATTTTTCTTTGCATCGCTATAGTCTGACCCCAGTGAGGGTTCACGTACCATTCTGGAATGTGTATGATTTTTTGTTCACTTTTTATTCAGTTTTTCTGGGAGGTGAAGTAACGATAAAAAAATCGGCCAATTTGATTTTTTTTTCCTGTTACGGTGCTTGCTGGACAGGATAAATACGTTTATATTTTAATCGTTTGGGCATTTTAGGATATGGCAATACCAATGAGCTTTACATTTCTTATTATTTAATTAGATTTTTAATATGGGGAGATTTTTTTAAAGTCCCCCTAGAGGACGTGAACTTGTGATCATCTGATTGCTTCTCCCATAGACTGCAATGAATTACCATTGAGGTCTATGGGTGATTCAGTGTGTTCCTATTGATATCCTTCACAGGCAGCGCTGCATAGGAACTATAGCTGTGATAGCCTCGGACACCTCCCAAGGCTCGAGGCTATCACAGCAAATAAACGACTTTCCCGATCTCGGTGCAGGAGAGCCTATTGGGCACCAGGAGCACAGTGCTCCTGAGGAAAGGTCACTCAGATGCCCTCCGACACCCTGCCCTCCTTCACAATTAGCTGTATCGGCGTATATAGGCGGCGGAACTACAAAGCACCGTCAACTTTGTAGTGGGGGAGCTTGTTACTACAGTACTTCTATCATTGACTTCAATGGGAGCAGTGCGGTAGTTACGAGCATCCTCCATTACCAGGTTGACGGAACTACACTCGAACAGCTGATCGTCAGGGTGTCAGATCCTGAGGATAGGTCATCACTTAGTAAAGACTGTACAGCCCCTTTAACATTCCCCTTGTCAATGGAGCAGGAACGAGCACAATCTGACTTTTCCCAGTCAGTGCTGGCAATGTCAGACTGTATAAGGACACATCCTATTGACCCTATTATGGCAACATCCAGTTGTCAGTTCATTTAGATATTTCCAAGAGGGGTAGCAGAGGAACGGGATAATACAGAGTTGCTCCAGAATTGTTTATTTTATGGGTATTTACTGAAAGAGACATGTCAGGAGAGCTGACCGATCCTCCTGATGTCGATCACTCTATGTGCGGAGCATGCTGGGACTTGCAGTGCTCTGCAGTGGAGCTTTGTACCTGATTCTCATATGTCTCTTCTTGATATCGGATGGGTAAATCGCTGGTATGTACGTAGACGTAGGTCTGATGGTTGCAGGCTATTCCCCAGCAGCATGCTTGAACGGCAGAAAGCCGCTTGAACTCCAGCTGTCCGTCCTTACACAGTTCCCACTGCTGCCCATCTGTGGATAGCGTGTAAACCTTGCCCCAAATATCAGACGCCCACAGTACGGTGCTTGGCATTCTCCAAATAGACCCTCTGCAGCTGTGGATGAGAACGGACAAGATAAGCTCACATTCTTCTAAGCTCCTGAACTCTAATCTCCCAGCATCCCTGCTTGTTCATTGTCTGTATCTGCATTCTGGAAATCACAATTTTTTACACCAATCTCAGCACTGGAGGTGTGAGCCGCACTACTATCTTCTATGGGTCCCCGCACAGTGGACAAAAAATATGGCATCAGACCATGGGTGTAATACTGGAAGGTGCCAGCAGAAACAATGGTGTTAGGTGTTTGCTTGAGATATCCGGCGCATGCCCAATACAAAATCAGTGAGGGTGCCGGGCGCATGCGCAGAAGATGAAATGGAGTCCGATGCCATAGATTTGTATTGGGCATGCGCCGGATCTTGTAATGTCGGGAACAACAGAAGCCGCCCAGCGAAGTGAATATTGATGAGCTGGGCGGCGCTTCAGAACGGCGGTTGAGGGGAGGCTGCCTGGGCAGAAGTGAAGCAGAAACGCCGCCCCTTGGGCAGAAAGACGAGCAATTCTAACAGGTTATAAAACATAATTTTACAGTATTCATAAGGTGGACAGGGGTTATAATTATATGTTTTATTACACAATAGAAGACCTGTGCTGTCATATATACATAATTATGCTTATTCGGCCTGTCAGTGTCCCTTTAACTTTGTGCCGTCATCCAATAAACCTTATCTCTAAATTAATAAAAGGTCATAAACACTTATTTAAAGCCTGTATTAGACAACACGATTCTGCCAGCGATTGTCGGGAAGGAAGTGTTCCTACCCAGCAGTCACCTGCTCACTAGGAGAGGAGACCGCTGCTATTATATGCAGCGATCTCCTCCTCAGTATGGAGAGGAGCAATAGTTATAGCATCGCTCTTCCCTATACTGAATCATTGTTTGCCGGCAGCAGATCAGATTAGCACAGATGAGCGTTTGCTCGTTCATTGGCGGCAATATTGCACTGCCAGATCGTCACTAACGATCATTACTACAAATGCTCGTTAGCAATCATCTGCCTGTCTAATACAGGCTTCCGTATGAGGAACCATTCACTTCAATGGGTCCGCAAGAAAAACGGGAGTTACTCTGTGTGCATTCAGTTTCCGTATGTCCGTATTTCCGTTCCGCAAGAAAACAGAACATGTATTATTATTGTCCGTATTACGGACAAGGATAGTACTGTTCTATTAGGGCCAGCTGTTCCATTCCGCAAAATACGAATGTGCACGAGCCCTTAAAGGGGTTATCCAATTTCTCAAACAGCCCCCCCATGTGCCGGGCCCCTCACAGGTAATATACTTAGGGCTGTTTACACGAGCGAGTCCATTGCGGGAATCACGCTCCGTGTGTGAGTGTAATCCTCCGCTCTGGACTTGCAGGAGAGCACGGCATTATCATGATTTATAATACTATGTGCCTCTGCTTGACCTTATTTCTACAGAATCATACTGACAGCTTTATGTCACTATGATTCTGTGGGAAAAAAAGGCCATGCAGAGAGACATAGCATTATAAATCATGATAATGCCGTGCGCTCCTGCAAGTCCAGAGCGGAGGATTACACTCGCACACGGAGCGTGATTCCTGCAATGGACTCGCTCGTGTGAAACAGCCCTTATTAGCCCGCTCCCCTTGCCACTCCTGGTCCCCGCACCGCCGCTGCTGCTTCTCCCTGTACACGGATGTAACTGTGAGGGGCCCAGCACACAAGGGGGGGGGGGGGGGGTTGGGGCAGTTTGAGAAATTGGATAACCCCTTTAAGCCACATTCCTATCAGTAAGATAAGAATCGAGCTATAATTAATGTTTATAAGATCAGAGATAAGGAGCCATCAGCTAAGAGCAAAAATTCAGATCCTGCTACTACATAAACTCAAAGCTGTACAGAGAAAAGGGTTCAACATTTTTAGTAAGGACCAATTGAAAAAATGACTTTTAGCTCAAAATGAGTACAATGCAATAATAAAAGAAAATGCCCTCAAAAGGTATACATAGCCTTTAACTTTTTGCGTACTTTATATACGTTGCGGGGTAGGCTCCTATCTGTAATCCGAAGTATAAAAGTGCCAGGTTACATCGCAACCGGCAGCCCGTGCCACTGCAGATCGCTGTTACCGCACTGTCACACTTTGATAGGGCCAGGTGTGATGACATTTACACTGCCTGGTCCTATTAATCAAAGTGCAGAGGGCGCGGCAGTTGCAGAGAGAGCAGAGCCACTAGGTGTAATGGCAACGCCCCTGTTGCTCCTAGAGGCTCCTTTGCATATAATAAAACATTATGTTTCTCAGCAATGCGGGCACATATGAACATGGGAACAACACAGATACATGTGCGCTTGGCAGCTGAAGGCAACAGGTCAGCCAGCTTCATAGGTACAAAACTGCTGACAGATGCCGTCTAATAACTCTCGAAAAGGTCTTATATGACAATAGGCTGGTATCTATAAAACCACAAAACCACATGATGCAATAAAGCAAAGTCTGACTTTTTTGTCCAGTGAAATTGCTTTTTGCCTTACCACTAAGACTTATAAATTATAAAGAAGGTAGAATATGCGTCTGAGTAATGCATTAAGGGGGTTGTCTCACTTCAGCAAATATCATTTATTATGTAGAGAAAGTTAATACAAGGCCCTTCATAATGTATTCTGATTATCCACATTGTTTTGTTTTTTGGTTCGATTCATTTTTCCATCACATTATACACTGCTCGTATCCATTGTTATGACCACCCTGCAATCCATCAGTGGTCGTCGTTCTTGCACACTATAGAATAAAGCACCAACCTATGTGCGCTCCTATGGTCCCGGTCACCAGAGGGGCCGACACTTTTTCCTATAGTGTACAAGCACGACCACCACTGATGGATTGCAGGGTGGTCGTAACCTCTGGATACGAGCAGTGTATAATGTGATGGAAAAAATGAATGAAGCCAGCAAAGGAGGCAATAGGGACAATCACAATACATTAGTAAGTGCCTTGTAGTAACTTTTGCTGCATGAAATGAGACAACCCCTTATGAAACAAGTGGCTTCTGGTACACTAGCGAGATTTTAGGTAGGTGTGCAATTATACCAACCTTTGCTGATCGGGGAGGTCTGACCGCAGGGACCCCAACTGGTGAGAGGGGTGACCAAGTCCAGGCGCACTGCAGCCCCCTAGTAAATGGAGCACCTGCTGGCCAGGCCTGGGGCTGTGCAAGGAAACATTTAGGCAAAGCCAAAACGCCGCAGCCCCTTCATTTTAAAGAATGGTGGACCCCACCGATCAGCAATAAATCGTGTTGGTACAAAAAATAAAAAATTTATATCGGTGTCATATTTCGAAAGATTTGATGAAAGATCATAAGTCCGGAGCACTGCTGAGGTCTGACCGCTGCAGCAAACATGGATGTAGCAGGTGTGGAAATACCCTCAGAGCTTCCTCCTTCTTCTGGTTGAGTCCATGAAATCAGGACACTACAGAGAGCTAGGTTTTTCTCCGGGCCCAGGGTCCACAGCGTGGCTTCTCTCGCTCTGATTGGTGGGTAGTCCCCTCCCTGTCCGCTCCGGCACAGTTGTGCTCCCAGCCTCTCCGCTGTGTACGGAGCTACATACAGCATGGACCGCTCACATGAAGGGCGTTGTAGTGTCCTGCAGACCCTGAGCTTCTCTGTACAAGAGGAGAAGCAGAGGGACTCCAGACCCTTCATGCTCCAGATCTATAGGGGTCTCAGAGGTCAGACCCTACTGATCATAAAGCTATTCCCTATCCTAGTGATATGTCACAACAGCACAAATTGTGAACACCCCTTTAAATAACAACTAAAGGGGTTAAAGAGGTTGTCCCACGAAAAAAAAAAAAAATAATAATATATAAATATATATATATATATATATATATATATATATATATATATTAATTAAACATTTTTCACAGCAGTGCCTGGATCTGAATACTTTTGTAATTGCATGTAATAAAAAATTTGGCATAGCCACTGAGCTATTCAATAAAATCTGTCTGTATAGCGCCACCTGCTGTTTGATTTTTTTCTTATTCCTCTGACCTCCCAGCTGAGGTGGTCACAGATGCTCAGTTCTATTCTTCAACTGGCATTAGCCATATCAACTGTTGTGACAGTTACATGGAGAGAGCGTCAGCAGAAAGGACGCACCCCCTGACCAGTGATAAGAAGAGAGCTGCAGTAGAAAGGACACCACCACCCCCGAGCTGTGATCGTGAAAGAGCTGCAGAAGAAAGGACATCCCATGAGCTGTGAGAGAAAGGTGCAGCAGAAAGGACACGGCCTGAGAATTGAGACGCCCCCTGACCTGCCAGCCGGAAATACTTCTAGCAGAGCAATTACAGCCATGAATGGAGGGATCTCTGGACCCATGTGAGGTACAGGGCTGGTTCTGGCTCTGTTTGAAAGAGGTGGTCATGGACTATATGATCTCAAATCATGTGATAACCTCATTAATATTCCACACGTCAGGCTGTAATATGATGAGATGTATTAAAGTGTCAGGACTGTCAGCTTACATACCACATAACAAAGACTGTGGGCACATCGGTCACGGTGGCTGCAACATTACCCCGAGGAGTATCCCACGTGTACTGGTGCAGAATTACCCGGAGGCAGCGGGACGGCTCCTCTTACATAAGAGCTGAGGACAGCGCGCTGACATCACTTCTCGTGTGCCCTCTACACTGTATGTATTATAAGAAACTGATGGACAGGGCCCGGGGAGAGGTCTATGCAGGAACCTGGCCCTGTCCATCACAGAGTGGAAGGGGCTGACAGAGGAAGTAGAAGGTACTTTCACACTTGCAGCAGAGAATTCCGGCAGGCAGTTCCGTCGCCGGAACTGCCTGCCAGATCCGGCAATCCGGACGCAAACTGATGGCATATGTCAGGCGGATGCGGATCCGTCTGACAAATGCATTGAAATACCGGATCCGTCTCTCCGGTGTCATCCGGAAAAATGGATCCGGTATTAATTTTTATTGCATTTTTAAAAGGTCTGCGCATGCGCAGACCGGAAAGCCGGATCCGTTTTGCCAGAACACTTAAATTAATGCCAGATCTGGCAAGTGTTCAGGATTTTTGGCCGGAGAGAAAACTGCAGCATGCTGCGGTATATTCTCCGGCCCAAAAACGTAAGAGGGACTGAACTGAAGACATCCTGAACGGATTGCTCTCCATTCAGAATGCATTAGGATAAAACTGATCATTTTGTTTCCAGTATTGAGCTCATGTGACGGAATTCAACACCGGAAAACAAAAACGCTAGTGCGAAAGTACCCTTAGAAGAGTCATGGTTATTCCTAATCTCCTGTCCACCTGCTGATGACTGACCGTCTTCTACCTAGTTTTCTCTCTAGGAGAGAACTGCCAATCATCAGCAGATGTGTGCGGAGATTAGGAATAACCAGGACTCTTCTCAGGTAGATTTGACTCTTTTCAAGGCCTGAGCCGCAGTGATTATGATGCTGGTTCTCGGCAACCACTTACTTTTAGCTCATGACTGACACATCGCTGACATCAGCATTTCTGTCACTAATTTATCCTGCCCTCAGTGGGGTCAGCATAACGTTGATGACGGGTTCCCTTTTAAGTTTGCGCTGCGTGAATACACTCCTCAAACAAGATCTGATTAGTTAATGCAGGCGTACAAGGTTCAGGTTCAGGAAGAATTCCGTTATGGATTCCACTACCACGGACCATGACGGCATGCACCACGGAAGCCTATAAGAGGCATTCCGTCATAACAGAAGTGGCCGGCAGAGACTTCTATTATGACGGAATGCGTCGCTCCACACTAGATCTGATCAGAACCCGCCTCTGACTGGGAAATCCGCGCCGTACTTTATACGACGCGGTTTTCTTCACGCATGGTTTTATAAAACGTGTTGAAAAAGTAAAAAAAAAAAAAAAAAAAAAAGAAGGAAAGCGGCTGTCCACGCACAGGTTAGCACCGCTGAAGGGGTCACAAGTTCAGATTTCGGTCATGTGAACATACCCGCAGACTACAGTACAGGCCTCTATCAGTCCGCTATACGCTGTATTACAGCGTGCGCATGACGGCGGCGCAGTCCTGGCGGTCTCTCATCCCCCCCAACCATATGACACACACAAAAAAATGTTTTTTAACTACACAGCCCTCAAAAAGTTGTGTTGGTAATTACCCCGAGCTGCCAGATGGGGCGCTATAACATAGGCGTAAACACTGGCCATATGGACTGACAGATCGCATCCTCATTAACCCTTCCCGTCCCAAGGTACTCCACCATTAACCGAGTAGGAGGTGGGCTTAAACACCAGATAGAAATAAACAAGGCCGTACGGCGGCGGAGATGACCGTGACCGGTGGACCGCTGCTTACCTTGCCGTCCCGGGCTGAACTGACACGTAGGAGCGGCGCCCTGGTCACACACATTGGAGATGTTGACACAGTGCAGCCATTGCTCTGCAGTTTCCCCCCTCCCTGGAGCAGACTGGGAGGGGGGCGGGATAATTCCGAGCTGTGCGCTCTGCCATTGGCTGCTTCCCAGTCAGACTGCGCTGTGATTGGCTGGAAGGAGGTCCACGTCAAATTAGATGACAAAAACAGCGGCACAAGCTTATTGTCTGAGGAGATGACAGCAGTCAGTGGGCAGAGGGGCGGGCAGGAGGGAGCACAGGGCTCTGCCGTCCGCTCTGTTCTCTGTCTATTCTCAGTAGTGTTACTCCTGTCACAATACTATAGGAAGTACCCAAAAAATATGGTGGAAATAGAATAAACTGCACAGGTGGAGCGACAAAACTGGTGCAGAGTGTTGCCGTTGCCCATAGCAACCAATCAGAAGGCTCCTTTCGTTTTCCAAAGGGCTATTGAATAATGAGAGCTGGAATCTGATTGGTCGCTATTGCCAATATCCTATAGACTAGAAAAAGATGTGGTGACCTCTAAAATTCCTATAGAGAACCATGTTAAGGGGTTAGCCGCAAACATTTATAACCTACCCACCCTGGGGGTCTGGTTGTTGGCACCATGGCCGATAACAGGGTATTGTGCATGCTTTACCACCTCTCCACTCTCTGCTCAGCAGTCCATAGACTGTGAATGGAAGGGTGGTTACCGTATGCACACTACAACGCCATTCACAAAGTGGGCTATGCCATCACAAAGCGATAGTGTATCCCACCAATGCTGTCACCATATGAGATAGGATTAACTCTTTAAAGGGAGGTTTCAAGGATTAGATCAGCATGGCTGCTTTCTTACAGAAACAGCACCACAGTTGCCCTCAGGTTGCATCTGGTATTACAGTTCAGCCTCTTACATTTTAGTGGAGCAGAGCCTGCAATACCAGACAGGTGTGTCGCTGCTTCTGGAAGTAGGCAGCCATGTTTTCCTTATTCTGGACAACTCCTTTAAGGGGAGTATTCTGTGCTCAGGCGTGGAACATTTACAGGATATGCCATAAATGTCTGATAGAGGTAGACCCACCTATGTGGAGAGCAGGGACCCCCCCCCCCCCCCCCGACCCGTCTGTTAACGTAACACCCCTAGAAGTGGGTAGAGAGAGCTCCGCACACGTGGCCACCTCTCCATCTGCCTGAATGTTATGGCTGGCATCCAACTCACCGGATGGGTTAGGGGTCCCAGGGGTGCCACCTACAACTTCAATAGGCACCTATAATTTCGGAAACTTATGACATGCCATAATGACAAGTTTTGCTTGCTGGCTGTCCAGGTGCTGAGATCCACAGCGATCAATAAAGCCATCAGTCGAGCACTGCACCCCCTTGTAGAGAGCTGCGTAATGTCTCGCATACAGAAGGTCTTCTCCATTATAAGAGCAAGCCCCCGTCAGTGTATTTTAGCAGAGAAACAGGGATGACCGTATATTAATGAGAGCTCCGGAGTCCATTCCAGCAGTACTAAAGCATGTGCTAAATCAGGGCACTCCATCTGTTCTGAAACTACAACTCCCAGAACCCTCCTTTCACGTCTATGAAAATTACAAGAACAGCCGAACAAGTGTGCATGCTGGGAGTTGTAGTTTTACAGCAGCTGGAGTGCTGAAAGTTGCACAAATGCTTGCGGGAGGTGACAGATTCCCTTTAAAGAGCATCTGTCAGCAGATTTGTCCCTATGACACTGTCTGACCTGTTACATGGTCACTTGGCAGCTGAAGGCATCTGTGTTGGTCCCATGTTCATATGTGCCCGCATTGTGGAGAAAAATGATGTTTTATTATATGCTAATGAACCTCTAGGAGCAACAGGGGCGTTACCATTACACCAAGAGGTTCTGCTCTCTCTGCAGCTTCCGTGCTCTCTGCACTTTGATTGACAGGACTAGGCAGTGTAAACGTCATAATGCCTGGCCCTGTCAATCAAAGTGCAGAGAGAGCAGAGCCTCTAAGTGTAATGGCAACGCCCCCGTTGCTCCTAGAGGCTCATTTGCATATAATAAAACATAATTTTTCTCAGCAATGCTGGCACATATGAACATGGAAAAAAAACATTAATAAGGAAGGTGCAAACAAACAAGTCTGACTAAACCCTCAAACTGGTG
The DNA here is from genome assembly GCF_014858855.1 of Bufo gargarizans. Lineage (NCBI taxonomy): Eukaryota > Metazoa > Chordata > Amphibia > Anura > Bufonidae > Bufo > Bufo gargarizans. The sequence goes on along the minus strand of NW_025334508.1, from coordinate 31,432 downwards.
TTAAAATTGAGAATTTAGCCAATATATCCTTATATAAAGGACAAAGCTGAGCCCGGGCACCGCGCCAAGGTATCTCAAGTAGCTTGGGACCTAACGCTAACCTACCTGTGCCGTATGGGCAATACCAGGAGCCAGTGGGCAAATTTTTCTCAGCCATGCGGGCACATATGAACATGGGACCAACACAGGTGCCCTCAGTTGCCAAGCGCACATGTAACAGGACAGCCAGTTTCAGAGGTACAAAACTGCTGACAGATGCCCTTGAAGACATTTACAGCGTATCCTGTGGTTATACCATGGATGTTGGGAGTACTAATACCTCCATAATATGGCGTCTGACAGAGCCAGACCCAGTACATCCCTCCCTAGGAAATCGGATCCATACAGAGATGCAGCAGAGCCCCCTGTGAGCGCCGTGTTACAGTCAGAATGGTGATACACTAGCGCGCAGGAAGACACCAGGGTATGTTCACACCACGCATCATTCTGTAGCACCTTGAACTTCTGCCACAGATTTGCAGTTGTAAATCTTTGGGATCCAAATGTGGATTTCGCCCCAATATCAGGGACTAAAACGCGTGCGGCTGCCGGGATGTGGTTTCGACACAGAATCCACACGGAAACCGCACCAAGAATTGAGCGGGCGCTTTTTATTTCTGCGCCGTATGATCTGCTTTACCATTGACAGATTTTGGGACGTAATGCAAAAGCTTCTCCTTAAAGCGGTTGTCTGAAATACATTTTTTTAACCATTTGGTCTGCTGATACAGACACCTCTGGGCTGTCACATCCCCCTGACAGGACCTGTCCATGGAGGTCTGAATGAGACAAGACTGTTGTTATATTTCTTTATCAAAAACTTGAAGGACTCATGAATTTCCAGGTGATTTTTCTATTATGGGGGGAGGTGGTTCCCATGATGAGGTTACCTCACTACACCACCTCTCCTCCTGTATAGAAGAAGTCATAATCCACTGCCCCCCCCCCCACAACCATTAACTCTTTCATGCCTCCCCGTTTCGCAGAGTAACAGGCACAGCCGTCCGCAGTCCGGGTCACTGTCTCTTTAAGAGGCGCTTCCTGTCTGGGGTGGGGAGGCAGGCAGTGAGGAGCGGTCACATGACCCGAGTCTTGTGACTGGCCGCACACAGTACAGCACCGAGCACATTGAGAGGCAGCAGGCGGCGGTGTCTTCTCCTCCGGTACTGCTGTAGAGGGGAGGAAGCCTCCTGTCACCGGCAACCAGCATGGATAGCAAGCCGCTCCTGCCGGACCAACCACCCGCCTACAGTCCGGCCGTGACCGGGGGGTGTGAGTACGGGCAGCCGCCACAGAACTACGGGACCATCCCGGGAGCGCCACAGACCGCAGCCCAGAGCGTCTACCACCCTCCACCTTACCCCTACCCCACGGGCACCGGTGGGTATTCTCATAGCAGCTGCCACCCTGGTATCTAACCTGCCTGTGTATCTAACCTTCCTGTGTATCTAATCTGTCTATCCCTGTATATATTAGCAAACCCCCTGAGAGACTGTACTCAACCACTAGGTGGCGTATATAGAAAGGATAGGATAGAGATCTCGTGACACAATATCTCACGGACAATATAAATGACCCCCACCATGCAGACACATAGGGGGTGATTTATCTTTCGGCGCTGGTCTTGATACCCCCTGCGCCGCCAGAGGGTGTACCTACTTTATGATGTGGCACGGGCCTCGTCATAGATTAGACTTATCCTCCTGCAGTCCGTGCGCCTAAGGCTACTTTCACACTCGTGTTTTGTGCGGATCAGTCACGGACGGATCCATTCAGATAATACAACCGCATGCGTCCGTTCTGAACGGATCCGTTTGTATTATCTGTAACATAGCCAAAACGGATCCGTCTTGAACACTATTGAAAGTCAATGGAGCACGGATCCGGTTTCTATTGTGTCATAGAAAACGGATCCGTCCCCATTGACTTACATTGTGTGTCGGGACGGATCCGTTTGGCTCAGTTTCGTTTTGGTGTCCGCCTCCAGAGCGGAATGGAGACAGAACGGAGGCAAACTGATGCATTCTGAGCGGAACGGAAAGTCAAAACGCCAGTGTGAAAGTAGCCTTACCAGGAATCTATGACGGCTCTGAGCTGCCGTAGATTTCTGGCCTGGTTTGTGCGTAAATGAAGATAATTTTGTCGCTGCTGGTGGCCACGTCCTCTTCCCCCCCCGTAAAAAGTGGGAGATGCCACAGTCTTTTAAGAAGTTGCAGACACGTCGTTTGACTTTTAAACGCCACTTTTCAGGCACAAGGGAGATGACAAACACCCCCCCCCCCATAGGTTTCTATAGAGCGGACCTGTCAGCATTACATATACAAGCACCGTGTAGCGACGTCATCGCACACGGTGGATTTTCCGACTGGGTTTGCAGGCATCAGTCTGCAGCATATTACAGCAAAGTGGGTGACATTTTACCCAGTCTCGTCGACTCGCTGTGGGATTATTCACCCAGGACGTATGCTGGTTCTGAAAATCTGCCGTGACCTGTGGACGTGACGCAGACTTTTGCCTCTGCCTCAAAGTGTGAAATCTGCATCTTAACCTGACACATAAAATAAAATCCGTACCACTGGTGACCTTCATGCGCGGATTCCGGTAAGGATATTTTCTGCCGTGTGAGTCTGAGAAATTTTTAAAAAATCTCAACCGCTTCAAGTGAATAAGACGAAAGCTGTAATTACACGGAGGACGCAGCACCGCAACCCCTTCAAACAGCTGATTTGCGGGGGGGGGGGCACACGTGCGGCAAGGGAGCAGGACACCGCTGCTTCCTGTGATTGGCTGCAGCAGTCACATGTCCCCCAGTCAAGGCTCATTAGCATATATCAAAGCCTAATTTTTCTCAGCAATGCGACCATACAGAGATACAGCAGAGCGCCATTTTACAGTCAGAATGGTGATACACTAGCGCGCAGGAAGACACTAGGATTACTCTGTAGCCCCTTTGGCTTGGATTAACAATTGTAAATATTTGGAATCTCTATTTGATATTTCCCCCCCGGCTACTTTTTGTTTCTCCACTGTATGATCTGCTTTACCACTGACAGCTACAGGATATATGGCAGGCACTAGGTAAGTATGATCTCCACCGTGAGTCTGCCTAATTCTTGGATAACCCATTTAAAGGCTATGTAGACCTTTTGGTGCAATTTTTTTTTTTTTTTTTTATTATTATTATTGCATTGTACCTATTTTGGGCTAAATCTTTTTTTCAGTTGGTACTTTAATAAAAACATGGAATATATATATATTTTTTCTGTACAGAGCTGAGATGCTCTAGAAGCAGCCTCTTGATTTTCTCTCTTCCGTCAGTTGGGGAGCTGACGGGCTCCTTATCTCTGCTCTCTGACATTATACACACTCATTATAGCTCAGTCCTTTACTTACTGATAAGAATGTAGCTTAATAAGTGTTTATGACCTCTCAGTAATCTAGAGATAAGGTTTATTAGGATGACGGCACAAAGTGAAAGTGCTAGAAAAACAGTTAGCCTTTTTATTTTTATTTTTTAAATAAAGGCCAATTGAAATTATGATTTTTAGCCCAAAATAAGTAAAATGCAATCATAAACAAAAATTGCCTCCGATGGTGTACATAGCCTTTAAGGTAACTTAAAAAAAAGGGGGGGGGGGGGGAACTTCTCTGCTCCAGTCCTCTGTGACGTACATGGGATTGAGCCAGTTTTTCCTTTTGTTTTTGTTTTTTTTACCACTTCCCATTTATAAAAATAAATGACCTTGGACAACCCTTGTAAAGCAAACATCCCCATCCACAGGATAGGTGAAAACCATCTGATCGGCAGCAGTCTGATCTTGGGGCCCCCAATGATCACAAGTACATGGGGGTGGGGGGTGGGGGGGGTGCCCCACGCTTGCATGGATCGGCAGACGCACGTGCTCCAGCCAATTGTATGGGACTGCCGGCAGCTCCATAGAACCGAATGGAGTGGCAGCGCACATGCGTGACTGTCGATTCATTCACACGAGATAAGTTTCTGATCCGCAGAGGTCTCCCCACTGATGGGGACAACCCCTTTAACTGGAGCATGACCATACAGTAGTCTGTGTCAGGGAAGTTATACCGAGGTGGACCGTTGCTCCTATACAGACGTGTTTTAGTTTGTGATACATGATATAATATTTGCTAATAAAAAAAGAGGAATTTGTACTTCCTTAAATTGTAATGTAATATAAAATCCAGCCGTCGGAGGCTTTGAGGTTTTTAGAGGATATTCTCAGTTGGTTTGAAAGTAGAATAGTATCACCTTTGTGGTATTGTAGAATAACTCTACTGCCGGGACAGGGGGGTCACAGGTGACTCTGATGCCCGGGACTGTGGAAGTGGGCATAGGCTGGTGATTTTTTATTTTTTTTTCCTATAGTGTGCAAGCACGACCACCACTGACGGATTGCAGGGTGGTCATAACTATAGAAACGAGCAGTATATAATGTGACGGAAAAATGAATCCAGTCAGCGAAGCAGGCAATATGGACAATACATTAGTAAGTGGCTTGTATGAACTTCATCTACATGATAAGGGTCCATTCACACATCCATGTGTGTTTTGCGGATCCGCAAAACACGGACACTGGCAATGTGCGTTCCGCATTTTGCGGACCGCACATCACCGTCACTAATAGAATATGCCTATTCTTGTCCGCAATTGCAGACAATAGGGCATGTTCTATTTATTTATTTTTGGGAACGGAAATGCGAACCCGGAAGTGCGGGTCCGCATTTCCGGATCCGGGCCGTACATCGTGTGGCCCCATAGAAATGAATGGGTCTGCAATTCCGTTCCGCAAAATGCAGAAAAGAATTGCAGACGTGTGAATGGACCCTAAAGGCCACTTGCTGAAGAGCTGCTGAGACAACCCCTTTAAGCCGGATCCAGATGGCATTTCATGTCCCAACTGCGGCTCGTCGGGACAGTAGACCTGCGCTCGGGCTGGAGCTCACAGCGTCCTAGATCACTATGAGGCAGATTTACATCAGACGAGCCGTAGTAAGTGGCCGTCGCATGGTCCGCACACGGGCGTCTGACACCAGGCTTAGTATAGTAAATGACCACGTGGTTTCCGGAACTGACCGAAACTAATGGAGCACAGCGCTGTCAAAGTGGACGATTCACATTTCTGTGGGAAATTCCATAATATCTGACAGTAAAAATAGCACATCACGCGGCACTAATCTCGCCAACATGACAACACAGTGGACCTATTATATGTCAGTGTAGTCCGTCATAGGATGGGCCCAGCACCCCCCCCCCCCCCCCCCCCCTTATTTTTGTTTTTATGCTCCTAAGCCTTGCCTTGAGACCGCTGAAGGGGCAGGGCACTTTCTTAGGGGCCTTGGTTTCTGAACGCACCCCCTTGGTTGTACTATTACCCTCATCATGTTAGATAACACCAGGTGTCATCTTCCTTAAAACCTTTGACGTTTGCTCGTGGTTTTTCTTTTACAGTATTATGTTACATCATGTGAACTTTGGTTGTCACATGCTTGTGGTTATCGGGAGGCAGGCCGCTGATGATGCATCGCTCCTGATCTCCAGCTAATATACACGAATTGTAGAATATCTCAATGTTTAGAGTTAAAGGGCTTTTCCACGATGTTAATACCGATGACCTATCTTCTGGATAGGTCATCGGTATCTGATCGGTGGGGGTCCGACACCCGGGACCCCCGTCAAACAGCTGTCAGAGTAGTGCCACAGCGTTTACCAGCTTGTTCCAGACCAAGTGACGACCCGTTCATCGGTCACATGGCCTCAGTGCAGTTCAGCCCCATAGAAGAATCTGAGCGTAATACCAAGAACAGCCATTATACAGTGTATGGCGCTGTGCTTGAGAAGGACCCATCACTCACAGGAGCAGTGGTGCCTTGTTAAACGGCTGATCGGCGGGGGTCCCAGGTGTTGGACCCCCACCGATCAGATACTGATGAAATGTCCTGAAGATCATCAGTTGTAAGACGAGGTCAATGCCCTGGTATGATCGCTCGCCGTACCCACGTGAATTATTAGAATCAACCCAACAGAACCAGTACCCCTCTCCAGCACATATGGCAGGTTACGTAAAGGCTGTGGACACCTTTTGAGGGCAACTGATATCATCACCTTCTACTTATTTTAGACTATAAAAATAATTTTTTTAACTGGTCTTTATTAAAAGCGTTCATCCGTTTTTGTTTTTTTTTCTTCTACAGCTTTCAGTGTATTTGCAAACCAGCAGGCTCTCTGCTTCACTGTGACAGCTCGATCTGTAGCCCTTAGTTCTCAACTCCTGACAGCTCCTAGACACTCGTTTAAGGTCTTATTAGACTGAGAAGAATTTAGCAATAGTGAGTGTTTATGAGCTGTCAGGAAAGTACAGATCAAGCCATCAGTGCGGCTCCGACAGATTCATTGAGAAGAGGGAAGCAGTAGTCTGCGAATGCACTGAAACTGAAAGCTTGAAAGGGAAAACTTGCAAATAACAAAAAAAATATAGTAGAATGCAATGATAAAAGAAAACTTGCCTTCAAGGGTATCCATAACCTTTAAAGGGGTATACCCATCTCAGCCAATTATGTGGTGCTGCATTGTTTGTATAGCTCCCATTCACTTCTATGGGAGATCTCTTAAGCGTGGTTGGTGTCTGATGTGATTTGCCAGATTTGGTGATTTTATGTTCTGTTCCTGTGACGAAGCAGGACCATGGAAATCACTAGCGTAGGTGTGAACAGAGCCTTAGCTGTCTGAGCGACAGGCGTATTGAAATGTAAGCATTTAACCCACGTCTTTGAGGAAGCCAATGGGTAAAAGATCCAGTGACCTAACAGCGAGACCTAGTGGAGAATGCTTATGTCACCAATCTACCGCTACCCGTGTGTTTGATAACCTCTGGGTGACATGAGGCAGTTTTCATATCCCTGGGTGCTGATACTATTACATTTCCTATTTGGTCATGTGCTATTATTTCCTTTAAGGTTTGGGAGCAGAGATATCTGTCTGTGTCTCTCTCACCCAAGTCAGACACATAATCTGTATACCTGGGCAGTGTGAGGATTTGTGGAAACACATTAGGATCCATTCACGCGTCCGTAGTTTTTCGCATCCGCAATACAACTTTCTGGCACCCCAATAGAACTGCCTATTCCATGGTGATGGGTCATGTGACGGACCATGTGATGAGCGCAGTGACGTCACCACAGGTCCTTTTCCTCACAGATGAATGCTGAAGAGAAGCCGGGCTGAGTGAACAAGTGGATTAAGGTAAGGTAAATAATTTTTTTAACCCCACTAGCCCTATTGTACTATGCATTCTGTATTAAGAATGCTATTTTCCCTTATAACCATGTTATAAGGGAAAATAATAATGATTGGGACCCCATCCCGATCGTCTCCTTAGCAACCATGTGTGAAAATCGTACCGCATCCGCACTTTCTTGCGATTTTCACGCAGCCCCATTCACTTCTATGGAGCCTGCGTGGCGTGAAAAACGCACAATATAGAGCATGCTGTGATTTTCACGCAACGCACAAGTGATGAGTGAAAATCACCGCTCATGTGCACAGCCCCATAGAAATGAATGGGTCCGGATTCAGTGCGGGTGCAATGCGTTCACCTCACGCATTGCACCCGCGCGGAAATCTCGCCCGTGTGAAAGAGGCCTTCGAGGGTCACCATTGCATGTCTGTGGCTGGACTTCCAGATCGGTATGAGAATTCCTAATTGCCACCATGTAGCAGGATGTGTTGTCTCCGCAGTCGTCATAAAGCGTTGTAACACATGTTTGTAATGTTAATATTTAACTTCTGTAACTGGCAAATACATGGAAATGATGACTAATGGCTGTTTGACTGATCGGATGCAACCTACAGAACAGGTGTAAGCTTATGAATCTCTATGATCCCCATACATCTGGGGTGGGAGAATTGGGGATTAAAGGGGTTGTCCTGTCCTTAGGGCCGATCTGTTGTGTGAAGGGGCTGGAGCGCTTGAGCGGGCAATGCCGCCTCTTCATTGCCAGGCGCAGCACCCCACCTTGTGTGGTGGCTGTGTGCGGTACTACTAGTGTCCCTTTCACTACACCGACTCTACAAGCGAGATGAAGAGGAAGCAGTGAGTGCTGCAACCCCTTCAGCTGATTGTCGGGGTTACCCGGATTTGGATCCCCCACCGATCTGATACTGATGACCTATCCTGAAGATAGGTCATCAATATTACACCACTGCACGACCCCTTTAAATATAGGACTTGAAAAAGGCAGGAAAAAAATGCATGTTAAAAATGTAACAAAATAAAAAGGTGTGCAAACTTGTGCTTTCCAGAAAAGAAGAAAGCGCTCCTCTAATGCCCCCAGTTAGAAGATGGCTATTCTATTAGTCAGTGTTTTCACTTGAGATATAATTAAGGATTAAAGCCAAGCCCGTGCCTCATCTGTAAACAGCTGTTTTGAGGTGACTCCCGTCACAGAGAACTGGTTTAACTGGGTGAGAGGCCTAGGTCAGGATCCAGGGGATGCTAGTTCTTCTTGTGGCGAGCGCCCAGGCTCGGCTACAGTCCTAAGTTATGTCTCCTTACGTGTACCAGGCTGTCTCCACAATGAGAAATAGTACCCACAGATCCCGAGAATGTCCCTATTCCTAGCAGAGAAGTATTTGTGCGTGCCTGGCCGCTCTCCATTCATGTTAAATGTATGGAAGTTGCATTTAATGTTCAATCTCTGTATGACGAAATGCTCCCTAATATGTATCCGTTCTCCCTGAGATTTTGAGAGGTTGGCCGTCGGCCGCTCATAATGTAATATTATATCTGATAATCTGACATTAATTGATATTTCATTTTGTTAATTTTCAGGATATATTGCACCGCCTCATACTACCTACCCCAGCACTTACACGATTATCCAACAGCCAGCAGCAACCACTTCTGTGGTAGTGGTCGGAGGGTGCCCAGCGTGCAGGTAACAGTACAGTTATTTGGTGGTATCGATCATGGCTGATCATCTCCCTGTCTGTGTCGTTTATTCATGGTCTGTGCTCTGGCCTATTCCTGTGGCGTTGTGTCCATAGGTCACTTGTCCTTTCCATTTATGTGTATGGAAGTAAGCTCCAGTACCAAGCATAGCCACTATACAATGTACAGCGCTGGGCTCAGGCTACTAGGAAGAGCTCACCTGAGCACCACAGGCCCTTTCATATAGCTAATGGATGAGGGTGCTAGGAGGTGAATTCCTCCACCACCAATCTGATATTAAAGAGGTTGTCCTATCTTGTACATTGGGGTCATATCGCTAGGATGTGCCTCCAGTGTGTAATAGGTGCTAGGTCCCACCTCTAGGACATGCAAACAGAGCCTCCAAAGTTCAAGAAGACGCACTGCGCATGTGCATCCGCCCTCCATTCATTTCTGTGCAACTGCCGCTCGGCTATTTTCGGGAGACCCATTGAAATGAATGGGAAATGCACCGCACAAGTGCTGCGACTGCTCCATTCTCTTCTATTAGGCTTGCGGAAATAGCAGAGCCAGCACTCACCTGTTTTCGTTGGTCCCATAGAAATGAATGGAGGGTGGACGCGTATGCGTGGTGCGCCCTCCTGCACTTTGCAGGTTCCGCTAGCCCTACAAGGCATTGTAACTTGTGTAACAGTGACTTCTGGGTGGCACACTCCCGGTGAAGGGCTTTTTAAGGTATTCAATAATTGATGCCCTAGCCCGATCGGTCATTAAAGGGGTTGTCCCATCTTGGACTTTTGGGTCATATCACTAGGATATACCCTCAATGTCTCTGGGACCGGCACCTATCCTAAGACCAGAGCCTGCAAAGTGCAGTAGGACGCACGAAAAACAGGTGAGCGCTGGCTAGGTGCGGGTCCTAGACATTGGGGATATATCCTAACGATATGTCCCCAATGTCCAAGATGGGACAACCCTTTAAAGGGGTTGTCCGAGTTATTTTTGTATTTTCTATGTTTCTAACTAGGCAAATGTAACAGCTTTCCAATTAACTCACTTTATCTGCAGTGGCTGGTTTCTCAGATTTCACTGAGGTCACATGACCTGTGATGTCAGCTTCTCTCCCTGCTCTGATAATGTTTGTGCACAAGCCTGAGAGATCTGTACAGGAGGTCCCTGTGCTGGCCACGCCCCCCTGCACTGCAGGCTGCTGCTTATTGCTCTCTCCCAGGATTCTTAACCCCTTCAGCTGCACAGACTCAGGGCTGAAGTGTTTACTGTGTAGCTGCAGGCAGTAAGGAGACAAATGCTGGGCACAGATGCTGAAAGAAGTTCTGCAGAGCATTGCAGGTAGGGGGAAGATCCTGTGTGCATCAGCAGTGTCATTGTACAGCTGGGACTTGTAGTTCTATACATACAACATGCTGCAGAGTCTCCCAGCAGGCAGACATGTCACTCAGGGCAGTACTTGTATCCACCCCCTTAGCAGTGCAGGGGGGAGGGGCTGAGGTTGTTATTGCAGGTAAACAAAGGGCCAGAAGAGAACCAGGGAAATAAGGAAATAGATATTTATTTTGCCTAAAACTTGCTTAGCTCAGTTATGTATCGCTGACCATCAGATTTACAGTACTATATATATATTTTTTTTTTCCATAACTCAGACACCCCCTTTAATGATCTAGGGCTGTGATGGCTAACCTTTGGCACTCCAGCTGTGGTAAAACTACAACTCCCAAGATGCACACTTGCTTGCCTGAATGAAGCATGCTGGGAGTTGTAGTTTCACCACAGCTTGAGTGCCGGGAGTGTGCCACCAGGAAGTGACTGATTCACCAGGTACAATGTCTTGTTGGCTCAGCTGAATGTAATGCTACCTTTCACTTGGCGATCTGTTGCTTGATTCTGGAGAATCCATATTCAAATGAGCAGTTAAGTGCACTGAGGGTGGGACCAAGTCATTCAGTGCATCCTTGCTCCTCCCTGTCCTTGACTGGCATGGACCGATAAGATGACTGTGCAGGGACCTGGTCCTGTCGATGGAGGGGCCGGCAGTCATATGTTGGAGGATTTTGCAATCCGTGTGGTCATCAGTTACTGCATCACCCATCGTCCTTTGCAGTTATCTGCTGTTTCTCAATTGTTCCTGAAGTCTTGCCCGCTAAGTGCTTGAGTTAAAGTACTCGCTGAAAGTACTCCCTGTCCAAATAAAAAAAGAACTGCACAAAGCTTCATATCTCCATGGATGAAGGGAGGAAACATGTCCCCGCTTTCATAATACTTCCATGACTGCCCTGCTACCTGAGGTCTCCCCAATGGAGAAAACAACCATCGGTTGGCCGAAGATGCACATAAATAAGAGATAAGCGGCTAACTGATACTTCTGGAGCCACTTATCACTCTGGGGACGTAAAATCAGGCATTTTAAAGTCCAGTCCTCTGTTTCATCTGAGAGGAGATTTTATAATAATCCCACATCCGATCATAGACGTGTTTGCTAGTGTCCCATGGATCCAGCATGTACGGTCCGACCTCCGTGTCTACTCAGATATGCATAGAGTGACCCTATATACTGCATGTTAACCCATTCACAGCATGACCGCTCCTCCTATAGCTACACTCATCCACTTGTATATACCACTTATTGCCAAGACTAGCTGGTAGCCTCTAGTTTAGCATTTTACTTAATTCTTTTATGATAAATGTAGCGGTCACATCCATGCACCCGGCTAAAATAAATACGGTCAGGTTATGGTCATATGATGCATTGTGAGCTGATGAGGAAGAGGTCAGTGTGTTCCTGTTTTTAATCATGTGAATTGTGTATGAAATGCACAAGCTGCTCTGTGTGCTATCTGGGGGGAAAGGTATAATTATGGATAAAATCAACTATATTTACATATATAAGCTGTATACACTTCATTTTATCTATAACTAGACATTTACCGTATATATTGTTTTGCAGGTTCCGTGCGAAAATCTGCAACAATGTAGAATACTGTACTGAATGCAGCCTACCATCCCAGACAGCTCATGGCACCACCTGGTGGTTGCCCAGTGCATTGCAGTTATATTAATATAAGGATTCTTTCACTTGCATGGTTGTTTTCGGGTATTGAGATCCGGCACAGGATCTCAATACCGGAAATAAAACGTTTCCATTTAGTCCTCATGCATTCTGAATGGAAAGAGACCCGTTCAGGATGCATCAGGAGGTCTTCCGTTCCGGCAGCATTCCGTTTTGTGACCGGTCACAAAACTGCTGCAAGCTGCGGTTTTGTCTGGTCATAGGACCGGATCTGGCATTGAAAACAATGTAAGTCTACAGTGACGGATCATTTTTTTATTTATTTTTTTTAGCCTAAAAACAGATCTGTCACCCATTGACTTTCAATGTATTTAGTTATTTTTTTATTTTATTTTTTCGTCGTTTTGATTTCACACAACAGCATCCTAACAGAACGGATGCATCCTGATGTGCAAAATCAAAACGGAACCGTTTAAATCCGGTATTGAGATCCTCTGCCGGGTCTCAAAACCGGAATTAACAACGCAAGTGTGAAAGTAGCCTCCGATGAGCTGACACTGTGCCATCTCTCTACTTGGAGCAACATTGCGCAGCAGTGTTAGGTTATTACTAAAGGCCCCTACAGCTGAACTTGACGACAACCTAATGGGGGTAATTTATCAAATACCAGTGTTTTGATACCTCCTGCGCCACCCAGAGAATGCTCTGCTCTTAATTTATCATCAGGCACAGGCCTCGTCATAAATTGGATGCATGCGTCTAGATTGAAATTTACTCTATTCCCTGACTGGAGCAGCTTTCAGGAAACTGGTGTAAATAATGGTGAATGTGCTGTGGCTGATGGCCCAACTCGTGCTCTGCCACTCCCACAGGTTTAATGGCGGAATAAAAACGCTGCATGCACCTAAACGTAGGCGTATAGGCATTTAAAAAGTAGCAAAAAGGGGCCATGCAACTTTCTTACGTCAAACTGGCATGATAAATGTGAACAGGGAGCTCCCGACCCAGACAAATTATAATATTTTTTTTATTAATTTTTTTGGGGCCAGGAGAAAAGCTGCCACTAAAGTGTCTGACAGCAGCTTTCTCTCCCCATAGAACTGTATGTGTATCGGGGAGTCGGAGAGAGAGCTGTCGCCCAACAATCATTCTGCCTATGGCTATTGAATGTGTATGTCCACATGTTGCTGGATAACGTGTTCTTGCTGGGATGGCGGTAGCCTCTAACCTACACATAATGCTCACTGGAAACCACTTGTCTTCTCTCCAAGAGACTGTCCCCAGCGGTCTCTGATTGGGCAGACAATCCTAAAATTTGCCCTGTAGTAATGCATAATATACTATGGTGTGGACTTTAGGGACCTGGACTACCTCCTAGAAGTACACGGTAAATGTAATGGAAATCCAGCCTACTTCCAAACCCCTGATCCATGCCCCCGCCCCCCCCCCCCCCCCATTAAAGCCTCAGTCACACGTCGGTGTTCAGTCAGTGATTTCCATCATTGATTGTGAGCCAAAACCAGGACTGGAGCCTCTACAGACATAAGGGAAAGATCTGCACCTGTGTTTCAACTCAATTACTGACCGAACACAAACGTGTGAATGAGGCGTAAGTATAAGGTTATGGCGACAATGGTCTTAGGGTCTCAGCGAGTCACATCTGCAACCCCTGAATTGCAAAAAATCTAGCAGTTGGATTTTTTTTTATTTTTTTTTGCAATTGCAGCACACATGCGACTTTATTCATTTCTATGGGATCCATGCACTTAATGTACTTCTACCTGACAGTCATAAAACCTTCATTTTCTATCACCTTACGTTGTGCTTTATGTTTTGTATTGCCTCAGGGTCGGAGTTTTGGAAGATTCCTTCACCTGCCTGGGGATCTTCTGCGCCATCTTCTTATTCCCGATTGGAATCCTGTTCTGTCTCGCTTTGAGGCAACGAAGATGTCCCAACTGCGGAGCCACATTTGGTTAAGAGGAGCAAAAGAGACACCACTTTCTATATCATCCCCCTTCGAAATCCCTTACCAATGCACAATCCTTTTCTTTAATTGAATAGCCTCATTATACGTGGGTGGCGATACGGTCTATCCGTTCTGCATAGGGTGGGAGGGGAAAGCTCTGTGCCATAGAGACACGTGGAAGTGTGAGGCTTCCATATACCAGTGCCTTTAGAGACTACCAAGATCCCGGCTCTGCCCTGTGCTCCTGTCATATGAAGACAAGTCCCCGTCACTTGTGTTCACCTATTTGTATATATGTTAGAGTCAGACAAACTTCAATCTGTAAGATGTCTTAGGAAGAAAAAAAATATATTTTATAGTAAAACAAAGCAGCACTGTGATAATTCTAACGATTGTCATCATTAAAATGAACAAATGATCTATTACTCTATTGTACCAGTACGTCTGTGTGGCTCATATGAAATTCAGAGTTTATTAAAGACTTAAATCTAATAATGCAGGGTGAGATATGAAATGGCTGCTGCATGGGTCAGAATTTTTTTTTGGTGTGTTTTAAACAGGTGTTGTGTTTTTTTTTTTTTTTTTTGCCCTAGTGTGGCATTTGACTTTTTTTTTCCCCCTCCTATAGAGAAAAGAATAGGGTGTCAATAAAATACCACCCCAAAACTGCTTGTAAGAAAAAAAAATGCAAGGTCATTTTTTTTATTTTTATTTTTTTACAAGCCAGGAAAGAGACTGTGTGGAAGCATCCTCAAAGGCTATGTACACCTTTCGGAGGCTTTTTTTTTTTTTTTTTTGCATTTTACTCTTTTGGCTAAAAATCATTTTCAATTGGCCTTCATTAAAAATATTGAACTATTCTGTCACAAAGTATCAACTGTTTTTCTCGCTGCGTGCATCCTGCTTTCACTTTGGCAGTCATCTAAGGCCACTTTCACACATGTTTTTGGTGCGGATCTGTCATGGATCTGCACAGACGGATCCTTTCAGATAATACAAACGTCTGCATCTGTTCAGAACGGATCAGTTTGTATTATCTTTAACATAGCCAAGACGGATCTGTCTTAAATACCATTGAAAGTCAATGGAGGACGGATCCGTTTTCTATTGTGTCATCCGTCCCCCATTGACTTACATTGTGTGTCAGAACGGATCCGTTTAGCTCAGTTTCGTCAGACTGACACCAAAACGCTGTGTCCGCCTCCAAAGCGGAATGGAGACAGAACAGAGGCAAACTTATGCATTCTGAGCGGATCCTTTTCCATTCAGAATGCATTAGGGAAAAATGTATCCGTTTTGGACCGCTTGTGAGAGCCCTGAACGGATCTCGCAAACGGAAAGCCAAAACTCTAGTGTGAAAGTAGCCTAAGAAACCTGATCTCTTAACTAAGAGGTAATAAACCCTTATTTAAGCCACATTCTCAGTAAGGTAAGACCCGAGCCATAATGAGTGTTCATAATGTCAGAGATAAGGGGTCCATCAGCTCCTGATCTGACAGAAAATCCTAAGGCTGCTACTAATGAACAATTGAAAATTTTATTTTTTTCAGTACAATGCAATAAAAAATTAAAATCACCCCCCAGAGGTGTCGAGCATGTCAGTATGATCAACCCTGTTAATGGTCCATTCACACGTCCGCAATTTCGCTCCGCATTTTGCGGAACGGAATTGTGGACCCATTCATTCCTATGGGGCAGCAAATTGAATTGCAGATCCGCACTTCTGCTCCGCAAAAAAATAGAACATGTCCTATTCTTGTCCGCAATTGCGGACAAGAACAGGCATATTCTATTAGTGTGGTCCACAAAATGCGGAACGCACATTGCTGCTTTCCGTGTTTTGTGGATCTGCAAAACACGTTGCGGACGTGTGAAAAGAGCCTAAACCAGGCATATTGCTTGGCAGGGTTGATCATGCTGAGCAAAATAACACCCTTCTTTTTTTCTGTAGTCATCCTACAGAAAATTGCTTCTGAGATATTTTAGATTTATGCAAATAACATTTTTCGAGGCCATCATTTGCACAGCAATGTCATTATCACAAAGTGGGAATTAAAAAATGGAAAAAGTCAAAACTTTAGAAGATAATAAAAATGTATTTACAAAAATGAGAATCGTTCCTTTTGGGGCTGGTATTTCATAAAGAGAGGATAATAAACATGTTCATTTCTGTACCCAAATGTATAACATTACCAAGTTGGCTTCCTTCAGCCCTTAAAGAAAAATATCCTTAAAAGGTGTATATCCATCTCATACATAAAAGGCACATCTCTTAGGCCAGCTTTGGGTACGGCCGCTCGCTCAGGTTTCCTGATGCAGTTTGGAAAGCCAAAGGCAGGAGTGAACTCAAAAAAGAGAAGTAGTCTCTGTCCTTTATACTTCTCCTTGGTGTTGACTTCACCAGGAGACCTGACTGTGCGGGGAGCTGCAGCCCCTTCATGCTCAAATCAGTGAGTGGCTTAGAAATCGGACCGCTACTGATAAAGTGAGGACATATCCAAGTGATGATGGAATACCCCTTTAACCGTGGCGTGTAAAACAGTACTGGTAGGCACACATCCACCACACAAATGATAATTAGTTGCCCTTAAAGAAGAACTCCAGATTTTTTTTATTTGCCTATATAGTGCAGGGCGTGATCAAAGCATGAGGGATCAGCAACCTTCGGCACTCCAGCTGCTGGGAAACTACAACTCCTAGCATGCAAACATGCTCGGCTGTTCTAACGCCCACAGAAGTGAACAAAGCATTCTGGGAGTTTGTTTCTGAACAGCGTGAGGTTGCTGATCTCTGACAGAGGATCTTCTATATATCTATTTTATTTCATGTGTAATTTGTGGACTGGCAGCCATCTTTATTCCTTCTCTGCTATGTCTGTCTTGTTCACAGGAGCCCAGAACCGTCCACAGTACTCCAGGTGTGGTCTGACTAGTGATTTGTAAAGTGGCAGGACTATGTTCTCATCACAGGCATCTATGCCCCTTTTGATGCAACTAGGGTTGTCTCAGGTATTGAATTATAGATACCCAAATCGATACCGGGATTTGCCATTTACCGATACGAGGAGCAGAGAACATGGAGGGCGCTGTTCTGCCATGTTCCCTCAGCAGCACAGGGGAGAAGGAAGCAGTCGTCCCCCTCCCTGTGCCGCTGCCACCAATGAAGACAACACTCATTATTTCAAATACAGGAGGCGGGTGCTGGCTGCACAATCATTTAGCCGGCACCCGACCTCAGAGGTAGCTGCGATCCGTGGCAGTTAACGCGCCCATTACCTGAGGGGTTATCTTCATTGGTGGCGCAGTGCGCCTTCCCCAACTCCATTATTAAAGTCATTGGTGGCAGTGGCCACAGGGTCCCCTCCTCCTCATTGGTGGCAGCTTCTGATCGGAGCCCCAGCAGTGTAATCGCGGGGCTCCAATCTGTTACCATGGCAGCCAGGAGTCCTATTCACCCTAATAGAGCTCTATCCGGGTGAATAGGACAAGGGTTCTAGCCACTAAGAGGGCTAATAGTTAGTAACTAAAAAAAAAAAAGTTTAAAAAACAAACACCAAAATATAAAGTAAAAATCACCTCCTTTCCCAATTTTATATATAAACAATAAATAAACGTATTACATATCGCCACGTCCGACAAGTCCAAACTATTAAAATATAAAATATCTCCAATGCGATGAACGTCGTAAAACACAATTCGCCATTTTTTTGTCCCCCCCCCCCCAAAAAAAATAGGATAGGACTGTTCTAAGGGCCAGACGTTCCAGAAAATGCAGAATGCATGGTGTTTTTTTTGCACGGTATGGAGTATCACAATACTTTTTTATGGTATCTAATTCGAAACCCAATCAAAATGTTGGTATCGAGACAACCCTAGATGCAACCCAGGTCAGACTGTGCAGGGACTCATTGTACTGACAAGAGAAATGACAAAATCTTATTTGCCAGCCCCACCATAAATTTCCAGTTCAACACACAAGCACTGCTATGTCACCGCAAGTATTTACTGAAACAGATCTGTCTGGAAAGCTGAACTAAATGGACCCCAAACCACTATGCGACAGTACACATTAGGCGCTCTGCTCCTTTCACACGGGCCGATAATCAGACCAATTATCGGGGATGAGCGTTTGTATAAATGCACGTTCCTGATAATTGGCCTGTGTAAAAGGTGCTTGAAATCACCCAATGAACAAGCAAACTCTCGTGCATCGGGTGATCCGGTCGTTCTGCTGGTGCCAAAAATCATCGTTCCTGAGCAGCAGATCATGCTGTCTAAACAATGACCGGCTGCCCAATGGGTTCTGATGTGGATAAGCGATCACTGTAGTGGAGGCGACTGCCACAAGTAAATGCAGCCCTCCTCTCCACTGATGATCAGGTAATTATCGGGAATGTCTGGTTCATTCCCGATAGTTGCCTGATGATATAGCGGGACCTTATGCATCTATGGTCTGGAATACCTGGAGCGTTCCGATTTCTTCTCTCTTTCAGTTTTAAGTTGGAAGAGCGTGGAGCAGCAGGCCACTCTACTGTAGTGACTGTTAAGTCTGTGAGCTGGAAGCCCTACCAATGACCTGAAAAAACACCCTACCCGTTTGCACAGTTCGGGCTTACTCATGCACACAAACATTTTTTTCTGGGTGTAGTGTGTATGCAGACCCATTCACTTCAACGGGGCCGCAAAAGATGTCAACACCACACCGTGTACTGTCCGCATCCGTATGTCCCTTCCATTGCATCCGCAAAAATATAGAACATGCCTTATTCTTGTCAGCATTGTTCTATAATGGTCCGGACTCCCATTCTGTAAAATGTGGAATGCACATGGCCGGGATCCATGTTTTGCGGATCTGAACAGGCACTGCTTGTGTGCATAAGCCCTAATCAGATTTTCTGTAACTGTTTAAGCATCTGTATTAAAAAAAAAAAAAAGTCCATCACCCCCAACACACACTTTACAATATAATGCTAAAAAAAAAATTACATCCAGCTACCAGGCGCTCTATGTGCGCCAACCGTAAGTAGTGGAGAGGGGTAAACCAGTGAAGGGTAGGTTCACAGCTACAGTAAAGATAACCCGATAGTCTGTTCTGGAAGAGGAACAAACTACCAGACTTACCGCATTCTGCATTACCGGATCCCCATTGACTATGATGGGATCTGGTGGCTTTCTGACCAGACAAATACTGCTGCATGCAGTGGTATTTGTCTGATGGCTATCCGGCATGAATGGCGGGCTATGCTGGATACAGTAAATGCGGCAGTCTGTTCCTTTGCTGGAATAGACTACCAAATTACCTTTACCACAGATGTGAACATAGCCTTAAATGGCATCTGTCAGCAGATTTGTACCTATGAAACCGGCTTCCCTGTTGAGAAAAATTATGTTTTAATATATGCAAATGAGCCTCTAGGAGCAACAGGGGCGTTGCCGTTACACCTAGAGGCTCAGCTCTGTCTGCAACTGTTGCAGCCTCTGCACTTTGACAGGGCCAGACAGTGAAAACATCATCACGCTTGGCCCTATCAAAGTGCAGAGGGCGTAGCAGTTGTAGAGAGAGCTGAGCCTCTAGATGTAATGGCAACGCCCCTGTTGCTCCTAGAGGCTCATTTGCATATATCAAATCTTCATTTTTCTCAGCAATACAGGGAAATATGAACATGGGACTAACACAGACTCCTTCAGCTGCCAAGCGCACATGTAACAGGTCAGCCAGTGTCATAAGGACAAATCTGCTGACAGGTGCCCTTTAAAATCCATAAAACATTGTGGGTCTTCGACGTTCTTTGACTTCCCAGTACATGGTTCTTAGGCATCAGAGCCCACTACAGGGTCATCCTTGCTTTGTTCTTGTGCCTTTTCCTTTCCCTCCTCCCCCGCTGGTTCCTGTGGCTTTTCCTCCCGGGCGCTCTTTACCACCTCCTGCAGATTATACTTCCTGAACAGGGTGTAGTCCTTCACCACGCTAAGGCAACAGACGTTCTTGATGATCTCTACTACAATGGTGTACTCTGGGTTGGTCAGGTCCACTTTATTCTCTGGATTCAGGCTCCCAACTATTCCTGAAACATAAAAGAGTGTAAGTCTGTGCAGCCACAAAGCTCATCAATAGACTAACGCGAGATGTGGAATGATGGCTGCTGAATGCTGACGTCAGGGAAGGGGACATTCTACCAAGGATACATCACATGACAACCACAAGCTGCCACGCATTGCGCCCCAAGCAACCAGTGTTTCTTTGATGGATCTGGTCTTCAGTTTAAAGGAGTTGCAACTTTGAGGTGCCTTTCTGCCAGACCCCTAAACATGGTCTAAACCAGGCATGCTCAACCTCTGCAGCCCTCCAGCTGTTGAAAAACTGCAACTCCCACCATGCCCTGCTGTAAGCTGTTCAGGCATGCTGGGAGTTGTAGTTTTGCAACAGCTAGAGGGCCGCAGGTTGAGCATGCGGTTAAGCATGCCTGGTCTAAACGTCTCCCCGACGCTGTGTTCCAGCTCCTTTGCTCCCCGCCGCCTTACGCTGGTACCCACTTGGGTCACCTGGCCCCTGCTGACAAGTGGTCAATGTGTCACGTCACTGGGTCATGTGACACATGGGGGACATGTCACTGCTTCAGCCACGTCAAACGATATGTTGACACAATAGAGCCGGAACCCAGCGGCAGGAAGTAGGTGAATATGCTTACTTCCGAAGGTCCTGCCACATGGGGGATCTGCCCGAAAAATCCCAGAGGGTAAGTAACCCCTTTAAAAAGATATAGCTCTAGATCTGGAAAATCAGTCCTTCTCCTCGGTGGACACTGCAGTGCTAGCTGGCTCCTCTCACATGGAAACATCACAAGGCATAGGCTCCCAGGACATGACAGAAGATTTCCCCCCTCCCACCTCAATTTTTTTATTGGGTCCCTTCCCAATGTAGATATTTTTTTGCTCATGTTCTAATGTATATAGCAGTAGCCCCATTACACCAGATCTTCATTTTCAATGTGAGAAGAAAAAACCAGATTGGCTGTGTTGGACTTTTTTTTTTACCCAACCTTTTATTTCACCCCTGTCAAGAGAGTCACCCAGAAACCACTTGGGGGCATCCATTTGTCTCTCTGGCTGAAGCAGGGTGACAGACACCAGAGGCCATTGTAACAGCTTTATTACATAATGGCATGGCATACCATACCGTGAAGATGGCAGGTTAGGCCAAGTTCACATCTCCAGAAACCTGATCTGGCAGTTCACCGGTTCCCGGCACTGCTGGATATTGTCGGTCACCGCTGGACCCCATAGAGTCTATAAGATGGGTTTCGGCCAGAAAAACTGTTGTATGCATGTTTTCTGCCGGATCGGATTACTGGAGATGTGAACGTAACCTCACTACGAACCAGTGCCACCACACTGCAGGAACATCTCACCTGCCAGGTCCTTGATGACCTCGTCCCTGTTCATGTGATTGTTATTTCTCGCCTTATACACAATTTGAAAAGTTCCTTTGTTGGGAGCTTTAAACCAACGCTGGAAGAACGTCTCTGCGTATTTCCTGAGATCCTCGGGGAAAGCTTTACAAGTACCCGTGACGGGTAACATACGAAGGATGACTCTCGTCTTCTTCTTCTTCGTAGTGTGTAACTCGTTTAAAATGTGGTGGACCAACTTCTCGGGCTCTGAAATGAGACACGCGTTCACCAATATTAGTTAGAAATTGTCCCACATAATCACATGTAGGCAAAGCATGAACAAACTAAAGTGGCATTAACCCCTTCCCGCTCTGCAGCATACAGGTAGTTAACATCCAGGGCTGTAATAGTGCGGCCTTGGGATCTGTGCCTCTACCATGGCAGTTGGCTGTGTTAGGGTACTTTTTCACTAGCGTTTAAGTTTTCCGGTATTGTCATTCAATGGGGACAAAACTGAACTAAACAGAACGCTCCAAGATGTATACCGTTCCGTTTAGTTCCGTTCTCAGACCGGAGAGTAAACCGCAACATGTTGTATTTTGCTTTCCGTCCTGGGATGCGGAGCAAGACTGATCCAGCATGACCCCCAATGCAAGTCAATGGGGACGGATCCGTTTTCTCTGACACAATAGAAAACGGATCCGTCCCCCATTGACTTTCAATGGAGTTCATGACGGATCTGTCTTGGCAATGTTAAAGATAATACAACCGGATCCATTCATAACGGATGCAGATGGTTGTATTATCAGTAACGGAAGCGTTTTTGCTAAACCCTGCCGGATCCAGTTAAAACGCTAGTGTGAAAGTAGCCTTACGCAGCTGCCATCCTGTGCTAATGCAAGAGGCATAACCCTGATCCCAGACTACTGTAACTGCCACGGTCAATTTCTGACTGCGGTATCTAAGTGGTTAGAAAAAAAGAAGGAGGCTTCGTCTCTCTACCCATCCCCCCTCCCCCAGCGATTCTATCACAAAGTGACAAGGGTCTGCTATGGCGTTGATGGGTCTATGGCTTTTAACAGTTTTACTGGAATTGACATCATAATAAAGCTTCACATGACTGGTTTTGCCGTGTCTGTAACAACCCATCCAATAAAATATACTATTTTTATACTGAATAAAAAAATCTCTAAAAAAAAAAAAAGTCTGGTTCCTGAAAAATGAAATAAAACCAAAAAAAGTGTATGTAGCACAAAAAGGCACCAATGAAGACTACAACTTGCCCTGAAAATAAATAAATCATAGGTCTTTGAATGTGGTGACGTATAAAAAATAAAATATATTTTTTTTTAAATAAAATAATTATAAATAATTCTGCATGGTGAACACCATAAAATTAAAACACCAAAAAAAAAAGGAGGAATTGGTGTTTTTTTCCACACTGCCCCTTTAAAAAAAAATAATGATTAGATGCACCCCAAAACGGTGCAGTAAAAAAATTAAATTAATCTTGCAAAAAACAAGTCCTTATATGGTTATGTTGATGGGAAAAGTAAAAACAAATACAAAAAAAAAGCAGAAAAAAAAATAAAATAATGTTGTGTCCTTAAGGGCTCATGCACACGACCGTTGTTTTGTGGTCCGTTTTTCACGGATCCGTTGTTCCGTATTTAATATTTTTTTCTCTGATTCAAGTCCTCTTCCGTTCCGTTATTCCACAAAACATATCCGTATGGTTTCTGTAAGCGATCTGTTTTTTGCGGATTGGAAACGGAAACAGTAACTTATTAAACACATGAGCAATATGGGCTGAGCATAGCATTTCTACAGTATGGATCCGCAAAATACAGATGTGTTCAGTTTGCGTTCCGTATTTTCTGCAGACCCATTGACTTGAATGGGGCCTCGGACTGTGATTTGCAGACAATAGGACATGCAGTACTTTTTGGCGGAACGGAAATACAGAAATATGGAAACGGATTGCACACAGAGTACCTTCCGTTGTTTTTGCGGACCCATTGAAGTGAATGGTTCCGCATACGGTCCAAAAAAAAAAAACACGGAACGGAAGCGGAAAGAAAATACATTTGTGTGCATGAGCCCTAAGGGTGTGGTGACACTGGTCGCGGCCAGGATTGCAGAGTAGCAGTGATCCCATACAAATAAATGGAGTCGCAGCACAAGTAAAAAAAAAAAAAAAATCCAATACTGCTGTTTTGTTTCTGACTCGCGCTGCAATCCCATTCATTTCTATGGGATGATGACCAGTGTTGCTGTGTAGTCGGACCCTAACAGGTGAAGGGGATATTCCCACCTCGGCCCTTCTTGGCTAAGATCGGCACATGTATGTGGTGGATGGGGTTTTGGAGACAGCTGTGCTCCCATAGAGGTGAATGCGAGTTACAGAAGCAGTGCAGCGCAGCTCACTCGGCTGTTTCCGTAACTCCGACTATCGCATATGGCGGTTATTCCAATCTCTGCCAAGATCGTGAACCCCACATTGCCCCGCACTATTACTGGAACCCTCCCTCCAGCAACTACATGTAAAGAGGAACATGACAACTTACCTACATTCAGAGTCCTAATGAAAACAACATTATTAGCCCCACTTTCTACTGACTGAAATCTGCGCAAATTCTTTTCAGTCGATGTACGAATCTGGTCAACTTCTTTCTTTAGAGCGGCTTCAACATCATCATCATCATCTTCCTCCTCACTGCCTGACAGTTTATCTTCTTTCCCACACAGCTGTAGATGGAGGAACACATTTCCTTATCATTCAGGCAAGGACAGCAAACATGCAGGCTCAGGCCGTGTTCAGATGTGTGGATCTGGTGAGGAATCCACACTGAATGGATAATGAGACTCAATGGGGTTTTTACCAAAGCCCATTTACATACCCCCCAATAAACTGTTCCCATTTTAGGGTAGAGTGTGTATTTTTCAAATCTGCACCATGTCCTATATGTCGCAGAACAGAGCTGCGGTCGGAGTCACCACTGTATCGGGAAACACTATAAGGCCCCTTCCACACGGGCGAGATTTCCACGCGGGTGCAATGCGTGAGGTGAACGCATTGCACCCGCACTGAATCCAGACCCATTCATTTCTATGGGGCTGTGCACATGAGCGGTAATTATCACGCATCACTTGTGCGTTGCGTGAAAATCGCAGCATGCAACGCAGACGGCCCCATAGAAGTGAATTGGGCTGCGTGAAAATCGCAAGCATCCGCAAGCAAGTGCGGATGCGGTGCGATTTTCACACACAGTTGCTAGGAAAGGATCAGAATGGGGACCCGATCATTATTATTTTCCCTTATAACATGGTTATAAGGGAAAATAATAGCATTCTTAATACAGAATGCATAGTCAAATAGCGCTGGAGGGGTTAAAACATTTTTTAAAATAATTTTACTCACCTTAATTCACTTGTTCGCGCAGCCCGGCTTCTCTTCTGTCTTCATCTTTGCTGTGCACAGGAAAAAGACCTGTGGTGACGTCACTACACTCATCACATGGTCCGTCACATGATCCATCACCATGGTAAAAGATCATGTGATGGACCATGTGATGAGCGCAGTGACGTCGTCAAAGGTCCTATTCCTCAAAGAAGACGACAGAAGAGATGCCGGCTGCGCGGACAAGGGATGAGGAGAGTTAAAAAAAAAAAAATTTAATTTTTTTTTTAACCCCTCCAGCCCTATTGTACTTTGCATTCTGTATTCAGAATGCTATTATTTTCCCTTATAACCATGTTATAAGGGAAAATAATACAATCTACACAACCCCGATCCCAAACCCGAACTTCTGGGAAGAAGTTCGGGTACCAAACAAGCAGATTTTTCTCACGCACGTGCAAAACGCATTACAATATTTTGCACTTGAGCGGAAAAATCGTGCATGTTCCCGCAACGCACCCGCATCTTTTTCCGCGACGCCCGTGTGAAACCAGCCTAGGGCCTCTTTCACACGGGCGTGCGTGCCCCGTAGTCGCAATGCACGAGCACAGTCCGCGGGGAAGCCACAGCGGATCGCGGACCCATTCACTTGAATGGATCCGTGATCCTTCCGTTCCGCAAAAAGATAGCACATGTGCTATCTTTTTTGCGGAACGGAAGTATGGGATGAAACCCCGCGGAAGTACTCCGTAGTGCTTCTGTAGGCTTCCGCTCTGTGCTTCCGTTCCACATCTCCGGATTTGCGGACCCATTGAAGTGAATAGGTCCGCATCAGTAATGCGAAATGCCCACGGAAACGGCCCCAGTGTATTGCGGATCCGCCAGTGTGAAAGAGGCCTAAAAGCGCCCCCTTTTATTTTCAGGAATGACTGGGATCCTTGCAGTAAATGCTTTTTGGACTTTTGTACCTTTCACCTGCTGCACCCTTCTGGCTCCCTTCAGCCGTCATCTTGTCCTTGGGCTGTAAACTACTGGACAGACGTTTGCCAATGACTGGCTGCAGCAGTGATAGGTCCCCAGGCAGCACATCACTGCTGTGTCACAAGCTGCTTAGGGACATGTCACTGCTGAGACCAGTCACTGGCTGCAGCGGTTCTGATCGGTTGGGGTACCAGGTTATCAGACCCCCACCGATCAGATACTGATGACCTATTCTGTGGCAAATGTGCATCAAAGTTTGTGACTAAGGCCGCTTCCACACGAGTGAGTTGTTCCGGATTCGGAACGTGAGTATGTGGCAGCTTCCATCCTGACCTCCCAGCACTGCTGGGGTCACACAGCATTATATTGATATATGATGCTATGTAACCCTTACAGTTCTGGAATGTATTGGATAACAGTGACATAATGCTGTCAGTGTTATACATTACATTCAAGATCTCTAAGGGTTACATAGCATCAATCAATATAATGCTATCTGATCCAGTCAGTGCTGGGAGGTCAGGACGGGAGCTGTGTTAGGGCTCGTTCACACAACCGTTGGTGTCCCATTTCTGTATTGCGGATCCGCAATACATGGGCACTGTTCGGTTGTCATTCCGCATCACGGATGCGGACCCATTAATTTCAGCGGGTCCGCAAATCCAGAGATGCGGAGCAGAAGCACGGAACGGAATACTACAGAGTGCTTTCTGGGGTTCCGTACCGTGCCTCCGCACCGCAAGATAGAACATGCTCTATCTTTTTGCGGAACGGAGGGATCGCAGACCCATTCAAGTGAATGTGTCTGCGATCCCCATGCACCGATGTCAATGAACAGCAATGCTGATTCCCATTAGAAACGATGGGACTCTGATTCGCTGCAGTGTGAGCTATTCCGGTTGGTTGAAGTTATCCCCCATCCACAGGATAATTATTAGATCTGTGGGGTCCTACTACTGGGACCCCCACTAATCACGAGAACGGGGATCTTGTACCCCGTGGAGCCGTCCAAAATGAACGGAACAGCCAGTCGAGCATATTCCCAGCCGCTCCATTCATTTCTATAGGGGTTCCAAAGACAGCTCAGTACAGCGCTCTGCTATACTCCCATAGAAGTGAATGGAGCCGCTGTGCACACGCCTGACCGGCCGCGCCTTTCTTTTCAGGGGGGGCTCCATGGGGTACAGGATCCCCGTTCTCATGACCGGTTGGGATCCCAGTGACTGTATTACCCAGACTAGAGTGAGCATTAGCTGTAACCGTGTCTGCAGCTCTTGTAGGACTACACCTCCCAGCATGCAGCCCTCAGGACAGTTGTAGCTCCACAGGTTGTCACAGCAGATCTCAGCCCCTACCTTCTCGGCGCCGTACAGCAGCTCTCCGTACTCATTGAGCAGGCTGTAGGCTTCCGCCACGCACTTCCTCTCGTTCATGTTGCAGGTGATGAGGATGCCCTGCATGCCCACCTCCAGCTGCCTGCCCTTGTGCCGCTTGGCATTGCCCACATATTGCGTCTTCGCTCTCTTCTTCCCCTTCTGAACCTCCGCGCTCATCTCAGCAGTAGAACAACAGCGCCGCTCGCGCACAACACGTGGTCACTGGCGCTTTCCTCTGACGTCACCGGGGCGCGCCGCTGCATTGACAGCTGGTAACACGTGGTTTTGTGGTGGTGACTTGAATGGAGGTGCTCCTGATAGGTATGATGTCACCGGAAGAGGCGGGGACTCCCAGATTACAAGGGATATCAGTGCAAGTTAGTTTAGTCTTTACCGTGCAACCTTAGTACTGTGTGTGGAGGGGAGTGATGAGGCTTTCATTTTCAGTGGAACTGTATGTTGGAGGGGGAAGGTTATGGTATTTACATGGGACTGCAGGGAGTGGTTATTTTACATGGGACTGTATGGTGGATATGCTAAAGGAAGAGGAGTGATATTATTTACATAGGGCTGAATGGATTATTTTTTTTACATGGGACTATGTTGGAGGAGGCTGAAAGGAGGGGAGAAACAATTTACATGGGACTGCATGTTGGAGGGGAGCAATGGAGGGGCTGAAGGAAATGATGCAATTTACATGAGACTGTATGTTTGTGGGGTGCAATGTTATTTACATGGGACAGTACATTGGAAGGTAGAGATGATCTGCAGAATGGGGCTGTATGTAGGCGGGTAGAGAT
The DNA here is from genome assembly GCF_014858855.1 of Bufo gargarizans. Lineage (NCBI taxonomy): Eukaryota > Metazoa > Chordata > Amphibia > Anura > Bufonidae > Bufo > Bufo gargarizans. The sequence goes on along the minus strand of NW_025334508.1, from coordinate 3,504 downwards.
GTTCTGCAGAATGGAGCTGTATGTAGGCGGGTAGAAATGTTCTGCAGAATGGGGCTGTATGGGTATATGTAAAAATACACCCCAAAACACATTGCCCTACTTCTTCTGAGTACGGCGATACCACACGTGACACTTTTTTGCAGCCTAGGTGGGCAAAGGGGCCGAAAGTCCAACGAGTAACTTTAGGCTTTATAGGGTTGCTCACAATTTAGCCCCGCCCAAAATACCAGAACAGTAAACACACCCCACAAATGACGTCATTTCGGAAAGTAGACACCCCAAGGTATTCACTGAGGGGCATAGTGAGTCCGTGGGAGATTTTTTATTTTTTTTGGGCAGAAGTTAGCAGAAATGGAAACTTTATATTTATTTTTTTTCCTCAGAAAGTGTCATTTTCTGCTAACTTGTGAATTTTTTTTTAATCATACATGAACTCGCCATGCCCCTCCGCGAATACTTTGGGGTGTCTTCTTTCTAAAATGGGGTCATTTGGGGGGTATTTATACTATACTGGCGTTCTAGCACCTCAAGAAACATGACAGGTGCTCAGAAAGTCAGAGCTGCTTCAAAATGCGGAAATTCACATTTTTGTACCATAGTTTGTAAATGCTATAACTTTTGCGCAAACCAATAAATATACACTTATTGGATTTTTTTTTTTATCAGACATGTAAGCACAATACATTCTGACACAAACTTGTATAGAAATGTAATTATATTTGAACAATTTTACCAGAAAAAGTTAAAAATACACTTTTTTTGAGAAAATTGCGGTCTATTTTGATTAATATCAGAAAAACGAAAAATCTCAGCAGCAATCAAATACCACCAAAAGAAATCTGTATTTGTGAGAAGAAAAGGAGATAAAATTCATTTGGGTGGTAAGTTGCATGACCGAGCAATAAACGGTGAAAGTTGTGAAGTGCCGATTTGTAAAAAAAGGGCCTGGTCACTAGGGGGGGTATAAACCTGTGGTCCTTAAGTGGTTAAGGAACACCCCTTTTGTGATGTCATGTCTGCTATTTAAGTCAATGTAATGTGAATAAAGTGCGCCTCTTCTACCATGGCTCAGGGAAGAGAGACGATGCTTTCATGAAACCACCTAGTGTGTCTGGTCTCATTATAAAGCAGTATGGGGCACACATACTTATACTTCTAATTGATTTGGCACCACACAAAGAAGAAGGAGAAGCGCATTTGCAGTACTGCACCCAATATTCCAAGATCTTTTTTTAATTTTTTTATTCTGTTTATTTAAAGCAGATCCGCAAAATGACAAGAACAAGGGTCATGTACATACAAATCGTACAACAATGTATTCCCCATGTTCCCACTACGAGAACAAAGGAGTCGGTACGGCATTTAAAGGATCATGAGCCTTAGGGCTCTTTCACACCTGCGTTCTTTTCTTCCGGCATAGAGTTCCGTCGTCGGGGCTCTATGCCGGAAGAATCCTGATCAGTTTTATCCTAATGCATTCTGAATGGATAGAAATCCGTTCAGGATGCATCAGGATGTCTTCAGTTCAGGACGGAACGTTTTTTGGCCGGAGAAAATACCGCAGCATGCTGCGCTTTTTTGCTCCGGCCAATAATCCTGAAGACTTGCCGCAAGCCGGATCCGGAATTAATGCCTATTGAAAGGCATTAATCCGGATCCGGCCTTGAGCTAACGTCGTTTCGGCGCATTACCGGATCCGACGTTTAGCTTTTTCATAATGGGTTACTATGGCTGCCGGGACGCTAAAGTCCTGGCAGCCATGGTAAAGGGGAGCGGGGAGCAGTATACTTACGTCCGTGCGGCTTCCGGGGGCGCTCCAGAATGACGTCAGGGCGCCCCATGCGCATGGTGCCTCGTGACGTCATTCTGGAGCGCCCCGGGAAGCCGCACGGACTGTAAGTATACTGCTCCCCCGCTTCCCCCCAATACTACTATGGAAACCAGGACTTTAATAGCATCTGGCTGCCATAGTAACACTGAACGCATTTTGAAGATGGATCCGTCTTCAAATGCTTTCAGTTCACTTGCGTTTTTCCGGATCCGGCGTGTAATTCCGGCAAATGGAGTACACTCCGGATCCGGACAACGCAAGTCTGAAAGAGGCCTAACACATGCGTATCTGACTGCATTTTTTAAATAAATAAAACAGTGATCAAGAACCGGGGAGGGAGAGGGGGTCGTGGGGAAAAGAAAGGGCAGGGCTACACTGCCAGGGGACCCAAGGTGTATATTCCAAGATCTTGCTGACAGACTCCATTTACAGCAGGCATAGTGCCTGGTAGGTTTCATTAAGCTGAATTAAAGGAGCCCTCCATTACTGCAATCTGATGCACGGTTGTATCTGAAGGGGTTGGCCTAGCCCCCTTGTAGCAACACTTCACCTCCTTTCCCCCCAGTTGCTATTCCCAACATGGCCTGATAGACAGGGCCAGGCATCCTCACTGTTCACTTATTGGATTTTTTTTTTTATCAAAGACATGTAAGCACAATAAATTCTGACACAAACTTGTATAGAAATGTAATTATATTTGAACAATTTTACCAGAAAAAGTTAAAAATACACTTTTTTTGAGAAAATTGCGGTCTATTTTGATTAATAATGCAGCTTGCAGCGTTTTGGTGTCCCCCTGTCCGTGCGGAGCCAAACGGATCCGTCCTGACTTACAATGCAAGTCAATGGGGACGGATCCGTTTGACGTTGACACAATATGGTGCAATTGCAAACGGATCCGTCCCTCATTGACTTTCAATGTAAAGTCAGGAGTCCCTTTTATACCATTGGATCGGAGTTTTCTCCAATCCAATGGTATATTTTAACTTGAAGCGTCCTCATCACCATGGGAACGCCTCTATGTTAGAATATACCATCGGATTTGAGTTAGATCGTGAAAACTCAGAGCCGACAGTATATTCTAACACAGAGGCGTTCCCATAGTGATGGGGACACTTCAAGCTAGAATATACTAAGAACTGTGTACATAACTGCCCCCTGCTGCCTGGCAGCACCCGACCCCCAGTATTAAAAGCATTGGTGGCCAGTGCGGCCCCCCCCCCAGTATTAAAAGCATTGGTGGCCAGTGCGGCCCCTTCCCAGTATTAAAAGCATTGGTGGCCAGTGCGGCCCCCCCCCCCCTCCCCTATTAAAAGCATTGGTGGCAGTGGCCACAGGCTAACAACCCCCTCCCCCATCATTGGTGGCAGTGGCCACAGGCTAACGACCCCCCCCCCATCATTGGTGGCAGTGGCCACAGGCTAACAACCAACCCCCCCCATCATTGGTGGCAGCAGAGCGGCATTTCCGATCGGAGTCCCAGTTTAATCGCTGGGGCTCCGATCGGTTACCATGGCAGCCAGGACGCTACTGCAGTCCTGGCTGCCATGGTTACTTAGCTTATACTTACCTGCGTTGTCAGTGGCCGTCCGGGCGCTCCTCCTACTGGTAAGTGACAGGTCTGTGCGATGCGCCGCTACACTATACTGACAGCCGGCTACAGTTTTGAAGCG